>NC_056738.1:342159905-342472405 GCF_019279795.1 Protopterus annectens | reverse complement strand
CAGGTCCATCAAGGTTTGTGATATGTTACTACGTTGCCATGGGACATAAGTAAACCCTTTACAAAAAACATCACATTGTTCTTTATTAAATTCAAGGTTTGAAAAATTAAAATCCTTAAAATCACCCATGCTGTTAGTTAAAATGCAGCAAGTATGTAAAAAATGGTCTCCACTATCAACTACTTGTACATCATCAATGACTGTATTGTTCAGCATAAAACTTATTTTCCTGTTCGACCATTTCCTGTTGCGGAAGTTCCCTCCACCCTTGTGGTTGTTTTTTAATATACTTTTTTATATATGTTTTTATATCTATTAACATGTATTTATTTAACATTTTGTCATTGACATCAGTTTGTAGTGCCCTTTTAAATTTTTGTTACTTAGGGGGAATGGCTACTACCATGTGAAGCACAAAGGGAGTCTTTAAAATGTGTTCTGTGTTTGATTTTGATCTGTCTGATGAAGTTCTTTTGTTGAGGACGAAAGCGCTTACCAGCTTCTATTGTCTTACAATAAACTTTTTTGCTTTACTTTGTGGACTACCAGCATTTTCTACAGCATCAATATACCAGGGATTTTATTGTGGAGTATTTGGTTCGCACACTTCTGCAGTTTGATCAACTCATATGTACCACAGGGATGTTGGTCAACTCATATGTACCACAGGGATGGGATAAGACTGTATCAAAAGAAAAGGTTGCAAAGGGCAAAGACTCTGTTAGAAACAGCGGAGCAATAACATCAAAATACTGCCAAGCCTGCAATTATACAAACAGCCCATGGCAGCAGCACTGCATAAATACAAAGATTATTTTTTCTAAAGTTAAAGACAGATCAATTACGCAGATAACACACCTCTCAGGTATGTTAGCATCTACAAGTGCATAAGTTGTGAAGTCTGCTGAACAACAATGACTCTGGCTTTCAGCACAGAAAGGGACAGCTGAGCTAACAGGTATCATGCTGACTCATTACACAGGCATTACGGCTCCTCAGTATAATTTCAATTGATTTTTCAGAAACAGAAGGTGAAGGGCATGTGAATGGATATTCATGGGAACCCCTAAGTGACAAGACAATGGCTGTGCATCTGGTTCACATTATTGCATCTCTGCTTTACCCTTGGGGCTATGCATTGCTCCAGAAGTGTTCACAAAATGTTTATCTCCTTTCATAAAGTTTTACAGACTGCAGGGCATCAACATTATTCCAAATATAGATTTGCGTCACTTTGCAGAGTCTTATTTAATTTACTAATCTCTCATTTGGGTCAAGATATCCTAAACAGGCTGAGACCCTTTATAAAACATTCCAAAATTATTTTTTTAGTCCATCACACATTACTGCATTTCTGGGGTGCCTGTATGACCTCTTCTGTTCACAGGGGTTTTCTTCTAAAGGACGAAATAAGTCAATATTTATATATACTTCATGTCTGTCCCAATCAGGCTTTGGGCATAACTCAGGATTCCGGTTCTCATAGTATCCATAACTCTCTCAATACTTCATGCAAAACCTGACATGACAACATCTATTGCCTTTCCAAATTCTTGCTTGGATTTGTGAAAAGAGAAATCACTTGGTGCAGACATCAAATATCCCTGAATTCAGGGCACCCACATTTCGCCTTGTGCTTCAGAGCAGTCAGTCAAAGCAGACACCTCAGACCTCAGCTGTGTCTAGGGAAGTTAAAGTGCTAGGTCACTGGCCCAGGAAAGACAGGAAAAAGCATAAGCAAGACACTAGCACTTGTTAAAGGCTCTCCATTCTGATTCCTTCATTGCCCCAGGCACTGTTCAATTAGTTACTGATAATACCACACTGATGGGTTATGTTAGCCCATTTGTAGACCAGCAAAGTTAGCATGGGATATAGCTTTACTGTACATTCTTACTCTAGAGGCATCCTGCATTGTATCAGAGCAGATTGTGTGGTAGACAAGCTAGCGGAACAAATGCAGACCTTAATGAATGGAAAACAAATTGGGGGTTCTCCCAAGATTAGCTCCATCTGTGGGACATTCTTCAGGTAGACTTTTTGACTCCTCTAAGCAATTAACTGGAAAAATTCTGTTCTAGGACTCCACGTAAGAAGGCTTGCAAGCCAAATGCCTTTATTTTTTTTTGGACAGGAATGTTTCTCTATGTTTTTTCACCCTTTCCACTGATAAGTAGGACACATTTGAGAGAGAGAAAGATGTTTAACAGAGAATTGCCATTCTCTGGAACATGCTCCTCATACGTTTGAACAGTTCCTCCCTATCCCCGTTTTAAAGGGCACTTGGACCAATGGATGCCTAATCAGGAGTTCAACCATGGGGCTGGCATCTACGTCTCCGAAGGACAGAGGCAGACAGTAAATCACCCCTGTATACAAATAAAATTTGCTAAATACATTGGGGTTGCATGGCGACAGTGGCCATTACATCGCTATACATCCACGAACCTATGGTATGCGGGGTCCTTGTATAGATTGAGGAAGAATTCCCCACAGTTCCTTGTGGTGATGCCCTTCTGGCCCAGGCAACAGTGGCTCTCCCTTCTTTTGGAATTGGGCAGGGACAATTACCACAAGTTTCCACAAAGAATGGATTTACTCAAACAAGAAGAGGGCTGATTGATAGTTCCCAAACCACAACCAACTATACGAGTCTGACTCAATGATAGGACCATAACATCTTTTAGTCACCTGTTTTCTGAGGATGTGCATCAGGTACTAATGGAAGCAATGGAGCCCACTAATTGAAAACTTTTAGTTATGTACTTACCATAACTTTAGATGTATGGGATCCATCTCGCCTACATTCTCTACAGATGGGTTCGGAGCCGACTCGGCCGCTATACAATAGAACACAGTCTCTTATTGGCTGAGTTACCTCATATCCCAGGATGCACCACTACCACTTCCCCAGATCTTGTTTGTCCGCACTCATGCTCACAGAAACATACTGTTGTTATAACATTCTCAGGTCTTTCAAGAGAGGAAAGAAGTTCAATTTCGGATCGTCCGGTCTCTCCTGGTCTACGAGGCAGGGGGAAGGAGGGTGGGTTATTAGGAATGTAGGCGAGATGGATCCCATACATCTAAAGTTATGGTAAGTACATAACTAAAAGATGTAATGTGATCCTATCTCGCCTACATTCTCTACAGATGGGACAGTGTCCCTAGCACCTAATTCCTGGGTGGCTCACTGGAAAACACACCTGAGAACTGTGGAACTGAAGGAAGCTCGACCCCTGGATGCCACATCTAATTTGTAGTGAGAAATAAAGGTGTGTGAAGATGACCACGTGGCAGCCGCACAAATGTCACCAATAGAGAGCTTGGAATGAAAAGCTGCCGAAGTGGCCATAGCCCTAGTAGAATGAGCTTTCACTGGAACTATAAGTTCCTTATTTGAGATGAGATAAATATGATTGATACAGTCCCTGATCCACTTGGCAATAGTGACTTTTGTGACGGCTTTGCCTAATCTATTATCCAAAAAGGACACAAACAGTTGATCTGATTTTCGTGCTTTGTGTCTCCTATCCAAATAGAAACGTAATTGTCTGTGCACATCCAAGCAGTGAAAAGTATATTCAGCTCTATTCGAATACTTGGGAAGAAGACCGGTAGCTCTAGTGATTGTTGTAAACAAAAGTTAGAACAAACCTTTGGTATAAAAGATGGGTTTGGTCTAAGAGATACTCTATCCTTGTGAAATACCAAGTATGGTGGTTTAACACATAGGGCTTGAAGTTCTGAAACTCGTCTGGCTGAAGTAATAGCAACTAGAAGGGCAGTCTTCCAAGAAAGGAATTTTAGATCACAGGTTGCTGCCGGCTCAAAGGGGGATGAGGTTAATGCACCTAATACCACGTTAAGGTCCCACGGAGGTGCAGGTTGAGATACAGGGGGTCGTAGAAGCCAAGCTCCTTTAATAAAGGCTTTGCACAACTTGTTGCTCATTAAAGGAGGTTCCACACTCTCATGAAAATTGGAAATAGCCGCCAATTGTACTTTGATGGTAGACACTGAGCAACCTTGGTTGAATAGGGAAGCTAAAAATTTCAGTACTTCTGATACAGAGGCTGTCATCGGGTCTAATCCTCGGAGTTGGGCCCTAATAGCAAACCTCTTCCATTTATTGCTATATATCTTTTTCGTAGAAGTCTTGTGGGCCGAAGACAAGATGTGCATGACTTCAGGGGCGAAAGAATGGCTCCTAACTATGGTTGGAAGAGGAGTAGCCAGACTGCCAACTTCAATGAATGGAGGGACTGATGGAGCTGTCCTGACTGATGCGTCAAAAGGTCCGGAACTTGGTCCAGGAACCTAGGACCCTCCAATGCATATCTGTGAAGAAAGGGGAACCAGACTTGTTGAGGCCAGTATGGGGCGATTAATATCATTTTGCTTCCCAAGCGAATCACCTTCTGAATCACCTTGGGGAGAAGGGGAACCGGTGGAAAGGCATATAGCAGACCGGAGGGCCAAACGTGGACTAGAGCGTCCTTGGGGATCTCCCCCGGAACTGGGGTGAGAGTGAAGAAGTGCTGGCATTTCGCATTGAGGGGACTTGCGAAGAGATCGCAACAAGGAACTCCCCATCTCGTGAAAATCTGCGCTACCACTCTGTTGTTCAAGGACCACTCGTGAGGGGAGAGAATAGTTCTGCTCAGTCTGTCGGCTATCACACTGGATTTCCCCGGAATGTGCGTTGCCACTAGGAAACGGTTGGTAGCAACCGCCCAATCCCATACTTTCATGGCTTCTCTGCAAAGGGGGTAGGACCTGGTCCCTCCTTGCTTGTTTAAGTACTAGACTACCGACATGTTGTCGGACTGAATGGCAATCGTACCCTGGGGGAGGTGATCGTGCAGTGCTTGCAACGCTAAAAGCATCGCCCTCATCTCCAGGATATTGATGTGGAGAAGACTCTCGTCGGAGTGCCACGTGCCTTGGACCGACCTGTCCAGATAATGTCCCCCCCACCCTGTCTGGGAGGCGTCCGTAGTCAACGTGGCAGAGGGGAGTGGGGGAACTAAGGGTCGCCCTAGATTCAGGTTGGAGGAGAGAAGCCACCAACGAAGATCCTGTTTGCACGTGTCTGTGATCAGTATGTGGTGACTGAGGGGAAGTTCTTGATAAGACCACTGGACTGATAGGAGCCACTGGAGTATCCTCATGTGCAATCTTGCCAAGGGGACCAGAAGAATGGTGGCTGCCATGGAGCCCAACAGCTGTAGGACCATTCTTGCTGGAGCACAACGTTTGAGGAGCAGAGCCTGAACCTGAAGCTGGAGCGTCGCTATCCTTTCCGCAGGGAGATTGACTCGCATCTGCCTTGAGTCTATTTCTGCACCAATAAACAGAATACGCTGAGATGGCAGCAATACAGATTTTGACTAACTGAAGGTGATTCCTAAGGAGTTGCCTAGTGTGATAGTGGCTGCTAGGTTTTCCAAGAGTAGATGCCTGGAGGTGGCAGTTAGGAGCCAGTCGGCTAGGTATGGAAACACCTGGAATCCTAGACTTCTCAGGTGAGCAGTCACCACTGCCAAACATTTGGTGAACACCCTGGGGGCTGTGGTGAGACCAAAGGGCAGTGCTCGAACTGGAAATGACCGTCTCCTAGGCTGAAGCGTAAATGTCTCCTCGACGCCTGATCTATCAGAATGTGATAGTAGGCGTCTGAGATCTATGGAGCACATCCAAACACCTTTCTCCAACAGCAGGAGAATGGATTGCAAAATGACCATCCGGAATTTGGACTTTCACAAATCGGTTTAGTTTGCTGAGATCCAAAATGGGTCTCCAGTCCACGGTCTTTTTTGGCACCAAAAAGAATCTTGAGTAAGTCCCTGATCCGGCCTGGTCTGCGGGGAGAGGTTGGATGACCCCTTTTTGAAGCAGCTTTGAAATTTCGTTGGCTGCATGATCCCGTTGACTAGGTGGCGGGTCCGGGATTCTTTGGACTGGTGGAGGGGGTTGAGCAAAGGGAATGGTGTAACCTCCGGCGATGATTCGAAGCACCCATTGGTCCCGAGTAATATTTTCCCAGGCCTTTAGGTGTCTCGAAAAGCGACCCCCGACTGGCTCCGGAGCTGCACAGTCGGGTACTCCTTCAGGGATGCTGGAAGGAGGAGGAGCCACGAAAGGACTCGCGGTCTCCAGTGTTGAGGGGGCCTCCGCCACCTCTGGGACGGCTTCTCCCTGAAAAATTTCCCCCTCCTCTGCCTCTAGAAGGGGAATCGCTTTGCTGCGACGAGTAAGGCTTTTGAGACTTACGGAACCACATTTTCCCTCCTCTTCGAGCCTTGGGATAAGGTCTGAAGGGAGTGGAAAACTGGGCTCCTACGAAAGTTAAAGTCTTACCCTCCTGTTCGCAGCGAGTCAATCTGTCCTTTACCTTGGGTCCAAACAGTGAGGACCCATCAAAGGGGGCATCGGCAAAGGAAGACTTAAAGGCCTCTGCAAAGTGACACAGGCGTAGCCAGGCTTGTCTCCGTAGAGCAACACCTGTTCCAGCCGCTCTACTCGCTCCTTCGGCCGCATAAGAAATGAGCCTCATGGACGAGTTAGATAATGAAGACAGGGTAGCCAACTGGGAGTTAACCGTCTGGGTCAACTGCTCAGGTAAGTTACCAGAGAGGGTATCCGAAAGCTCCTTGATCAGATCCCTCTGTAGTCTGGTGAAATGTGTCAGGTAATTCAGAGACCTTAACGTAAAGGCCGCTGAAGAAAGGGTACGCTTGCCGTACCGATCCATGCTCCTAGACTCTTTATTAGGAGGATGGACGGACGTCGAAGCCTCTGCCACATCTTGTTGGGTGGCAGATGCCACCACCATAGCATCTACAGCCACGCCCTTCGACAGAAAGTCCTTTTCCGGGGGAGCAGAGAGGAATTTATTGGGGCGAGCTGGCACCGGTTCAACAGAATCAGGGTGTTCCCACGCCCTTCGAGAGATCAAATCTAGAAGCTCATCGAAGGGCGGAGACACCCAGGAGGCGGAGGGCTGAGCCCCAAAGGCCTTGAGGAAAACCGACTCCTCAGCAGAAGGGGGTTTGGACTGCCAGTCGCCTCGTTGCTTGAGGATCTCCAAGATGTCCGCAAAGGAGACATCTTCCGAGGACGACTTTGGGGACCCCTCCGCATCATCGAGGTCGGTATCAGAGGTGAGAGACTCATCAGGGGAGTAGACGTGTTTCTTCTTACACTTTCTTCCTGGGAGGTTCCTCCGAAAGCGTGTCGGAGGGACCCCCAGGAAGAAGGAAACCCCCAATGGGGGTAACCTCAGGCCCAGGGGCCCCGCTGTCGTGAGACAGGGGGATTGCAAAAGCGCCAGTCTCCATGCCCAGGGAAGGTGGTGGTGAAATGGTAGAAGTGGCCACAGAGGATTTGGCCAAGGCACTCCTCATGGCCTCGAAGGCTGGACCCCCAGAGTCCTGGGATGGTTCAACCCCCGAGACCACAACGGCAGTCGGAACCCCTGCAGCCGACGCACCGAGAGGGAGGCTCGGAACCGAAAGGATCGGGCCCGAAGCGTCCCCCCCGGGGCCGACAGAGGAGGTCCGCGTACCGAACCCCGACCCAAGGGACGGGGTTGGAGTTAGAGTTGGAACCGACCCGATAGCCTCCACCGGTTCCACCAGCACAGACTCCAACGGCGCCAAAGCTGTTGGAGGAGGAATCGATGTAGCAGGATGGGAGATCGGCTCCAGAGCCAACTGGGCTGGAGCCGAGATCAACTTTGTAAAGACTGGAGACTGAAAAAGCCTTTGAAGCACCCTGTCTAAGTCCGAATCGGACATCCTTGAGGACCGAGAAGAGACCGACCGGGTCCAAGTCGACTTCTCCGCCGGCTCCGAAAGACTGGGGGACCGGCTTCGTAATGGTTCGAGAAGTATCGGCGGCGAGGGAGACTCCACTACAACTGCAATTTCCCTCGGAGCCGATGTGGACTTCGGCACCGAAGGGGAAGAGTCTGAGCGGGCAACCCCCATCGGTTCCGAAGGCAGTGGAGCCGATGAAGGTGACACGCCTCTCAACACCCGAGCTCTCGACTCCGAAACCAGAGGAGTCGAGGCTGGAGACATCGAGGCAGACCGTTCCGCCCTTGGCTCCGAAGTCCGTGGAGCCGACGGAGAAGCCTGCCGAGACTTTTTTGCTGCCGGATCCGACGGGCTGGTCGGAGCCAAAGATTTTTTCTTCCTCGAAGGTGAAGAAGAGGAAGATAGGGCTTCCTCAAAGGAAGGGGTAATGAGCCCTTTTAAGATCAACTTATTTTTCCTCTCTTGGAGGACGCGAGAGGAAAAAGCGTGGCAAACGCTGCAGGACTCCT
The DNA here is from genome assembly GCF_019279795.1 of Protopterus annectens. Lineage (NCBI taxonomy): Eukaryota > Metazoa > Chordata > Ceratodontiformes > Protopteridae > Protopterus > Protopterus annectens. Next base: position 342,464,073 of record NC_056738.1, on the reverse strand, counting down.
GAAGATGCTTCGGGCCCAAACAATAAACACAAAGAATGGTCATCTGTTATAGACATTTTATAATTACATTTAACACACTTTTTAAAACCTGATGGTCTATGCTCTTTAGACATGGTTATATAAACAATAAACACGACTACCAAAAAGAAAAATAGTACAAGACAACCTAGACTCTAACTTAAACGCCTAGGGTAGGGCTAGGCCCCTCTAACTTAAACGGGACCGTTAATTACCACAAAACAACACAATTTACCACAAGAAAAATATCAAAACCAATCACACAACAACAATAGCTGTTAAAACAGCTTTTGGGTAAGTTTTGACCAAAATTCAGACAGAAAAATTTCTGACTAAAGATACTTAGCTCAGCCAAGTCCGAGACCACGTCTATGCTGAAAAGCGGCAAACGAGATCTGGGGAAGTGGTAGTGGTGCATCCTGGGATATGAGGTAACTCAGCCAATAAGAGACTGCATTCTATTGTATAGTGGCCGAGTCGGAGCAGAGGATCGGCTCCGAACCCATCTGTAGAGAATGCAGGCGAGATAGGATCACATCACATCCATACATAAGCAGTTGAGAATTTTTTTCTACTTCGTGCAAGCAGAATAACCTGCACTTGTACAGTACTTGAGCGAGTTGGTATCCTACAGCTTGTCTTACTGCTCCCATCAAGGTTAATTTGACAGTCATTTCAGCTAGTCTGTCAATGGATCTCTCTTGTTCACTGTATTCTCATGGCAATAGGCTTTTGAAATGGATGCCAATTAAGAAAAATTCCAGAAAACTGGTTGTTCCAACTTGTGATCATAAAGTGCAGTTGTGTACACTTACCATAAATGTAGATGTTGGGTGTACTCACTGTTGCAGTCATCACATTTGGGTTAACCCTGCCAGGGTAGCCCTCGGCCGGCCCGAATACCAGAGGCTTAGTATTTCTGCGTCGGTTGCTGTAGCTTCAGGACTGACATCAAGCCGTCAGTAGTATAAAGTAAGGCAGCTGACGCCATTACATCGGTTTTTCTTGCCCCATCTGGAGCCCCCAAGTGGGAGCCAGTTTATGGTGGAAGAACCCCACTAGTAGAAAGTAAATACCAAAAAGTCCCTTGTAAGGAGAGAAAGAGGAGGGGGATGGAGGGAGGGAAACCAGGGACTGCAACAGTGAATACACATTAACATCTACATTTATGGTAAGTGTACACAACTGTACTATGTTCTTCATGTTTCACTGTTGCAGTCACCACAGTTGGGTTGATTCCCAAAGCTGAGGAAAAGGGTGGAGCCAGTCAAGGAGAATAGGGGCTGGCTAGGATGCCTTGTAAGACTGCAGTGGCAAAGCCTGCCCTGGATTTGGAGAAGACAGGCAGGTTGTAATGCCTGGTGAAAGTGTGAACAGATGTCCAGGTGGCAGCCTCCAGGATGTCCCTGGTGGAGACACCTCTGAGGAAAGCTGCAGAGGTGGAGGCTGCCCTGGTGGAGTGAGTGAGTCCTGACCCCACAGGGGGAGGTTTTCCGTGTTGCTTCTAACAGAAATGGATGCAGTGAGCTATCCATTTGGAAACTGTTTGGAGATGGCTTTGCCCTCTGCCCCTGCAGCAAAGCTAACCAGTAATTGATCAGACTTTCTGAATAATTTAGTCCTGCCTAGACAGAATCTGAGCGGTCTGTGCACATCTAGAGAGTGCAGGATCCTTTCCCCCTTGTTTTGTGTGTCAGGGAAAAAGGTGGGCAAATGAATGGAGTGATTGAGAGCCGCACTGGAGACCACTTTGGGCATGAAGGATGGGTTAGTCCTGAGGGAAACCCTGTCAGCATGGAAGATGATAAAGGGCTCCACAGCCATGAGTGCTTACAGCTCAGAGACTCTTCTGGCTGAAGTGATGGCCAGAAGAAAAGCTGTCTTCCAGGAGAGAAATGTTAACTCTGCTGAAGATGCTGGTTTGAAGGGGGGCAGGGTAAGATTTTCCAACACACAGTTAAGGTCCCAAGCTGGGGTAGGTGCCCTTCTAGGTGACCTCAAGTTGCTAGCCCCTCTTAGGAATTGTTTGATCAGAGGGTGTGAGAAAAGGGGCTGCTCAGTGTGGAAATGAGCAGAGATAGCAGAGGCATGAATTTTAACAGAGGAAAAAGAGAGACCACTGTGTAGCAGGTCAGCTAGGTAATCCAGGATGAGCGGTAAAGAGGGCTGTGCCATATCGGCACCCTTAGCCTGAATCCAAGTGCAGAACCATTTCCATTTGTCAGCATAAGACTTTCTAGGGTTAGGGCATCTGGCCTCACGTACAACATCTAGAACCTGTTTACTGAGGTTGCCAGATTGATCAGTGGTCAAGGAATAAGACAGGCTGCCAAGCTGAGGGCCTGCAATTGGGGGTCCACAAATTCACATTCCCTGTGTCAGGAGGGTTGGGGTCTGAGTGAGATGCCATGGTAGTGGGGACAGGCTGTGCAGCAGTGGGTACCAGTGCTGGCAAGGCCAGTCTGGAGCAAGAAGAATTGTCCTTGGCCTTTCCTCCCTTATTTTGAGTAGTACCCTGGTGATGACAGGTAGTAGAGGAAATGCATAGACCGACAGACTGACCCAGGGGAAGGATAAAGGATCTACTTTCCAAGCCATGCAGTGATGCTCCCTGATGCAGAACCTGTTCAGCTGATGGTTGATGTGTGAGGCAAAGAGGTCAACCTTCGGGGCATCCCATTTCTGAGTTATTTGAGTGAAGGTTCTTTTGTCTAGCTGCCACTCATGTGGGTCCAGAATATTTCTGCTTAAGTGGTCTGCCAGAAAGTTTAGAGAACCTGGCAGGAACTGTGCTAACAACTGGAGTTGCATGGCAGAGGCTGTGTGCCAGAGAGTCATGGCCAGCCTGCAAAGAGGGTAGGAGTGAGTCCCTCCCTGCTTGTTGACATACCACATCACAGTGGTGTTGTCGGTTTTGATCAGGAGAGCCCCTGGGGAGAGAAGGGGCTTGAAAGCTGTCAATGCGTGCTGGACAGCTAACATCTCTTTTTGGTTGATGTGCAGATGGATTTGCTGTGGGCTCCATTGGCCCTGTATGCACCTACCATCCAGGTGTGCACTCCAGGCATAGTCTGATGCATCTGTGATGAGGGTCTGGGTGGCGGAGGGTGGTGAGAAAGGTAGTCCTTGGTTGTGGGAGCATGCTGCTGCCCACCAAAAAAAAAAATCTTTCCTTAGGCAAGGTATCATTGGTATGATAGTTCCCAGGTCTTGAGAGTGTTGACATCAAATGCTTTTTAGGTACCACTGACGTTTCCTCACTGCAGTCTGGCATATGGAATGAGTAGAATGCAAGATCCCATGAACCCCAGAGCTTGCAGGATTTTCCTTGCAGATAACTGGGGTCTGGTGGCTAGTTGAGAGAAGTAGGCTGTCAGGTAACTTTGTATTTCTGGTGTAAGGAATGCCATCTGGGATGCTGTGTCCAGGCTTGCTCCCAAGAAAATGATCCTTTGGGTGGGAACTAGTTTGGATTTCTTTTCATTCATAGTGTACCCTAGGGAGGTCAGTAGGGACTTTACAAAGCACAGGTGCTTGAGCAGCTTTTCCTGACTGCCTGCCTGAATTAGGCAGTCATCCAAGTATGGGTAAATTTGGATATTCCTTTGTCTGCAAAAGGCAAAGGCAGGAGCCAGAAATGTTGTGAAAACTCTGGGAGCAGTAGACAAGCCAAAGGGAAGTGCAGAGAACTGAAAGTGCAGAGATCCCGCCCTGAAACATAGATATTTCCTGCATGATTCCCTGATAGGAATGCGGAGGTAGGCCTCTTTTAGGTCTAGGGTGTCTAGTCAAGCATCCTTGGAGAGCATGGGTAGCAGTTGCTGGATGGTGAGCATTCTGAATTTTGGTATTACCAGGAAGGTGTTTAGAATGGAGAGAGGATGGGGCGCCAGGTGCCCTCTTTTCTGGGTACCAGAAAAAGTCTGGAGTAAAACAGCCTTCCTGTTCTGCAGGAACGTGCTCTACTGCCCTCATAGAGAGCAGGGAAAGAACTTGCTTTTGCACCTCTGCCCACTGGTTTGGAGGTAGATTTGGGAACCCTTTTGGGGTTGGAAGTGTGGAAAGAAAATTTGTATCCCTGGGACACTATGTTGAGGACCCAGCGGTCATTGGTAATGGTGGCCCAGGTGCTTGCGTGAAAGGATAGTTTTCCTCCTAGGAGTAAGTGAAGGTGGGCAGAGGGAGGGGTTGGAGAGTCATTTGAGTTCTTACCATGAGGGGTGGCTTAGAATTCCTTAGTTTTGAAGTGGAGGAATTCCACTGTTTTGATCTCTGCATTCCCTGTGGCTGCTGTCTGGGGGGGGGGGGGTCTGCTTCCCCAGACTCGGAGCTGAACTTACCTGGTGGGAGCAGTAAAGGACCAGTGCTTGGAGGGGCGATGCCTGCTGAACCTGGGTGGCTGGACCTGTAGGAAATCCTTAACTGTCTGCATAGATTTAGCTTTTTCTTCCACCTTTAAGACCTCGTCTGCCTTAGTGCCAAATAAGTTGTCTTTGTGCAAGGGTGCATCCAATAATTTGGATTTAACATGGTCTGGCAAGGGCTGTTCCTTAAGCCATGCATGCCTTCTAAGCACAAAACCGGTGACTGCTGCCCTGCAAGAAGCTTCTAGGGCATCATAGCCACAGTGTGTGCTTAGTCACTTGACTTGCAGAATGCATTAACTCTTGTAACTCTCTGTACAAGCAGGACACTGTTTGAGGAGTTGCATGGTATGTTGCTGAAATTTTAGCATTTGGAACTGGCAATTTAGTGCTCTGATAGCAAGAGTAACAGAGGTGTACACTTTGTTACCCCTTCTGTCTAGTGCTCGGGAATCCCTATCTGAGGGGGTGGGATTCTTAGCAGAGGTTGCTTAAATTCCTTTTGGCCCTTGAGAAATTACCTCAGGGTCAGCAGTAAGATTTTTGAAAAGAAATTTGTGTGAGCCAGGGACTCTAATAACGGTCAGGTTTTCTGGATACAGGAGGGAGGGTGTCAGAAGTCTGACTAGATTCCAGGAAAACATCATCCACAACATCCAGGACTGGGGGGTTGGCCAGGAATCTGTGCTGTGGAAGATCTAAGAATTCCCAGAGTCTCTTTTTAGACTGAGGGTAGTCCTGACATTCCCACTGGAAAGGCTCCCTTAAGGTATGAAGCGTTTCCCAAAAGGAAGTGTCCTCGGGTGGAGAGGCTGAAGGAAGGGAATCCCCTGCATCAGAATCCTCATAAGCAGAGAGAGGTTGCATGTCTTCATATTCAGATGCATCAGAGTCAGACTCCTGTTCAGACAAAATTAAAGGGGACAGACCTCTTTTAGAAGGGGTAGCTTGGCTTCTCCTGACCAACATAAGGTCTTCCGCCATTTTAAGCGTTTGAGACTGAGGCAAGGAATCAGGTGCCTGACATTGGGTCGTCTGTTTCTTGGGTGTGGTTTGTACCATGGTCCTTAGAAACTCGGTAGTTTTTGAAAAAATGGCAGACACGAAAAGTCACAGGTTTATGTCGAGAAATGGTAGTGCGACATACTTCCTCAGAAGCCGGTGCCTGCTCTACGGCTCCAGAGCCATCCAAGGGAGAGACAACCACAGGATCCTTAGTCGAAGAGTTTTGCAGCATACCGGACTCAAAGGGTCTCGGTAGCGGCCTACGAATCCACAAAAGTGGGTATCAGGGGCTGTGAAAGCACCTCACTGAGGACCAGAGAACTGACGACTAGCTTAACGGAACAATCATCGGTAGGTTTGGACCTGTGCGGTCTGTCTCTATCTTTATCCTTATTTTTTTTTCAGAAGATCTGCTGGTTGGATGGCTTACCGAAGCCATATCGGAATTAGATAACTGTACGCGAAAATATCTAGCTATAATAAGGGCCCGACAATGTATAGTTCTGGCGTTGAACAAAGCACAAAAGCGACAGCTTGGGACGACGTGGTCTAGGCCTCAGCAAGTGAAGCAGTAAAAATGAAAGTCTCGGTGTGGTATTTGCTTTCCACAGTCGAGACAATTGCTAACTTTTTCTGACACTGGTTAGTGTACCCCCAAATGGGGTACTTAGCAGCTTTAGAAGATTTCAGCTTCAATTCAGAAGACAAAACCCAGGCAGTGGCTGACCAACACTTATGCAAACTGCTTCTGCTTCGGGCTCCATGGCAAGAAAGACTGATGTAATGGTGTCGGCTACCTTACTTTATACTACTGATAACCTGATGTCAGTCCTGATGTGATAGCAACCAACGCAGAAATACTAAGCCTCTAGTATTTGGGCTGGCCAAGGGCTACCCTAGCAGGGAAAACCTAAATGTGATGACTGCAACAGTGAAACACGAAGAACATTTTTGTGCAACAGAAGCAAGCTGTCTTAGGATCATAACATGGAATCACCGTTGCTGATTGCTCTGACCCCTGCAAGAAGAATATCAGAGACACTAGCAGCTAGGATGGGTCAACCCTATCTCTTTTCAAAGTCAGGGTCTTTTGAGAACTAAGCCTTCCTTTATTAGTGAAGTGGTATAAGAGTTTAAGCTAACTATCCATGTACTGATTTTCTTTCGAGAATCATAAAAACAAAGGAGAAAGGATACTTCTTACTGTGGATAGCTACAGACACCTCTGGCACCATTTTGAAACAACCATTCTTTCGGAACTCCTGCTCAGATTGCTTGTGAAGGTAATAAGGAGGGACAACTGGTGTGAAAACAGACTATTTCACAAATGGTCGTCTAAGGCTATCACTTTTTTTTTTATCTCACCACAAAGTATTACAGGCAGGTTCAAGGCACAATCTACCAGGGCCTTGGCCCCAACTACGGATTTTTTTGGAAAGGGGTGGAGTACAGAAGTAGTCTAGGAGCAGCAACTTGGCCCTCTCTGCAAACTTTCTCAAATCACTATAACACAGATCCCTTTTCCAGGTCTAGGACAAGCTGTGTTAGAATCATTCGCCAGCGACTTCTGGACCCTTGCCCTTCCACCTCCTAGTTGTTCTGAGGCATGGTAGTCTATCCATATCGTTTAGAATACCACAACAGTGATCAGTCTAACTTCTACTATAATGCTACATTTACTTACACAACATTACAATGATCTTCATTTGAATCACTGCCACAGGAATCATCCCCTCCCATCCCCCCCCCCCCTTTGGTGTATTTTTTTATGCCAGGGAGGGTGTGGACATGTACTTTTCATCTTCCAAGCAAACTCTGCTCAGGGCTTGGCATCCCTCTTTGCAGTAGCATAAACACAGAGGAGAACTAATTATATACAATATATATACAATGTTATACATAAAACACATATGTAAAGGAGCATAATTAAAACATAAAACACATATGTACAGGAACATAAGTAAAGCATAAAAGTAGCAGGAACTAAAACATTTTTCACATGTACTTAGTGAGAGATCCTGCCAAATGAATCTGGTAATTTTTTTTTTTTTTGAGAAGGTAGCACAAGCTGTGGACAGTGATCACTCTATCCATATAGCATACCTTAACATCTCGAAGGTATCTGATGTCATAGCACATGCTAACATTATCAGCAAGCTAAATTAACTCCAAATTGATTCCTCTGCCATCAGAATGATAGTTAATAGGTTGAGAAACATACCCCACACTGAGAGGTGTGTCCTTAGGGAGCATGAAAATAGCAGGAACTAAAACATTTTTCACATGTACTTAGTGAGAGATCCTGTCTAATGAATCTGGTCATTTTTTTTTTTTTTGAGAAGGTAGCACAAGCTGTGGACAGTGATCACTCTATCTATATAGCGTACCTTAACATCTCGAAGGTATTTGATATCATAGCACATGCTAACATTATCAGCAAGCTAAATTAACTCCAAATTAATTCCTCCGCCATCAGATGGATAGTTACTTGGTTGAGAAATAACCCTGGCGCACTGACGTCAGGGAAGAAGCGACAGCAACTGACGCCGGACCAAGACTTTGGAACTCTGGCCGACTGCGGGACCGCCTGACGGCAGGATAACCAAGTTTAATGACTGCAGCAGTGTAACACGAACATCCAGAGAACATTGGTTAATTAGGTTTCCAGACTACTGTAAACTAGGTGTTGTAATCAAATCCCTTTCTGACATGTGGAAGCTACAAAGTGAACTTGCATATCTTAATCACTGGTGATCTGAAAATGGCTAAAACTAAATGTTAAAAAATGTGGTATTGCTGCATTTGGTATTTAACAAGCTCTCCACCCAGCTTATGGTATAGAAACAGAAAACTTAGAAAAGAAGATATTGTGAGAAACCTTGGAACACAGGCAGATATTTCCCTCTCCTTTGATCATGTTCCAAAAGTAGTTAGGAAATTCTCCTAGCTGGCACAGCTGATCACAAAGAGTATTTCCTCTATGTCCAAAGAAGTTCTTAAACTTCTATGTCCTATACTGATCAGGCCCATCATCAAATACAACACCCTCTTTGGGATATATCTTACTAAACATATTTAGCAGTACACGATAACCCAAATGTCCTGACAAAAAAGATCATGGGCATGAAAGACTCGAGGTACAAAGAGCAACTGGAGGCTTTGTCCCTGTATTCACTGTCACTTAGACCCCCTCAGAGTGATTAGCCTTGCCTTCTGGGCCATTAGAGATCAAGCAATCCAAGAACTCTTGCTTATCTACAAATCAAATAACCCAGTGAATACTAGAACCAGAGATATGAACCTGCATCAGAAAATAAAGAAATCATGGTGGAGAGAAATTTGTCACACAATGACTACCCCCTTTTGAATAAACTTCCTTTCCATATCAAGCAATGTGGCACATTATCTTCCTTTAAGAAGAAATTAGGTAATTGCAAAGGCATTTATAAATACACCTCCAGTCTGGTTTATTGCTCTCTGAAAAAGGAGCTATGGTCCAAGGGTGGATAGTGGCAATATGTAAAATTACCTCACATCCTAGTCGCCTTGTTCACTCTTATGATTCTATAATTATATGACACCCCAACCCCATGTAGAAAATGGGTGTTCATCATCATCATCTTCTGAATGCCCTGATATAATACATCATTAGTGAGTAAAAGCAGTCTTACAATGCATATTACCACACATATATCCCTGGATATACTGTGGTCTTTATCATTTCAGCCAAAGGCTTTAGATAATTTACAAAGAGGAGGGGAAAAAAAGAGGAAACCCTGCCTTGTGCCTCTGTGTTACTAAAATATCTGAGAGAGTCTTGCTAAGATCTTTACGCTCACATAATCTCTCTTATAAATCCCCTTCAATACATGTTCCCATTGTTTTAGGGATCCCATAGATGTGAGTGGCTTAAAAAAAACTGGACTCTCTTGAAAGCTTTTTTTTTTTTTTTTTTTTTTTTTTGCATCTAAACTGAACAGGAGTAACTTCCCACCTTAGAGCCTGTGCCTTATGGATTACCATCCCTGTTTGTAATATGTTGCCATAATTCCTCTGCCATCCCCACAAACCTGTCCTGAGATGAGCACACTAATAGGTTTTGCTAGCCTTTTTGCTGGGATTGGCATGAACATTTTATAATCATAATTCAACACACATATGGTCTGTAGAAAGATGAACAAATGGTCTTTTAGCCTTTTTCACCTTCCGTGACTCCAGGAGGCATGATCCTGAAGGTTCAAGTTTATTAGTGTGTCCTACATCTCCTCTAACATTGGATCCATGTACTTGCAGACTTCTGCAGGTATGACTAGCATACCAGAGGACTTCTCCCACCTGTGCTCCCAATGCTTCTTCTACCTCTTCTTATGTTATGGGGCTTAAACTTTTTCCCTTGTTCTTCCTTATCTTGGGGATGGTTACCTTACATAAGAATTGCATGTTTTTTTCTTCAGCCATATCGTTACAGTTTTGAAATTTATATAACGCTTTGTAATAGTTTATGAATCTCTTCAACAGCTCTCTGAACTGCTTTTGCTCTTCCAATTCCACTATTAGCTAGTTTCATTCTCATACAGCTATATTTGACTAGTTGTCAACCAGGCTTAGTAGACAACCTTGCCCATGACAATGACAACAGTCTACTCTTAAAGCTTTTCCTTTTGTTTTCACCACAGCAATGATCACTTCCCACTCAAGAGTTTCTAACCTTACCTTTGAGACAACATTCTTAAATATTTTTAAGGATTTGGTGGAATAACCTATTATACCAAACATCTATACAAATATTAAGAACTGATCCATCTACTTTTTTCTAAGACGCATTGTAAATGTCTATAATGTTTTCAGGGAGTTTCAAAGTATAACTCTTTCATTAAGCTGTATACCGTACAAACACAAGGTGCAAGGTTTGATTCTGACATGGGGTAATTAGCTAGGCATAAAGCCCACAAGGGCAGTTAGCCTAGTACTAATCTATGAAAAAATATATTTTCATGTCCAAATGTCTCTGAACCTATACTTTTGCATTCTTTATTTTCTCCTTGCAACTTAAATTATCTACATTCAGTTGTAATACTCTTACACTTCACCATGTTTCTTTGAATTTTTTGGCTAATTCCACTCTCTTACAGAGGCTATGTAATATCTGTTCCTTCAACCTACTGTAAGTAAGTTGTATATTCCCCTTCGTTATATCTCTCTTCAAACATCTCTGAGTATCTATTCAAAACAGTCCCTGGCCTTCCTATTGTCAATTAAGGTGAAAAAAACTGTAGTGCTTTTTCACTGAGTCTCTACCTCTTATCTATATTTATATCTGCACAGGAAAAGGTTAGAGAACATTACTGGCCCCCAAACCACTTTATCCAGGTACACGTGCTCCTTGGACACAAACATTCTATCTGTTCATAACCATATTTTACATTTCTTTGAATCATACATAGAACTTTGATCTTGCCTACTAGCACTCCAGACATCCACAAGTCCTGCATTTCTCCTATATTTTCCAAAAAAAAAAAGTCTGCTAGACAATCTTATTTTACTTCGTCCAAGCTGATATAATGCTCTCATACCATAGAATTGCAATGATACCTTCTACAAAAGCCACAACAGCTGTCTTATTGGAGTACATCAATGGCATACGAACCAACATTTAGTATTCCACGTATTCTCAGAGATGATGTAGTGGATAATTCACAACGTACCTTGGATGGTTATGTTACTCATGGGGATATTACCAATGGTGTTTGTTACTGCAGCCAACACCCAGGGCAACTGTTCTTTTGGTGGTCCTACTCCATTTACTTCAGTAAGTTTCATGGATAAATTTGAAGATCGAAGGGTGAGGATTAGTAATCAGTTTTCTGCTGTTGGTGATCATGTCCGTACATCTTTATCAGGTGAATCTGGGGTGTTACCTGACAAAATGGAATTTTTGTTGCATAAAGAAACAGCGACCCATTTTAACATCTTGGGTCTACAAAGGTATGGAAACCTGGACATAACACCGAGAGGCCTAAGAGCATTTAAAACCCCTTCGATTCCTTTTAACTTATCTGATGAATGTGAAGTTAATTTTCCAAAGAGATGGTTGGTAGCGGCGCACCACTGTGCTTATGAATGGGTAACTATTCTCATTGAGCATGACATTGTTAAACATAATAAACTTAGAGATGATATCAGATCTACATACAGTCAATTAACTAAATCTGTTGCTCCGGGTGTTCTGGACAAATTTATCAGATATCAATGAAGGACTTAAAAGCTATGAGAAAGAACTTATAGAAAGAAAAACTGGTAAATTGAAACGACATCTCAGAGGCTATAAAAGTGGTCGTGCTTTATGGCAAAAGCAGAGCTCAATACATGGGGATGGCCATTCCACCTTAAGAAAATCTCCAGCCACCCAAGAACGTTTCTTTTGCATCTGACGTTGCAAGGGCTTTTGGTTCAGTGGAAAGGGAAGAAGAACAATTTCCTGTGCTGCCGGCTCCCCAGAATCCGTCGAGGTTTCAGAATGAATTTCGTAACAATCCAGGAAGGCCAGGGGAACAGTATTCAGAAAGAAAAAGAGGTCGCTTTCAGCCTGATGGAAACACCACGAGAGAGGGTAGTTGACAATTCAAAAAAAGCCGTTGGCACTGATCCATTGGATATGGGACTTGTGCATAACATTTCCAAGGTGACTAAAAAGAAGTTATGTACCTACCATAACGTTCCATGTTAGTTGTCTTATTCTCGCCTTCTTTCTTGCTGGTTGGGTTCAGAGCCGATCCTCGGCTCCAACTCTGCCATCTTCAAAAGCTCAACAGCTGCTTACCGGCTCGAGGCCCCCCTATATCCCATGATGCCTGGCGCTAGATACCCAGATCTCGTTTGGTAAGTAACTGCAGACATAATAATAAAGAAATCCTATCCTAGAAAGCATAAATCCTACTGGAATGACTACTAGTCAGAAAGGAATAGCCAGAGAAGACTGAAAAATCAAGAACAACTCTTCTCGGTCCACTAGGATAGGGGGATGGAGGGTGGGGCGCAAGAAAGAAGGCGAGAAGAAGACAACTAACATGGAACGTTAATGGTAGGTACATAACTTCTTTATGTTAAGTTGTCTAGCTCGCCTTCATTCTTGCTGGTTGGGACAGCGTCCCTAGCACCTAAAAACCTGGGTGGCTCATCGGAAAAGACTCTTCAGAACAGTGGAACCAAAATCAGCTCTGCTCCTGGAAACCAAAATCCAACTTGTAATGCGAAATGAAAGTATGTGGGTTGGCCCATGTAGCTACAGCACAAATAGAATCCATGGGCAACCTAGCCTGAAAGGCCACCGAAGTAGCTAAAGCTCTGGTGGAGTGACCTTTTGGTTTAACTGGCAATTCTTTATTCCTCAGTTGATATATGAATGTGATGACAGAAGTCAACCACCTGGATAAGGTTACTTTGGAGACCGGAAGACCTTGTTTACCTACTGCATAAGACAGGAAAAGTTGATATGATTTTCTAATGTCCTTGGTTTTGTGCAAATAAAAGCGTAGCTGCCTGTGAACATCTAACTGATGCAACTTATATTCCGCCCTGTTGGAGTGGTTAGGGAAAAACACAGGAAGGTCTATGGACTGATTCAAGTTACTCTCTGAAGAGACCTTAGGAAGCACGGATTAGTCCTAAGAGAAACCCTGTCATTGTGGAACACGAGGTATGGGGGACGGACAGAAAGAGCCTGTAGTTCCGAAACTCTTCTGGCTGAAGTAATAGCTACCAGGAAGAGGGTTTTCCAAGATAAGAACTTCAGTGAACAAGAAGCTGCAGGTTCGAAAGGGGGCAAAATTAGCTAAGTTAAAATCAAATTTAAATCCCACAGTGGTGGAGGATCTCTCTCACTGGGGGCCTGAGCAGAGTGGCTCACGCAGCTTATGGGACATGATATTGTTTTCAGACAGGCCAATGTGAAAATTTGAAATTGCCGCTAACTGGACTCTAATTGTAGCTAAAGCAGAACCAGCATGGAAGAGTTCTGCTAGAAATTCCAGAATGGAGTGCACTGGGGCTGAAAAGGGGTCTATGCTTCTTGCCTCTGCCCAGGAAGAAAAAAGTTTCCACTTACTACCGTAAGTTTTTCTGGTCGTAGACTTGTGTGATGACAAAAGGATTTCTCGCACAGATGGGGAAATATTTGGGAGCCTGGCTAGGGTTGGAAGTGGAGCAACCACGCTGTGAGCTGGAGAGTGTGCAGGGATTGGTGCAGCCCGCCCGATTGATGAATCAGGAGGTCTGGAACTAGGTCCAGAGTCCAAGGCTGTTCGAGAAGATAGGAGTGCAGGAACGGAAACCAAATTTGTTGAGGCCAGTAAGGAGCAATGAGGATCATTTTGCAACCCGAAACGGCAGCCTTCTGAATCAATTTTGGTACGAGGGGGAAAGGAGGAAATGCATAAAGAAGTCCCTGGGGCCAATCGTGGACTAGAGCATCTCTGGGGGGATGCCCGGGGAGTGGAAGGAGAGAGAAGAAATTGCTGCACTTGCTGTTGAAGATTTGGTCCGCAAACACCTGGTTCAGAGACCACTCGTGAGGCATGACAATTGCTCTGCTCAGTCTGTCTGCTATAACGTTGGACTTCCCAGGGATGTGTGTTGCAATCAGAAACCCCGTTGGGAAGAGATCGCCCACTGCCAGAGTCTGAGTGCTTCTCGACATAAGGGGTATGACCTGGTTCCACCCTGCTTGTTGATGTACCACACTACGGACATATTGTCCGTTTGAACTGCAACGGTCCCGGTAGGAAGAGAGTCCTGAAGAGCCTGCAACTCTAAGAGCACAGCCCTCAACTCCAAGACATTTATGTGCGGATGATACTCGTGAAGTTGCCAGGTGCCTTGGACTGTTCTGCCCTGATAATGCCCCCCCACCCGATCAGGGAGGCGTCCGTGGTCACTGTAGCCACTGGAGGGGGAAGAACAAATGGTCTGCCCTGGAGCACTGCTGTAGAGACCATCCACCACACAAGGTGTTTCTTGCATGCCTGAGTGATCATAATCGTGTAAGACATGGGAAGTTGCTGGAAGGACCATTGGGTGAAAAGAAGCCACTGGAGAATCCTCATGTGAAAACGAGCTAGAGGAATAAGTACGATAGCTACTGCCATGAGACCTAGCGTTTGAAGGACAAACCTGGCTTGAATCCTTTTGCACGCTAATAAAACCTTGACATGCTGACAAATCACTGAAACCCTGTCTGGTGGGAGGCTCGCTAACATGACTTTGGTATTTAAATTTGTGCCTATAAAGGTGATAGATTGACAGGGAAACAATGCAGACTTTTCGAAATTTATTGTGATAGCCTGGAGCAAGCGTCGATGGTGCAGACTTTGGCTAACAGAAGGTGATGTCTGGTGGTAGCAGTGAGGAGCCAGTCGTCAAGATATGGAAACACCTGGAATCCTTGCAGTCTCAGATGAGCAGTAACTACTGCCACATATTTGGTAAACACCCTGAGGGCTCTGGTGAGACCAAAGGGCAGAGCTCTGAACTAATAATGGCTGGCTCCCAGCCGGACGCTGAGGAATCTCAGGAAGCGTCTGTCCATTTTTATGTGGTAGTACGCATCCTGAAGATCTATGGAGCACATCCAATTGTCCTGACCCAGAAAGGGTAAAATGGACTGAAGCGTGACCATCCGGAATTTTGTTCTTTGTACAGACTTGTTTAGTCTGCTGAGATCCAAAATGGGTCTCCAGTCCTGTCTTTTTTGCTATCAAAAAGAACCTCGAGTAAATTCCGGATCCTTGTTGGTCTGCTGGGACTTGCTAGTTTTGAGACTTCTTGCACTGCTTGGTCCCTTAGATTGGGTGGAACATCTGGAAGGGACTTGTATGACTTTAAGGGGGTGCGAACGAAGGGGATTCTGTAGCCTCCGGATATGACTGACTGTACCCATTTGTCTTGTGTTATGTCTCGCCAGGCTCCTGGGTACAATGATGGTCTTCCCCCGACTGCCTCCAGAGGTGAGCAGCCGGGCAACCCTTCAGGGATGCTGGAAGGGCTGGTCAGAGAAAGATTCTCTGCTGCCCTGGTTTTGCGGACCTCCTCTGCCACGAGGGTGGCGTCTGTTATTGTTCCCTCCTCTGCCCCTGGAGGGAAACTCACCACGTGTGTCCGGCAAGGCTCCTTGGGATTTCTGGAACCACATCTTCCCACTCTTCTGACCCTTAGGATATGGTCTGGAGGGAGTGGAAAAATGGACTCCTACAGCAGACAGAGTCTTGCCTTCCTGCTCACACCTGGTAAGGGTATCTTTCACCTGTGATCCAAAGAGAGAGGAACCATCAAAAGGGGTGTTGGTGAAACACGCTCTGAAAGGTTCTGCAAAGTTACATAGCCGCATCCAAGAGTGCCTCCTTAGGGCCACGCCTATGCCTGCAGCTCTACTCGCACCATCGGCTGCATACAAATGAGCCGCATGGAGGAGTTCACCACAGAATTGAGTCGCCAGCTGGGAGGCTGCCTTAGCCTGGGCCCCCTCAGCTAATGGATCTTGGAGGGTATCTCCAAGCTCTTTCAGGAGATCCCTCTGAAGACGGGTAAAGTGGCACAGGTAATTCAGGAAACGCATGGAAAAGGTCGCTGAAGAGAACATCCGCTTCCCATATCTGTCCATCGTCCTGGACTCCTTATTAGGGGGATGGACAGATGAAGAAGTTTCAGCCAACTCCTTCTTTGTGGCCGCTGCTACCACCATGGCATCAACGGGGACATCCTTGGTCAAAAACAGTTTGTCCTGCGGGGCAGTAATGAATTTTGCAGGTCTTCCAGGGGTCGGTTCCACTGTGTCAGGAGCCGTCCACTCCTTTCCAGCCACCACAGACATCAGTGGGTCGAAAGGCGGAGACACCCAGGAGGTGGAAGGTCGGGATCCAAACGCATCCAGGAATACAGACTCATCCTCGGAAGGGCTTAGGGTAGTTCAGTTTCCCCTCTGCCTAAGCATCTCAAGGATGTCTGAGAATGAGACATCTTCAGAGGGGGAATCTTGAGGACCCTTCCGACTCTTCTAAGTCGGTATCCGATGTAACAGACTCGGGGGAGTCAACATGCTTCCTCTGGCATTTTCTCTTGGGAGGTGGCTCCTCTGAAAGATCAGGGGAGGCCTCAGAAGAGGAGGATACACCCAAGGGGGTGTCCTGGAGCGCTGGATCCCCATGCTTAGGGTCTGGAAGAGGGGCAGAGGCTGACGCAGGCACCCTAGGGGGAGGAGACGATGGGGTCGATCGTGGGACTGACTCAGGGGCCAGCACACTCCTCATCACCTTGAAGGTGTCCCTGCCCGGACGCAGAGAAGGCTCAGGCTCCGACTAAACCAAAAGCCCTCCCCGCGCCGAGGGAGACTGCTCCGAGGCAGATGTGGGAGCCGAGCTCACCTGCGCCGAAGCACCGAGAGGGAGAGCAGGGTCGGACAAGGGTCCGATGTCACTCACCCCCTCGGAGCCGATGAGGGAGTCTCGGCGCCCAGATCCCTCCAGGGAAGGTACTATGGAAGGGATCGGAGCCGACGAAGGAACCGAAAGGGAGGGTATCGGCGCCAACGGTTCCACGACTCAAACCCCAACAAACTCCGGCTCCGATCTCAAAGGAAGAGTCGGAGGAGGAATATCAATAGCTGTGGACGGAGCAGACTCCTGATGAGGAGGGCTGGACAACATTTTGGCAAGGGCCTGCGACTTCAAGAGCCTACTGACCACTCTTTCCAAATCATGGTCCAAAAGTCTAGAGGACCGAGAAGAGTGGGATGATCGGTGACTACGCTCCGATTGGAGCAGGGGCGACTTTGGAGCCGAACGTATCGACTCCAAAGAAGGAGACCTGGATCTCTTTCAACTCTCAGCCGGCTCCGAAGACCGTGTCGGAGCCGACTGGGAGGGGAGGGACATCGGTTCCAGCCGGAGCCGAAATGGATTGTGAGGCTTCACCCAACGACAGCTCCGAACTGGGAGCCGACGGTTTAGGTGACCTGGAAGATTTCACCGGCTGAAACTTCGACGGTGAATCTTGGGGTTTAACCAGACCCCTCAGAATCAATTTATTTTTTTCGCTCCTGCAGGACTCTTGGACTGAAGGCATGACAGATGGAGCAAGAGTCCTGCAGTTGCACAGCGTCCAGACAATAAACACAAGTGTGACCATCTATCAGAGACATCTTCTGACAGCATGAGTCACACTTCTTGAATCCGGATGGTTTTGGATCCTTGGACATTCTTGGAAGAAACCCAAGAACAAGTTTTCACAGAAAAAGTTAAGGTAACCGATAAAAAATATTAATACCCTACAGTTACCACAACCCACTACAAGTACTACTACCACAAAAAAAACAAACTTATCACTAACACTACAGGTTATAGAGAAAGTTTTTTTTTTTTTTTTTTTAAAGGAGATAGAAAAGAAAGGTTAACCTCTAACTCAAACGGAAAGAACCTTTCTGTGGAAAAGGGGGAGAAGGGGAGGGGAGGGGAACTCCCTAATTTAAACGAGTTTCTTAGGAAGGGAAAGCTATTTAGAGGGAAAAAAAAAACTAACTACAATAAATAAAGTCTAACTAACGACTAATTCTACACTACAATACAGTAATTTTTAGAGGAAAATAACAGTAAATAACAGTAATAATAAAGAAGTTTATACGACCTGAGCCAGTAGAACAACCTCGCAGCAGAAGCAGCAAACAAGATCTGGGTATCTAGCGCCAGGCATCATGGGATATAGGGGGGCCTCGAGCCGGTAAGCAGCTCTCGAGCTTTCGAAGATGGCCGAGTCGGAGCAGAGGATTGGCTCCGAACCCAACCAGCAAGAATGAAGGCGAGATAGACAACTTAACATAATCTTTTCAAATTAAAGTACTTAACTACGGGTTGAAATATATTCAGACTGTCATACCTCGACTTTATGAATTAAAATGTGAGGTTTTTAAATTCTGTCAGAAATTGCATTTAAGATTTTATTTTTCTGATAAAAAAACATCTTGGGGATGGTTTTGATAATCACCATTCCAGTGATATTAGTAATGTAAGTGAAGACTTTGAAGATTTTATTCTTGGCTGTCTGAAATTGAGGATACTGCTGATGTATTTCCGGATGTTTGTGCATATAGTTTATTTGATACTAATAAAATCACGTATAGAAGTGATTTTATACCTCCTTTTGATCATGAGGGAATTAAACAATTTTCTGAGGTTTTGAATTTTGCTTTAGAACAAGCACATAGTGAGTTCATGGGTAGGAGGGAGTTACAAATGCTAGTTAGGAATAATAAAGTTATAATTAAGCCATCTGATAAAGGGGGCAAAATAGTTATTCTGGATACTGACCACTATTTCCATATGTGTTACATTAGCAAGATCTAAACACATAAGAAAAGCAGTATCAGAGAGTATGAAAAAGCGGTTTTAGAATATATTTGCTGCTACAAAGAAGTTTAAGGTTGGGCTATTTCTCGTGTCATGATGTAGAAAAAAGTTAAAATCATGTGATGGGGAATTGGCCATATTTTTTGCCTTCCTAAAATACATAAAAATAAGTTTATCCTTCCAGGCTGATCTATAGTTTCAGCAAGGAAATATTTTCTAATATAGGCTTGTTGCTACATGAGATTTTGCTACCTAATGTGCTAAAACTTCTCTCATACATTAGGGACTGTGTTGATTTTAATCTTTCTGGTTTGGAAATTACTGACATTTTTTGTTAGTGTAGCTGTGGTCAGTCTATACCAATATCCAACACAAACATGGGTTGGAGGAAGTTCGATATTTTATGGGTAACAACCCTAGAACTAATTATGTTCTTGATTTGTTGAATTATTGTTTAGTTAATATTTTTTTTTTTTGTTTTTGATAGGCAAATCCTTTGCCCCCATGTATGAGAATTGTATGATGGGTTTCTATGAAATGGAGTATTGCACAGAAATTATTTTTTTAAGAAATGTTATTTATCGTTTTACTGATTATCTTATTTTTGTGTGTAAAGGTGGTTATGCTATGGTGAATTGTTTTTTTGATGACATTCAACATAACAGATTTGGACTGTCTTTTGATGGTTTACAAATGGGAAGACTGATCTTTTTTGGAAATTAATTTACAGTTAAGTGAAAAAACACTTAACTTCTATTCACAGGAAATTTGATAATGAATGTAACAAATTTTCGGTTGGTAGCAGCTGCAACCCACCGCATACTATTGGCCTCCCTTCCATATGGTGAATGTTTGAGACTGACAATGTTATGCAATAGTGATGAAGTATTTTATAAGGAGGTTCAAAAAATGTGCCATATGTTTGTTTCCAGGGGCTATAAAGAGAATTTAAATAAGGAAACTGTAGATAAGGCCATTGTTAGTTTTGATAGAAATAACTTAAATCATGTTTATCAATCGAACAGGATGAATTATAATTCTTGTGATAAAAATCCTGATTGTATTTATTTTGTAACTACATATAGCGCCTTTAGTGCTATAGTGATTGATTTGATTAAATATTATTGGAATTTTATACTTAAATTTAGAGATTTAACTGATATAATTCCGTCACATGTTAATATTTCTTATAGGCGAGGAAGAAGTTTGGGTGACATGCTTGTGCATAGTCGCATTCAATGGCCCAGTTCTAGTGTTACTAATGATGTACATTTTTTTTTACATCAAAGGGGCACTTTTCCTTGCCTTAAATGTAACATTTGTAGCTATGTTATTAGAACTTTTTCAACTATCAATTGCCAGTTGTATTCTCATTCTGATAAATTTAATTGTGATACAGAAGGCATCATTTATGCTCTTCAGTGCCCCTGCAAATTAGTATATATTGATGAAAAAAATAAACAAATTTAAATTAAGGGTGCTGGAACATATCAGGAACATCAGAAATTGTAAGAAAGACAGTCTTGCAGTAAAACATTTTATGGAAGTTCATAATTCGGATCCATCTGGTTTAAAGGTTACTATTTTAGAGAAAATCCAGACTAATTTTTGTTCAGACAGGATGTTAGTTAAGAAGTCATTATATACAAGGAAAGTATTTTTATACTTAAATATGGCACTTTACACCCTCAGGGACTTAATCTTGAATGCAATTGGAGGCTGTTAATTTAAAAACTATATGCATATTTTTTATTTTTTTAAATGTTGTTTGATTATTTAATTGAATGATTATTTTATTGGGGTGTGTATTTATGCTGGATGTGAGGGGGTTTGACTTTGCATTCTTTGAAGGTTTTTATCGAGGCACTGAGATTCTATTAAATTTGTGCGCGTCGGTAGCCAACGTTTTTTTTCTTTTTTTAGGGATACATAACTAAGTTTTAAACTCAGGAAACACATCAAAATATAAACATAGGGTACAAGCAGATAACATCTTTCACAATGTGCAGACATACATGAGGCATGGTTAGATAGCTAAACAGCAGATTGGGTAGTAACACATGATTTTTGGTGGAGATGTTAATCAGGATTTGAGCAAAGGCAAAGCTAGTGTGATTTGAAGTAATTTTTTGAGCCCTTTTTTTTTTTTAAATAGGGGTAGTGAAGTTTCCTTGTTAAGGGTAGTAGGAAGTAGATTCCAAGTTTTACCAATTGAGTTGGCAAATAGAGTTGGTAGATTTTTGGGTCAGTATCATTAGTTTATTAGATGAGCGTAGTGGCCTGAGGTCACAATGGGGGCTGATATTTTTAAGGGCAGGGGTACTTTCAGGTTGGTGGAAGACTTTCTGCACTACTATAAGCTGGTTGAACTGCAGAAGGGTAGGAAATTATAGCCATCTTAGATCTTTTAGGTTCCGACAATGAGTCCTATATGCCATGCCGGTAGCGAATCTAGCTATATGGTTATAACAGCCTGATAGTTTATTGAGCTCAGTTTTGGACAGGTTGGTGAGTACAGGGGAGGCATACATAAAAGAGTAAAGAGAAGATGAGATCTTGCAACAGCTGCCCTAGCAAGAGGAGTGAGGAAGGATTTGAGCTTGTACAGGAAGCCAAGTTTTGTGTTAATGGACTTAATAGTGTGATTTACGTGCATATTAAATTTAAGGTCGATTCCCACTCAAGAGTTTCTAACCTTACCTTTGAGAATTCATAAATATTTTTACGGATTTGGTGGAATAACCTATTACAGCAAACATATTAAATATTAAGAACTGATCCATCTACTTTCTTCTGTCTAAGACACACTGTAAATGTCTAATATTTTCATAGAGTTTCAAAGTATAACTCTTTCATTAAGCTGTATACCGTACAAACACAAGGTGCAAGGTTTAATTCTGACATGGGGTAATTAGCTAAATATAAAATAGCCCACAAGGGCAGTTAGCCTACTACTAATCTATGAACCTATGAAAAAAGAAGTTGTGTCTTACCATAACATTCCATCTGTGTTGTTGATCTTCGTTCATTCATTACTGATGGGTTATCGGTTGCATCCTCGGAACTGACTCTGCCATATATC
This sequence comes from Protopterus annectens, assembly GCF_019279795.1. Lineage (NCBI taxonomy): Eukaryota > Metazoa > Chordata > Ceratodontiformes > Protopteridae > Protopterus > Protopterus annectens. The sequence continues at coordinate 342,442,213 of NC_056738.1, read as the reverse complement.
AAGCTCGCGTCAGCCAAGAACTCTCGAGCCAAGGTCCTACCCAGAATGCTCTGCTCCCTGTTACCTCAGATCGAGTTTGCAAGTTTATAGACAAAAGTAGAGGCTACCTCTAGTCATAACAGACCTACATTAAAAGAGTATATGAGATCAACCAGGAACCTCCACAGGGGGACGGAGGGTGGGGAGTAATGAATGAACAAAGATAAACAACACAGATGGAACATTATGGGAAGACATAACTTCTTTATCTGATGTTGTTAATCTTCATTCATTCCTTACTGATGGGACAGAGTCCCCAGCTACCTGTATTCCCTGGGTGGCCCTCATGGAAAGACATTCCTGAGCACCATGGAGCCAAAGGAAGCTCTACCTCTGGAGGTCAAATCAATTTGTAATGAAGAATAAAGGTATGAGGGTATGGCCCAAGTCGCAGTTGAGCAAATGTAATTGAGGGAAGCCTTAGCATGAAAAGCTGAAGTTGCCATAGACCTTGTCAAATGTGCTTTCACTCTGAGGCAAGGTGATATTGTTCTTGTTGTCGATAAAGGTAATGCAATTTCTCAACCACAAAGCCAATGTAACTTTTGAGACAGGATAACCTAGTCTTGGTCCAGAAAAAGCCAGAAATAGTTGGTCTGATTTATGGGCAGATTTTGTTCTGTCCAGATAAAACTGTATTTGCCTATGAACATCCAGGGAGTGCAGGCAATACTCTCCCTTGTTAGAGTGTTTAGGAAAAAATACTGGAAGGTCAACAGACTGGTTGATAGACCACTCTAACACCACTTTTGGTAAAAAGGAAGAGTTAATTTTCAGTGATACACTACCCTTATGGAAGATAAGATAGGGACGTTTGATGCATAAGGCTTGAAGTTCAGACAAGAGTCTGGTCGATGTGACTGGAATCAGAAAAGTTTCCCACGAGAGAGATTTTAAATCACATGAAGACGCAGGTTCAAAGGGGGGAGCTGTTAGGGCTTGCAGGACCAAGGCCTAATCCCAAGGTTGTACTGGTTCTCTAAAGGGAGGTTTTAGGTGAAGAACCCCCTTCAAGAAAGTTTTAGAGTCTATATGAAATAAGCGTAGAATCCTGAAAACCAATGTGGAAATTTGAAATGGCAGCTAAATGCACACGACCAGTAAAGGCAGACACCCCATAGTGGAAAAGGTGTGATAAGTAACCCAAAACCACCGAAACTGGGGCTGACAAGGAGTTTAACTGTTTATTCGCTCCCCATAGAGAAAGCCTTTTCCATTTATTGAGATAGATTAGTCTGGTGGACGATTTATGAGATGCAATAAGAATATTGCACACTGGGGACGAGATATTTTCCTGCCTGGCAATCATTGGAAGTGGAGAAACCAAGCTGTCAGTTTCAGGGTTGCTAGATTGGTGTGAGTCAGACCCTGTGGATGGGAGATCAACATTGGGGATGGATTGAGGATCCACGGTTGATCTAGCAGGTGAGGCCAAAGGAAGGGAAACCAGACCTGTCGAAGCCAATGTGGAGCAATGAGGATCACTTTGCTTTTCAACTGCCGTGCTTTCTTCAGAAACTGGGAGATGAGGAGGATAAGCATAAAGTACACCAGAGGGCCAAGCGTGGACCAGAGCGTCTCTCAGTGACTGTCCCCGAGGGGGGGGTCAGGACAAAATAGTTGCTGCACTTGTAGTTGGTTGGGGAGGAGAACAGGTTGTAAGGCTGGCCCCAGCGTTTGAAGATTCTTGCCCCCATCACAGGGTTGAGGGACCACTCGTGAGGTTGAAGAATGCACCTGCTCAGCTTGTCCTCTATCACGTTGGAGCTCCAGGGAATGTGTGCTGCAATTAGAAAGCGGTTGGAAGCAATCATCCATTGCCATATTCTCAAGGCCTCTCAGCATAACGGATAAGATCTGGTGCCCCCTTGCTTGTTGATGTAACAGACCACTGACATGTTGTCTGACTGGATCGCAACAGTCCCTGACGGAAGGATGGAATGAAATGCTTGCAACGCTAGTAGCACCACCCTCAATTCCAGGACACTGATATGCAAAAGGGACTCTGTCTCCAACCAGGTGCCTTGGACCAAGTTTCCCTAACGTAGCCCCCCTCCCGCACCCCATTAGGGAGGCGTCCATGGACACAGTGGCTTTTGGCTGATGGGGCGGAAGGGGCAAGACCATTGTTGGCTATTTTGAGACGTCCAGAGTAAATCTTGCTTGCATCTCTGAGTTACAATCTGAAAGGACAAAGGATGTCATAGAGGGTACAACTGAGTGAGAAGTAACCACTGAAGGAGTCTCATGTGGAATGTGGCTAGAGGAACAATGGTGATCGAGGCTGCCATTGACCCCAAGAGTTAAGAGTATGGATCAAGTGGAAGATTTGTGGTGACAAAGCAGCGGCTGAACCCGTTGTCTTATTTTTTGAAGTCTGTGGTCTGGGAGAGAGACTGTGCATTCTCATGTCCGACAGTATCCCGATGAATTCTAAAGACTGTGCTGGGGTAGTGTTGGACTTGTCCCAGTTTATAGTGATTCCCAGGCGTTGTGCTGTGAGGAGAGTGTAGTGTAGGGCTTCTTCCAGTAGATGCTTGGTGGGGGCGGTGAGGAGCCAGTTGTCTAGATATGGAAATGCCTGGAATCCTTGAAGTCACAAGTGAGCGATAACCACTGCCATGCATTTGAACACTCTGAAGGCTGTAGAGACCAAAACGCAGGCCTCGAAATTGGTAGTGACTGGCTCTGGCTCCTATGCGGACGTGGATATATCTTCTTGAATGTTTGTCCATTTTTATGTGGTAATACGCACCTTGAAGATCTACAGAGCACATTCAATTTTCTTCCAGAAAAGGAAAGATAGACTGAACAGTGGCCATCCAGAATTTCTATTTTTACACATTTGTTCAGTTTGCTGAGATCCAGAATTATTCTCCAGTCCCCTTGTCTTTTTTGGCACTAAAGAACCTTGAGTAAAAAACGGATCTTATCTGGTCTGGGAGGACAGTTTGGATGACTCTTTATAGCAGCTTTTGGATTTTGCATGCTTCTGCTTCCCTTTGACTGGGTGGAACTTCGGGTAATTCTCTGGATGAGGCTGGACAAAGATGGAAGGGGATGCGATAGCCTCTGGATATTATCCGTTGTACTCAAAGTCAGTGGTTATGTTTCACCAGGCAGTGGGGTGGAAGACCCCCGACTGCTTCCAGAGTTGAGCAGTTGGGCAGTGCTTCAGGATCGCTGATAGGGTTTGGCCAGAGAAAGAATATCTGGAACCCCGGTTTTGCAGACCTCCTCTGCCCCAAAGGAGCATCTTCCATTGGAGTTTCCCCTTTGCCTCTAGGGGAGAACTCGGCACGTGCATCACGGAAAAAGCCCTGTGATTTCCTGTGCCACATCTTCCTGCTCCTCTGATTTCTGGAGTAGAATCATTGAGGAGTGGAGTGTCTGACACCAACGGCAGACAGGGTCTTGCCATCTTGTTCGCACCTTGCCAGGGTATCTAACTTTAGGACCAAACAAAGAAGCGGCCTCGATGGGGGCGTTCATAAAGGAAGCCTTAAATGAGTCCACAAAGTCACAAAGGAGCATCCAGGCATGTTGTCTGGTGACTAAACCTGCACCTGCCACTCTAGCCGCTCTTTCCATTGCGTGAGAAATAAGACGTTTGGAAGAATTGGATATGGACTCTAGGGTGGCTATCTGAGAAGCTATGTTGTCATGGACCTCATCAGAAACCGCTCCTGCCAAGGTTTCAGAGAGCTGGTTGATGAGATCTCTCTGGAGCTTCGTAAAATGTGCCAAATAGTTCAAAGACCTTTAAGCAAAGGTCGATGAAGCAAACGCATGCCTCCCTAGTGTATCACCCGGGACTCCTTGGGCGGATGGACAGTTTGACTCTCTTCTGCCAAGTCTTTCTTGGTTGCAGCCACCACCACCACCATGGCATCTACTGGAAGATCTCTTGACCAATGGGGATGCTCAGCTGGGGGAGAGAAGATCTGATCAGGCCTCCGCGGTATAGCTTCCAGGGTGTCAGCCTTCCATGCGTGCTGGACAATGAGCTGGACAAGCTCATCTGCCAGCAGGGTAACCAAGGAGGTAGGGGGCCGGACACAAAAGGCCTGCAGGAATACGGATTCCTCTGAGGAAAGATTAGAGGACTTCCAGTCACCCATCTGTGTCAGGATCTCTAGGATGTCACCAAAGGACACCTCAGAGGGTGACCATACGGATCCTTCCTCGTCATCAAAGTCAATATCTTCGGTCAAAGACTCCTCAGTGGAGTCCATGTGCTTCCTCTTGCATGAAGCCTTGTGAGGTAATTTCTCAGTGGGAGGTTCTATGGAAGACTGCAAAGAGGGGGGTCTCCTGAGGGGGAGAAACCTGAGGCCCTTGGGCCTGGTGTCCAGCAGTTGTGGCTTGTGAGAGTTGTGGCACAGAGGAGGGGACAGGACACAGACATGTGGGGTTTACCAGTGGAGGCAAGCGCCCTCTCCATGACCTGGAAGGCCGGCCCACCCAAAGAGGGATGGCAGCCCAGAACAGAGCAGGACAACCTAGGAACCGGGATCACACCCCGCTCCGATGAGGCGACCCCTGTAAAGCATAAGAGGGAGGATTCCTGGAGGGTGCCATAGAAAAAAATCGGCGTGGAGCCAAGAATGCTCTCCTCCATGGCAAAACCACTGGCCTTGTGCACCGTGGGCCACAAGGATGACTCTGGCTCCAAAGTGAGATCCACTATTGGGGTCGGAGGAAGGGAAGCTGCTGTCAGAGTAATGGGCTTTGAAACTTGGCTGGAAGTTGAAAGAGAAATATGGAATGGAAAGAGCAGCTAGAGTGGCAGGCACAAGAGAAATATGTTCACCTGAAAGAGGGAAGGTAGCTTTTGATGGTTGAGAGACACCTCTGGCCACAAGCAACTGGTCAACAAGCCGCAACATATCTTGTTCAGAGAGGCTCCCGGTCGACCTCAGAGAAACCTGAAGGTGATTCTGGCCTTTCTAGAAAAGGACTATATTCGTTACCAAACAAATGGATCCAAAGTAGTAGAGTACTTGGTCCTTGCTAATTAGAGTGGTGCAGAGCCCGGAACAGAGGATGTCTGCACTGAGGAAAATGGTGTCAAAACAGTCTGCGCTGAAGTCAGCACCATAGAAGTCAAAGGTGTCGGCACCGTAAAGGCAAGTTTCTGCACCGATGGGTACGGTACCATCGAGGAAGGTGTCTGCACCAGTAACAATGACGGTGCCGAAAAGGACTGCACTGAAGAGCATGTCGGTGCCAAAAGTGTCTGCACTGTAGGACAGTATCATTAGACTCTTGGCAGAAGGGGATTGCACCAATGGTGCAGAAGGAGACTGTACCTGCAGGGACGATGCCAGCAAGGGCTGTGACGGAACTGTCGGAGCCGTAAATGTCTGCACCAGGAACACAGTTGCTGGTGTTAAGGAGGACATGGCTGGAGCAAGAATCAACTGAGGCGGTGCAGTGCTTGGAGTAATTTTCACTTTCTTATGAGTCAACTCCCTGCGATCTCCAGAGGGATACGAAATTAGCGACCTCGATGAGGAAGAAAAACACAACTTATGGGGTTTAGCAGGAGGGGGCAAGCCCTTCGACCCAGAGATAGCCTCACAGAAAGGAGATCTGAGGAGACCTTTCAGGATTAACTTGTTCTTTCTCTCAATAGTCATGGTCGAAAAATTTCTACAAATCCCACACGGGGGATCCACAGTAAAGTGGGAAACATTCAAACAGAGACACAAGTCATGGCCATCGGAGAGCAGTAACTTACAGCCGCAGTCCTTACACTGTTTAAAACCAACTACTTTTCTTATCAGACATAATGATGTGGAAAAGAACGACAGTATCAAGAAGAAGAAGAAAGGCTACCCAGAAGGGTAAGAAGAGAGAAAAAGAAGGAAGGATTACAAACAATGGTAGTGAAGAATTATCTTAAAGGTAAGAAAAGGGTAATAAAGGAAAATAGACTAAAGGGAGAGTCTTAAGGATATGATGGGGTAGAAGAATAATACAAGTAACTGATTGAAAAACTTTTAAGTAAAGTAGAGACAATAAACTTTTCAAAAATTATTCACTTAGCTGAGAGAGTGGCTTGACATGACTGTACAGCAACACGGCAAACGAGATTGGAGGTAACAGAGAGCAGAGCATTCTGGGTAGGACCTTGGCTCGAGAGTTTTTGACTGACATGAGCTTGATACATGGCCAGCTCGGTTCCGAGGACGGAACTGATAAACCATCAGTAAAGAAAGAATGAAGATTAACAACATTAGATAAAGATATTTTCATGTCCAAATGCCTCTGGACCTATACTTTTGCACTGCTTCTTTGTTATTTTCTCCTTGTAACTTAAATTAGCCACATTCAGAAGTAATACTCTTATACTTCACCATGTTTCTTTGAATTTTTTGGCTAGTTCCACTCTCATACAGATGCTATGTAATATCTGTTCCTTCAACCTATTTTAAGTAAATTGTACATTCCCCCTTCGTTATATCTCTCTCTTCCAACATTTCCGAGTAAACCAGTCCCTGGCCTTCCTATTGTCAATTAAGGTGAAAAAACTGTAGTGCTTTTTCACCGAGTCTGCATCTCTTATCTATATTTATATCTGCACATGAAAAGGTTAGAGAATATCACTGGCCCCCAAAACACTTCTTTATCCAGTTACACATGCTCCTTGGGCACAAACATTCTATCTGTCCATGACCATATTTTACATTTCTTCGACTCAAATAAAAGGTTGATCTTGCCTACTAGCACTCCAGACATCCCAAAGTCCTGCACTTCTATATTTTCCCAAAAAAATAGTCTGCTAGATTTAATCTTATTTTACTTGGTCTAAGCTGATATAATGTTCTCATACCACAGAATTACAATGATACCTTCTACAAAAACCACAACAGCTGTTACGTCTTATTGGAGTACATGAATCTTGACTCGAGATTGTATACTGCAGATAGTGTTACTATTATATATATATATATATATATATATATATATATATATATATATATATATATATATATATATATATATATATATATATATATATACACATACATACATACATATATGTGATTATAAAAATGTTAGCCTTCATTGAGGGCAAAAGGAGCAGACCACCATTTTTAACATAAGCCAATGTCATATGTTCTTCTATCCAAGTGTGTTTCTGCAAATTAGAAAGAGGACCATGATTTTAATAGCAGTCATTATCCACTCCCTATTTACTATACTAAGACTATTCATATTCCATCTGCAACAGCTAAAAAAGCCACAGAAATACCTCACTAAAAGAATCACAGGCCTAAAGCAGATGCCATATGCTGACAGTCTAAAAAAACTCCAGCTATATTCTGTGGCATATCGTCTACTCAGAGGCTATACTCTGCGGCATATCGTCTACTTAGAGGCGATCTCTGCTTAACATACAAGGCCATGTCAAACCCTGAGCTGTTGGACATGCTCCACTTAAAGAAATCCCAATCCCTCAGAGCCACACGCTCCAGGGATCTAAACCTTATCATCACAATGAACAAAACATGCTGGAGGGATAGGTTCCTGACCCAGAGACTCCCCATACTCTGGAATAGACTGCTCATACATGTCAAGCAGAGCACCTCATTGGCCCTCTACAAAAGGAACCTTGATGACTGGATGGGAGATAGGAAATTCACCCCGGGGATCATGTCAGTTGCCCTGCTAGACAGGGGCACGAGAAGTAAATCTTGTGGGAAAATATTTCCAGGGAATTGTTATGGTTAGGCTTGCACAGGCCTTAGGTCCGATAGCCTAGTACCAACCTATGAACCTATGTGGTAAATGATAAATACAGTATTTATACTTATGTTCTGAGATTAAGCACAGAAATGCAATCCTTCTTAAAATGCATTTTGCCTTGTCCTTTACAATGACATCACAGTCTAATTAACAATACATACAGTTTTAATACATGCCCCACACTGATTTATTCATACTTAGGCCATTAACCAGCTCTATTTCTTGTCTGCTAACTATGGCACAATGGCAGCACTGAACTTTGGGAAATTCCTTTGGCTAAAGAAAATAAAAACAAACCGTTTCAGTTATTGTGTAAACAGTTCCTCTCGACATTTAAGATTGTGCATTCCCTAGTTATGATATCAGTACCCAGCTAGGAAAACAAAAGTCAATTCCACTAACAATACTTTTAACTTTTCCCTTCATGCTGGCTAAAGTTCCCTTTACAATTCCTCAAAGTTTCAGAAAATAACCTACCCTAATATGCTAAATTTGACACTTGACAACCGAAGTCCGCTCTTTAACCATTTTATGTTTATATCTGGTAGAGTATATTGGGGAAAAAGATGCTAAGGATGAAGCTGCCAGGTAACAGGAAAAAAGGAAGGCCTAAGATAAGGTTTATGGATGTGGTGAGAGAGGACATGCAGGTGGTTGGTGTGACAGAGCAAGATGCAGAGGGCAGGAAGAAATGGAAAAGTACAGTTTTATACCTACCATAAATGTAGATGTTCGAGTGTTCACACTGCTGCAGTCATTACATTTGGGTTATCCTGCCGTCAGGCAGTCCCGCAGTCGGCCAGAGTTTCAAAGTGTTGGTCCGGCGTCGGTTGCTGTCGCTTCTTCCCCGACGTCAGCGTGCCAGGGGTATATAAGATGCATCCGACACAATTTTCTTCATTTTTTCTTGCCCCAGATGTCAGGTGCCCCCAAGTAGGTAGGCAATACATATTGCTAATAAAACACACATATATATATATATATATATATATATATATATATATATATATAATAAAAACAATACCTTCAGTTACAAATACACCTCAAAGGTTGTATAGAGTAGAAAGGTATAGATAAGCCCAGTTAGGACAGAGGGGATGGAGGGAGGGTAACCGGGACTGCAGCAGTTTGAACACTCGAACATCTACATTTACGGTAGGTACAAAACTGTACTATGTTCATCGTGTTACACTGCTGCAGTCATTACACTTGGGTAGAATCCCAAAGCTAAGGTTGGGTGGCTGGTCTATAAAGAGTTAGGATTGGCTATGAGGCCCTGCAGAACTGCAGTGGCAAATCCTGCTCTGGATTTAGAGTAAAGAGGCAGGTGGTAATGCTTGGTAAAGGTATGCACTGAACTCCAAGTTGCAGCCTCCAAGATTTCCTTGGTTGGTACTCCTCTGAGAAAGGCTGTTGAAGTGGCTGTTACTCTGGTAGAATGTGGCCTAATGTTATTAGGGGCTGATTTTCCATGTTGTGTGTAGCAGTAACGAATACAGTGTCCTATCCATTTGGAGATAGTCTGCTTTGAGATAGCCTTGCCCTGTGATCCTGCAGCATATGCTACAAACAGTTGCTCAGTTTTCCTGAAAGCTTTTGTTTTGTCCAAGTAGAAGCGTAGCTGCCTGTGTATGTCCAAAGAGTGCAGAAGTTTCTCCCCTTTATTCTGGGGGTTTGGATAAAAAGTTGGCAAATGGATGGTTTGGTTAAGAGCCACACTAAATACGACCTTCGGCATAAAGGTAGGGTTTGTCCTTAAAGAAACCCTGTCCTGATGAAAAATTATAAAAGGTTCCACTGCCATTAATGCCTGTAGCTCTGAGACTCTTCGTGCTGAAGTTACTGCCAGGAGCAGAGCTGTTTTCCATGACAAAAAATTTTAGATCGACTGTATTGGCTGGCTCAAAAGGTGACAGGGTCAGTTTTTCCAAAACAAAATTGAGATCCCAAGTTGGTGTTGGTGCTCTCCGGGGCAGTCTTATGTTTTTAGCCCCTCTGAGGTACTGCTTTAGCAAGGGATGAAAGAATAAAGGAGGATCCGTGTTGTAATGTGCTAAAATGGCAGAGGTGTGGATCGTAATTGATGAGAAGGATAGGCCTTTGTCCAGCATCTCAGTTAAGTATTGTAAAATCTGAGGAATGTTTGGGACAAGAGGGTCAAGGCTTTGAGCCTGGTTCCAGGCACAGAATCTCTTCCATTTTTCTGAGTAAGATTTCCTGGTGCTAGGCCTCCTGGCCTCCAAAATGACATCCATAACAACTTTAGAGAGAGATGTTGCCTGTTTGACTAATGAATTTGCCATGCAGCCAGGTTTAGGGTTTTGAGCTGACCGTGCAGGATCTGATTGTTTTGTTGGGTCAGAAGGTGTGAAATTTGAGGCAAAATCCATGGTGGGCCTTGAGCTAAGTTCTTTAAGATTGGGTACCAGTGCTGGTGTGGCCAGTCTGGAGCAATCGGGATCATCTGTGGTTTTTCTTGTCTGGCTTTTAGGAGTACCTTTGAAAGGAGAGGCAGTGGTGGGAAGGCATAAACTTTTAAGCTTTTCCAGCTGAACGAAAGAGCATCCACATTCCATGCTTGTGTGTGGCAAGTCCTTGTGCAGACTTTTTGTAGTTGGCAATTCAGTGGGGAGGCAAAAAAATATAGGTCTGGGCATCCCCATTTTTGCGTTACCATGCTGAAGATTTGTGGATTCAATTTCCATTTGTGAGGGTCCATGATATTTCTGCTTAGATCGTCTGCCAGAGTATTTTTCTTTTCTGGCAGGAATTGTGCTTGCAGATGAACTTGATAAGTTAGAGCTGTGTTCCACAAGGTCATGGCTTGCATGCATAGGGGATAAGAATGAGTGCCCCCTTGCTTATGTACCACATTACTGTGGTGTAATAATAATCTTTAATAGTAATCTTTAATAATAATTGTCCTGGATGCAGAAGGTCCTTGAAAGCTGTTAGGGCATTTTGAACAGCCAACATCGCTTTTTGATTGATGTGAAGATGCATTTGGTCTGTGGTCCACTTGCCCTGAATACATTTTCCTGCCACGTATGCGCTCCCCAGGCATAATCCGAAGCATCTGTTGTTAGAGTCTGTCTGGCTGTGGGTAGAGTGAAAGGCTGACCCTTGTTGAGGTGACATGCCTGTGCCCACCATCAAAACTCCTGTTGTAGGCAGGGAATTATTGGTATTACTGCTTCTAAACTGTGAGAGTGTTGAGTCCAAACACTTTTTAGGTACCATTGTTATTTCCTCATATGCAGTCTGGCATACGGGATTAGTAGTATGCAGGATGCCATGAATCCCTGGGCCTGCAGAATTTTTCTTGCAGGGAGATGGGACTTTTTTGCCAGTAATTGAAAATATTGAGTCAGTTGTCCTTGTTTGTATGGCGTGAGATAAGCCATCTGGGCAGTTGTATTTAAGCTGGCACCCAGGAATATTATCTGTTGTGAGGGCACTAGTTTTGACTTCTTTTCGTTTACTGTGCACCCTAGAAAAATTAGCAACCTTTTTACAAACTCCAGATGTCAACATTTTGAATTTCGGAACATCCAGGTAAGTACTGAAAGTCTAGTATGGGTCTCCAGGCTTTGTCCTTTGTGGGGACCAGGAAGAGTCTTGAATAAAATCCTTGTCCTTGTTCCTGCTGTGGTACTTTTTGAATAGCTCTCATGTCCATGAGGGCTACAATTTGTTTTTGAGCCTCTGCCCATTGATTTTGTGGCAGGTTTGGCATTCCTTTCAGCCTTGGTAAAGTGTGAAAGTGGAACCTGTAACCTTGAGACACAATATTCAGAACCCAGTTGTCTTGGGTGATTGTTTGCCAATTTTGAGAAAAGTGCTAGTTTTCCCCCTAAGGGGGCTGCCAAACAGGAAGTGCTTGGCATACGAAGGGGGAAGTCATTGGGACTGTTTCCTGTAAGGTTGAGACTTGTCCTCACCTCCTTTTGGGGTTGAGGTACCCCACTGTCATTGTCTGTTAGAGCCTTGGGGTTGCGATCTGCCTCTTGGGCATCTGTATCTGCCTCTCTGTGGCCTGTCTGACACTGGAAAGGACCAATTTTTTGTAGGCCAATTTCTGCTAAATCGAGATGGCTGTACCTGTAAGAAATCCCTGACTGTTTGCATAGATTTTAGCTTTATCCTCCATTTTCTTTAACACCTCTTCTGCCTTAACACCAAACCCGGTATCATGCTGTAAAGGAGCATCCAATAATTTTGCCTCAACATGGCCAGGTAAACTCTGTTCTTTTAACCAAGCATGTCTTCGAATCAAAGAACCTGTAACTGCGGCTCTACAAGAGGCTTCTAAAGAATCAAAATCACATTGCAGAGTATGCTTTTCCACTTGTTCAACTGCATGCAATACATCCTGCATTTCTTTATAGTCAGGAGCTTCCGAGCTTGCAAGCATTTTCTGTTTTAACTGCGCCATTAAATATTGTTGGTACTTAAGCAAGTGAAACTGGCAATTTAAAGTCCTTACTGCTAAAGTTGCAGAAGTGTAAACTTTCTTCCCCCATCTATCCAATGCTCTAGAATCTCTGTCAGAGGGGACTGGATTTTTTGCAATGGAAGCCTTAACCCCTTTGGGACCCTGGGAAATAGTTTCTGGATCAGCAGAAGGGTTTTTATAAAGAAACTTGTGAGAGTCAGGGGCTCTAATACCTATCTGGCTTGGCTGGTGCAGGGGGCAAAGAATCAGGAGATGAGCTGGATTCAAAGAACACATCATCCACAATGTCTAACACAGGCGGAATAGCCAGTGGCCTGTGCTGAGGTAATAAGAGGAAGTCCATGAGCCTTTTCTTGGATTCCGAATAATCCTGGCTTTCCCAATGGAAATGCTCGCTAATGGTATGTAAAGCTTCCCCAAAAGAGTAATCCTCAGGAGGAGAGGCTGAAGGGATAGATTCCTCAGCATCAAAGTCCTCATAGGGAGGTAGAGAGTATCCCTAGTCTGAAGAGGAATCAGAGGAAATGGAAACCTGTTCAGAGGAATTAGTCTGTATCCTGCCTAGGCCTTTTCTCAGGAGGGGGATGGGAACCCCTGATTAGAGTAATGAGGTCTTCGGCCGTTTTAAGCATCTGTTTCTTAGGCATGGAGGACTATCCAGGAGAATGCTGTACTTGCATCTTTGTCTTTAATGGTGTTTTAGTCTTGGCTGCTTTAATAGTAAGTTGTGAAGGTCTGAAAACACCCTCAGAAGCCGATGCCTGCTCAGCGGCTCCGGACCCATCTGAGGGATTAGTTTCCGTAGGCCCAATACCTTGAGTTTCCAGAGGCCTAGTTGTCTAAACATGGGAGTCGGAGGCGGCCTGTGGCTCTGAGGTAGCGGGTGTCAGGGGCTGCGAAAGCGCCTCACTGAGAACCGGCGACTGGCCTAGAAGAGGCTGAGTCGTCGGTTTTGGACCTCGGATACCTGTCTTTATCCTTGTCTTTGCATTTTTTAAGAATTGCAGTCGTCGGTTGATCCGACAGCATAGTATAATTGAACCTTCGGCCAAAGTAGCGCAAAGCAAAATCAAAACGTTGTTTTATAGTGCGTTTGTTAAATCTAGCACAAAACCGACAACTAGTGACATCGTGATCAGGGCCTAGGCATGGAATACAGTAAGAGTGGCAGTCCTTATGAGGTATTTGTTTCCCACAAGAAATACAATTATTAACTTTTTCTGACATCGGTCTGAGGCAAGAAAAAAGTTTCCCCAACGGGGTACTTAGCTTTATTGAACACTTCGGATCTGAAATTCGACTTCGAAAATCTCAGGAGTCTGCCGACCGGCACTTGCGAACTGCTTTTGCTTCGGGCACCGTGCGGCAAGAAAGACTGAAGAAAATGGCATCGGATGCATCTTGTATACCCCTGGCGCGCTGACGTCAGGGAAGAAGCGACAGCAACCGACGCCGGACCAAGACTTTGGAACTCCGGACGACTGCGGGACCACCTGATGGCAGGATAACCCAAGTGTAATGACTGTAGCAGTGTAACACGATGAACATCAGTTGATCTGTTGTGGCGATCCCTAACGGAAGCAGCCGAAAGAAAAAGATCTTTCAAAAGCAAATTTACATCAGACATAGGTGGTGAGTCTTTAGACTCAATGCGGACATCTTGGGTATTCCAAACAATGTTAGCTTTACTTAATTTTGTTTCTGCAGTGTCATGTCTTGTAATTATTTGTTCTATGATTACTCCAGGCTCAGAAATCTGTTGCAATAGGACACATTTTGTTTAGCTGGATTTATGGTACAAATACTGCTGTCTAAGAATCATCCCTTTCTGCTTTGGAGAATTACTTTCCTTCTGCAGTTCTGACAAACTGATGTGACTACTATTATGAGCACTTTTCAGGACCTGAATTTGCACAGTGTCACTGTATCTTTCTTTTTTCAGTCATTCCACCTGAATTTTTGTCATGATCCTGTATGTGCAGACTAGGTCCATTTATTTCATACAGATATCTTTGTATTTCTTTACGTCTAACCTTTACAAGTACGGTACTGGTAAGTGGCAACTGTTCTCAATATATAAGCTTTGCCAAAATGTCATCCATTTGTTTTAGGGCAGTGCTTTCCTTAGCTACTTCATCCTGAGAAGGTTGCCACCTTTCATTGTGGTCAAACCTGGAGTAAGGCCACACCCCTTCCATCAACCTTAACCCGCCCTGTTCTGCCACCCATTTTGTGATGTCACTATGACATCGGGGAACAGGAATGCCCCTTTTTTCCATTCCTGATGCCTGGTTTTAGCTGATTTACTATGCTTTTCTGTATAAAAAAAAAAAAAATAGTAAATCAGCTGATTTAACAAACTCATAGTCTTTCCTTTTTTGAAACATAACACTGGAGTTTGTACAGTGTTTTACAATCACACACGCAGACAGAAACAAAGACACAAACACATACTTATCTTTCTTTTGCAAATTCATACATCACTTTCACACTCCGTAAACAGCAAAACCACTAACTGCTCTTAACACTCACACTTATATTTCCTTTAAACAACTTCTTTCCTTAGTTTACACTGGTTAAGCAGCAAAAGTGTTGCTTAGCCAGCATAAAATAATGACAACCCTCATGTTTATTACACTGCGCGGTCCATGGCAGCTGAACAGTCACTCCTGGCATCGGTGACAACAGAATACAGATTTTCGGAGAATGTCCAGATTTTTGCCTTATAAGTTAGGTCTGCACTCAGAATATAAATGGTTTTTCTGGGGAATGACTACGGACTTCAGTCACAAAATAATTTGAGTTGTACACATTATCTTTCGCTGCTAGTGCACGCAAACACAAATCTTGAGATGTGAGCAACTAAGTTTATATGAGCAATATTTAAAATGTGACTGTATGTCCAATTAGTTTTAGCTTGTCCCGTTTGCTTGAACTAAGACACACGAGCATTACACAGGTGCAAGAACAAAAAAAAAACCTATGCTACCCAATTTTCAAAGTCTGCCCAGACAGAATTATTAAGGCATTATCAGCAAAGAAAACCTAAAGCAATCAAATTAGGGAAGGTTACTTATTCAAACTCAACTAGAGCAGATACATATAACTTTATGCAACAGAAAGGGGAAGCTTATCTATTTGAGAGAAAAAATATGTCCATGTCAAACTGTAGAACACGGTCTCCACGATAAGCAAATACAAAATTAACCTTTCAAGAAAATAGCTGCGTCTGGCAACCACAGTTAGAGTAGTTCCCAGAGTAGTTCAGGATCGCATTTTTATTGGATGCTGAAGACACTTAACATATACAAAGCATATTCAATTAATGGAGGCGTTTCCTGGGTGACAGGAATGAAGAGGGCAGTATGTGGGTGGTTCATTGCCAGCAAGAGAGGAAAGAGTGGAAAATAGTAAAGGGTATTATTACTAAGCCATCCAGCGCCCTTCACAGTTCCAACAGCTCTGCGAGATTGTAATAAGCTTAAAGATGGCTCACTGCACCAGAGCTGTAACAGGGGGTGAAAGAAACATTCAAAATCGGGATTTAATTCAGCAGACATACTTTTTTTCAGTGGTACCATCAAAAGATAGGGAAGAAAAGCATGTAGTTGTCCTTTAAGCTTAGAAAGTTCTCAATTCACAGAGAAACCTGGCAGCAGTAGTCAGCAACATGGATCGGTAGTACAAAATTAACTTTTTCCCCCACCAAACATACAAAAAGCATATTAAACACTTACCCCACCCCAGCCCCCAAAGTAAAATACATTTACCACAGAAAAAATAGCTTTCAGTAACTTTACTACAGTAGTAGAAAAAGTGACATTTCCATTTAAAAATAATTAACTCATGTGACAGTCGACACTTTTCCAAGCTTTAAAATTTTACAGAAAGCAAAATTCCTGCCAGAAAAAAGTAAAGGTTCAAGTCATATTTTCCTGTATGCAGTAGCTATTTGCTCAGTTTTTTTTGCAATCTTTATAATACATCTACCATCGCAAAAGTGCTTACTCCTCTCTGTACTCTTCTTTTCTAGACCTAACACCACTCAAGTATTCAACTGCGGTACCACCTTTATCATTCTTATAAAAGTGGAGTCCAGGTCTGAACTGTCTGCAAACAGCTAAATTTAACTTAAGAGTATGTGTCTACCTGTTTGAACCAATATTCATTTTCCCCTGGGAGAGCACTTTGCTTTGGCTTGTAAGCAGCCCCCCCCCCCCACACACACACACACACTCATCTTCCATTTTCTCTCCTTTCTATTAGCAAATACTATCCATAACTAATAAATAACTATGTGTTTGCTAATTTAAACTGAGACCACAGTAGCCTGCTGATACAAGGTTATCCTATTTTTCCACCTGAGAAATGGTTAAGAAATGACTTACAATTTCAGAGCAGTCCTTGGTCAATTCTGATTGCTTCTTAAACACAAACTTGTCTTTGCTTTGGCTCATTAGCAGCAGTACAAAAGAACTGCCTTCTCACACCCTTGTTCTCCCCCTTCCCTGTTTATTACCTTAAGCCAATCCCAAAGTTAATAAATATTACCTGTGGCAGGCACCATTTTTAAAACTACAACCACCCTTTGAGCACCGCATGCTCGGCTCTGCCATAGAACTTATTAAAACTGCCTGAACTGGGACACAGCTAACTGATAGTTTGTGGAAATACAGGGTACCTACCCAAGTCTCCACATTCACTATCATATGTTCATTTATCAGTTTACTCTGTTACCTGATTGTTTCCAGCCCCCTCATAACAGCAATTAACAGGGTCTCTAGCAGCTTCGCTCCCCACCCTGCCCCCTATTCCCTCCCGCCCTCAGCAGTCCTACCTTTATTACACTCACAAACCCCACCCATCTTTCCAATAGCCATCCACAGCACTAAACCCAACACTACCTCCTCCATCTTCCCACTACTATCACTCCTCCTCAGCTAACGTGTACAAGCATACCTTACCTATGCTCACTGCATGCACTCTCCTTGCATATCTTATATCCTACCAAAACTCCATCATTCCCCCACTCAACCACTACCACTGTACTACTACTCACACCACCACTCATGTCTCACCCTCACTCAGCTCCCCTCCCACCAACTCAAGAACCATCCCTATGCAACCCCCGAATATTCTACCAACTATATTACTCAAACATAAAGCATCCCTACAACTTAACATAGTAACCCTCCCACCATACCCATTACCCACAGAGCACAATCGTAATGTTTCCCTAATAAACAAACACATTCAAAAACGGAGAAAACTAATAGCCTCATGCATACCAAAACTAGCCCTAAGTGGAGACATCTAGCCCAGACATGGCCCTACCATCTCCAACCCCAACCCTCATAATCAGACTATAAACCACAACTTCTCTCATATCACAGCCAATAGAAAGCCAAGTGATTTCCTTCTACTAAGCCTAAATATCAGAAGTATATCCAACAAAGTCCATGAACTCCATGCCACCATAGACTTGTACTCCCCAGATACAGTCATCCTGACAGAAACCTGGCTGAAACCTCACATTACCAGTGAGCAAATCCTCCCTACCGGTTACGGCATACTGAGTAGACCGGCTAAACAAGAAAGAAGGCAGTGTAGCTATAATATTTAAACAGCATCTAAACATCCAGATCTTAAAATCATCAGCTCCACAAAAAGGCAATGACGAAATAATATATACCAACCTCAAAATAAACCAAAACAAAACCATCAACATAACTGGATGCTACTTCCCACCTGGCCAAAACATCACTCCACTAGAAAACCTCCTCAGCTGGTCTACCCACCATCTCCCCCAAGAAACTATAATTTTAGGTGATTTCAATATTGACTGGCACTCCTGTTCTGGCAACCATCCAACCCATCATGTAAACCTTCATGGCTTCATCCAACTAGTCCAGTCGCCAACCAGGATAAATAATAACTCCAGCAAGCACACTACCCTGGATTGGATACTAGTCAGTAAGAGCCTCCAGTCATATATAACAGGCTGCTTTTATCAGATAGCCCTCAGTGATCGCTCCCCAACATTCCTACTCAAAAAATACCCATACCAAGCTAAATCTGTCATCTACCATCAAATACGTAAAAAACTAAACTTTAACCCACTCACGTTCATCTCATCCCTCAAAGAATGTAACTGGCATCCTTTAAAGTACCTCAGTCTTGATGACACAGTTGAATTTTTTAATACTACCTTCCTGAGCATCCTTAATTTCCATGCCCCCTTAAGACTTTCCAGAACCAAAGCACAACCCTCCCCATGGCTACAGAAAACCACTAAGTCAGAAATGAAAAACAGGGATAAAGCCTGGGAGCACTGGCGCAAAACCAAAACCCCCTCAACTAGACAGGAATTCCTAGAACTGCGCAATAGAGTCAAAAAGCTAATAAAACAGGACAAAATCCAATACTACCAGTCTGCCCCAGACTCCTCCCAACACAGCCCCAAACAATTCTGGTCCTCCATAAACTCCATCCTCCATCCAGGTAAAGTCAGTACCCCTCTCCCTAACATCCCTCACTCCTCCGAAAATACTGCTACCTCATTCAACACACACTTCATGCAAACCATACTATCACTAGCTAAACACAATCCCCCTCCCCTCCAACCCACACCTTCAACTAGTAAACTCCTCAATGACTTCTCTTTCTCCTGTACCTACCTCCAACATAAAAAAACTCTGAACTAAACTTAAGCCCACCAAATTAGCAGCAGAAAACCTCCCAAGTGAATACCTACAAATCGCACATGATGCTCTGGCCTACCCAGTATCCATCTTGATTAACTGATCTCTGTCAGAAAGTTACGTTCCCATACTATGGAAAGTATCACATATAATTCCCCTCCACAGAACTAACCAATTACCGCCCTATAGCTATTCTCTCTCCACTCTCCAAAATACTAGAAAGATGCATTCACTCTCAGGTCTCAGACAACCTCCTTTCCAATACTCGGCATGGTTTCCGACCAAACCATACACCACCACTGCCTTACTCTCCTTTACTAACACTATCCTTCAGCAAAAAACAATGGCTCTCTCTCCTCTGCTACTTTCCTTGACTTATATAAAGCATTTGACATGGTCTCACACAAACAACTCATCTCTGTCCTCAATAACCTATCCTTCTCTCAATCAGTCAACCAACTGGTTTCAGAGTTACCTGTCTGACCGCCAACAATCCGTTGTATGGCAGAAAGTACAGTTTTGTACCTACCATAAATGTAGATGTTCGAGTGCTAATACAGCTGCAGTAATCACAAATGGGTTCTCTGCCGTCAGGCGGTCCCTCGGTCGGCCGAATTCCAAAGTCTTGGTCCGGCGTCGGTTGTCGTCGCTTACTCTTCTGACGTCAGTGAGGCCAGAGTATACAAGACACAGCCGACGCCATGTTCTTCAGTCTTTCTTGCCCCAGATGTCAGGTGCCCCCAGAAGGAAGGCAATACATAAATAATGCTTATATAGATGTACATGCAATGCAATATAATCCAAAATCAGTGGATGCAAGCAAATAAAACATAGCAGGATAACCCAGTCAGGTAGTATGAAGAGGTTGTTAGGCCCCATGCCTTTACCAAGTGGGGAAGGAGGGCGGGAAACCTGCACTGCAGCTGTATTAGCACTTGAACATCTACATTTATGGTAGGTACAAAACTGTACTATGTTCATCGTGCATACACCTGCAGTAATCACAGATGGGTAGAATCCCAAAGCTATGCATAGGGTGGTAGGTACTAGGAGGAACTGGGTTGAGCCAGAATGCCCTGCAAAATAGCAGTGGCAAAGCCTGCTCTTGTAACGGAATATAAAGGCAGGTGGTAGTGTTTTGTGAAGGTATGTACAGAACTCCAAGTGGCTGCCTCCAAAATATCTTTGGTAGGAACTCCTCTGAGGAAGGCTGTAGAGGTAGCTGTGGCCCTGGTGGAGTGTGATCTGATACCTGTAGGAACAGATTTCCCATGATAGGAATAACAAAACCGTATGCAGTGGCCAATCCACTTGGAAATAGTCTGTTTTGTAACTGGTTTCCCTTGAGCCCCTACAGCATAGGACACAAAAAGTTGTTCTGATTTCCTGAAGGACTTTGTTCTGTCCAAATAATAACGTAGCTGCCTATGGATGTCTAAAGTGTGTAGCAGCCTTTCCCCCTTTGTTTTGAGGGTTGGGATAAAAGGTAGGTAGGTGTATGGCTTGATTTAAGGCTACCCTGGATACCACTTTTTGCATAAATGATGGGTTGGTACGAAGGGAAACCCTGTCCTGATGGAAAATGAGGAAGGGCTGCACCGCCATGAGGGCCTGTAGTTCAGAAACCCTACGAGCTGAAGTGATGGCCAGAAGGAAGGCTGTTTTCCAGGACAAATATTGCAAATCTGTTGAGGCAGCTGGTTCAAAAGGAGGCAATGTTAATTTTTCTAGTATGTAATTAAGATCCCAGGCTGGTATTGGTTGCTTCCTTGGAGGTCTTATATTCTTAGCCCCTCTGAGGAACTGTCGTAAGAGTGGGTGAGAAAATAAAGGAGGATCTGTGTTGAATTCTGCAGAAATGGCTGAGGCATGGATTTTTATGGAGGAAAATGAAAGTCCACTGTTCAGCAGCTCAGCTAGATACTGTAATACCTCAGGCAAGTTCAGTTTTCTAGGGTCCTGGCCTCTTTTCTCATTCCAAGAGCAAAACCGCTTCCATTTTGCGGAGTAAGTTTTTCTAGTAGATGGCCTTCTGGCCTCCAAAATGACATCCCGCACCTCCTTGGAGAGTAGGGTCTGTTGTGGTGTTACGGAATTTTCCATGCAGCGAGATTGAGTGTTTTCAGCAAACTGTGAAGAGTTTTGTAGCTGTGCTGAGTCAGCAGAAGAGGCATTAGAGGCAGGGACCAGGGAGGAGTATGTGTTAGGCTCCTCAGGAGTGGGTACCAGTGTTGCCTTGGCCAATCTGGAGCAATCAGTATCATTTTTGGTTTGTCTGTTCTTGCTTTCAATAGCACCTTGGGCAGAAGAGGCAGAGGTGGGAATGCGTAAACTGTCCATGCTGTCCAACTGAATGAAAGGGCGTCCACTCTCCAGGCCTTTGGATGAAAGGTCCTCGAACAAAACTTTTCCAATTGAGGATTCCTGTGGGAGGCAAAAAGATCTATGTCTGGCCTCCCCCACGCTTGGATTATTTCTGTAAACACCTGAGGATGCAACTTCCATTCATGTGGATCTGTCATATTTCTGCTTAGATTGTCTGCCAGTGTGTTTTCCAATCCTGGCAAGTACTGTGCTTGAAGTTCGATTGGTCTTTCCAGGGCCAAGTTCCAAAGACTCATGGCTAGTCTGCACAAGGGGTATGAATGCGTTCCTCCTTGTTTGTTTATGTACCACATTACTGTGGTGTTGTCTGTTCTTATCAGTAATTGTCCTGGATGCAGGAAGTCCTTGAACGCTGTAATTGCATTTATTACTGCTAGCATTTCTTTTTGATTGATGTGAAGGTGCTTTTCCTTTTGGGACCATTTGCCCTGAATGCACCTGTTCTTCATGTGCGCCCCCCAGGCGTAATCTGAGGCGTCTGTGGTTATGATTTGCTTTGCCTGAGGCTTGCAGAATGGGAGTCCTGTGTTTGCTTGACATGCTTGGGCCCACCATAGAAATTCCTTTTGCAAACATGGAATTATTGGTATTATTGTTTCCAAACTGTGACTGTGTTGAGACCATAGATTTTTTAGGTACCACTGAAGTTTCCTCATATGCAGCTTTGCACATGGGATTAGAAGAATGCAAGATGCCATGGTACTTTTTGCTAGTATTTTGAAGTACTGAGATAGTTGCCCCTGTTTTTCTGGCGTAAGACAGGCCATCTGGGTGTTTGTGTCCAAGTTGGCACCCAGGAAGGTTATTTTCTGAGATGGTGTTAACCTTGATTTCTCTTTGTTGATTGTATATCCCAGAGAAAGCAGCTACCGTGTCACATATGCCAGATGTTCCAGAAGTATGTGCTTGCTGTCCGCTTGGATCAGGCAGTCGTCCAGATAAGGGTAAATTTGTATCCCTTGAAGTCTGCAGTAGGCAATCACTGATGCCAGGCAATTTGTGAATACTCTGGGCGCAGTAGATAAGCCAAAGGGCAATGCAGAGAATTGATAGTGGATTTGAACCTGCAAGAAATCTGAGGTATCTTCTGCAGCTTTGTCTGATTGGGACATGCAGGTATGCCTCCTTGAGGTCCAATGTTACCAGCCAAAACTCCTTGCCCAGCATGGGAAGAAGCTGCTGTAATGTGAGCATCTTGAATTTTTGTACGAGTAGAAATGTGTTTAGGATGGATAAGTCCAAAATGGGTCTCCAGTTGGTTCCTTTCCTTGGTACCAGAAAAAGTCTTGAATAAAAACCTTGACCTTGTTGGTGCGTAGGTACCTCTTGAATAGCTCTCATGCTTATGAGCTTTGAAATTTGCAGTTGTGCCTCTGCCCTTTGATTTTGTGGCAGGTTTGGCATGCCTCTCATTTTTGGAAGAGTGTGAAATTGAAATTTGTAGCCTCTGTTTATAATGTCCAGAATCCATTTGTCTGTTGTGACAATATGCCAATTGCTTGCAAATAATGCTAGTTTCCCTCCCAAAGGTGCTGCCAGCTGAGACATGCTTGGCATGGAAATGAGGGAGTCATTGGGTTTGCTTCCTGTATTGTTGTGCACTGTCTTCGCCACCTCTTGGTGCTGGAGTTTGCCATTGTCTGCCTCTATATGATCCTTGTGATTGCCCTCTGCCTCTTGTGCGTCTGTATCTACCGCTTTGGGGCTTGTCAGTGGCTGGAAAGGACCAGTTTTTTGAAGGCCAATTTCTGCTAAAACGTGGTGGTTGGACCTGTAAGAAAGCTTTGACAGTTTGCATAGATTTGGCTTTTTCTTCCATTTTCCGTAGTATCTCCTCAGCATTAGTACCAAATAGTACATCCTTTTGCAAAGGAGCATCTAGAAGTTTAGCTTTCACATGATCAGGCAAATTTTGTTCCCTAAGCCAGGCATGTCTGCGAATGACTGATCCTGTAGCAGCCGCTCTACTGGAGGCCTCTAGGGCATCATAACCACATTGTAAGGTGTGTTTACCCACTTGCTCTGCACTATGCATCATAT
This sequence comes from Protopterus annectens, assembly GCF_019279795.1. Classification (NCBI taxonomy): domain Eukaryota; kingdom Metazoa; phylum Chordata; order Ceratodontiformes; family Protopteridae; genus Protopterus; species Protopterus annectens. Next base: position 342,418,837 of record NC_056738.1, on the reverse strand, counting down.
CCTGTAACTCCTTTAAATCTGGTTGTTCAGATTGAGACATTTTGTTCCTTAATTGTGATAACAGGAACTGTTGATATTTAATCATATGAAACTGACAGTTTAAGGCCCTCATGGCTAGGGTGGCCGAGGTATACACCTTTTTACCCCACCTTTCTAAAGATCTGGATTCCCTTTCTGCAGGAAGCGGATTCTTGGCAGTGGAGGCCTTCAATCCCTTGGGGCCTTGTGAAATGGTTTCAGGGTCAGCACTATGGCTTTTGAAGAGAAATTGGTGAGAGCTGGGTACTCTAATACCTATCAGGTTTGACTGGTGCAGGAGGCAGAGAATCAGGGTTAAGACAAGCCTCCGAATAGACATCATCCAATATGTCCAAAACAGGGGGTATAGCCAGAGGTCTGTGTTGAGGTAACCAAAGAAATTCCCTAAGTCTTTTCTTGGAATCTGAAAAGTCTTGGCCTTCCCAATGGAAGTGTTCCCTCAAGGTGTGCAAGGTTTCCCCAAAGGAAAAAATCCTCAGGAGGGGATACAGAAGGAATAGACTGTTCTGCATCCGAATCCTCAAAAGGAGAGTAAGAGTGTTCCTCTGCATCAGAATGTTCTGATAAAATGGATCCCTGATCAGAAGAGGGAGAATCTTCCTCCACTCTGGGTCTCTTGTCAGGAGGGGGTTGAGAACCTCTGATAAGAGTAATTAAATCCTCAGCCATTTTAAGCATCTGTTTTTTAGGCATGGGTCCTGTAGATGGGCCCTGTGCAACAGGCCTCGTGGGATGCCTGGCTGCTTTGGATTTAGTGAAGGCCTTAATTGAAAAAGAAGATGAGGGCCTAAATACACCATGGGTGGAGGTGGACCTGTCCACATTAGCAGGCTCGACATTAGCAGGGGCTTCAGTTGTAGTCTGGGAAAGGGCCGAGGACCCAGCGGTCTCGGGTACAGAGGACACCGCCAAAGGAGTGTCGTCGGTAGTCAGGGACTGCAAAGGCGTCTCGCTGAGAACCGGACCACGTGTAGCCTGTTTTGGCGTGGTGTCGGCGCGGGCCTCGCGTGTCGTTCCTTTTCCTTGCGTGTTTTGGACAAAATGGTAGTTGGAGTGTCCGACGACATTTTATAATCAAAAGCTTTACCAAAATAGTGTTGGGCGAACTCCGCCCGACGCTTAATAGTGCGTTTATTGAAGGTAGCGCAAAAGCGACAGCCCGAGACGTCATGGTCTGGGCCCAAACAAGGTATGCAGAGGGAATGGAAATCCTTATGCGGTATTTGCTTCCCACAAGAAATACAATTATTAACTTTTTCTGACATCGGTCTGAGGCAAGAAAAGTTTCCCCAACGGGGTACTTAGCTTTAATGATGACTTCGGTTTCCAATTTTTTCGTAATTCAGGAGCTGGCCGACCGGCACTTGCGAACTGCTTCTGCTTCGGGCACCGCGCGGCAAAAAAGACTGAAGAACATGGCGTCGGCTGTGTCTTATATACTCTGGCCTCACTGACGTCAGAAGAGTAAGCGACGACAACCGACGCCGGACCAAGACTTTGGAATTCGGCCGACCGAGGGACCGCCTGACGGCAGAGAACCCATCTGTGATTACTGCAGCTGTATGCATGATGAACATTGACATATCTCTCCAACTACCTGTCTCTATAGGAGTTCCCCAAGGATCCATCCTTGGACCCCTACTCTTCTCTATTTTCACCAATAATCTAGCCTCTGCCACCAAACATGGCACACTCATACAATACACAAATGACTCAACCATCACCTGCTCAGACCAGTCCCTACCCAAACTGCAAAAAGTCACACAGGAAGCCTTTTCCTCTGTTGAAACTTGGTTATCCGATGCCCAATTAATACTCAACCCAAACAAAACTAAACTACTCATCTTCCAACCCACCAACACATACTGAAAACAACTCTCGCTTTAACATCACAGCAAAAGACAACACCACTATACACCCAACAGAACACAACAAACTGCTAGGAGTGGAAATAAACTAAAATTTGACATTCACATATCCATGACCATAAAAAAATCCACAAAAACTAGGAGCGTTATACAGAAATAAGCAACTTCTCACTAAAGCAGCAAAAATTTCAGAAGCAAATTTCCACCTCATCTCCACCCTACTTTATGCCTCTCCAATATATACCAACCTAAGGCAATGCGATCTAAACAAGCTAGAGACCTGCTACAACAAAATCGCCAAATCCACCACAGTGTCATCCTACCGTAGTCACCGCTGTCTCTCACTTACTGAACTGGGCTGGCTTGAACTCCCTCACCTTCAATGGCATCAACTCTCACTCTCCCACAAACTAGTAAACCATCCACTAAATGTCCCATCCCTCCAGAATCTACTGCAACCCTATCGCACCACCAGACCACTACGATCCAGCAACAAAAATCACTTGCAGATCATTAAAGCCAATAACTCTGCTGGTGAAGCACTATTCTCTTGCGCCATAGCCAAATTATGGAACTCCCTCCCACCCACAATTACCACCGTACCATCATGCACCCACTTCAAAACTTTACTAAAAGCGCACGTAAAAACATGCTGGCTATGCCTTGCAACTTCCACTCTAATATCACCCACTCCATCCAACTACTACCTTTCTTTCCACCCCACTAACTACCTTGATTATAGCAAGCTCAGATGCTCATAAGCCTACTACTTAATATACAGCAGGAACTTCTTATTGTAACAATTGTTAATGTCTGTTATGTACTTTGCAGATAAAGATTCTAGTTGTCTACTGATGTACTATGTTCTTCAACTGTAACTATGTTTGTAATTAATTGCTATGTTAATCAAATTGTTAATCGCTATGTAAATCCAATGTAACTACTGTCTAACTGTGGAGCTTTTCTCCCCGGGCCTCCGCTGAAAATGGACCTACGTCCAGTCGGAGACTCCTGGTCAACAAATGTAAATAAATAAATAAGTGGAAACCCCCACCCCCCACTCCTCAAGGAAGATAATCTGCCTAGCAATGGAACAGCACTAGCCATCAGTCGATCCTCAAAAGCTCACAAGGAGGAGTGCTCTTCGGTAGTAGGAAAGCTCTGAAGGGCATGGTACCCTAAAGTCTACTTTTTAGTCAGCTTAGCTCAAGCTATTAGTTTTGAAAGCTGTCCAGCTGTTACACCTTTAGTAGGATATAACCCATACACAGCTAAGGCTACTGCAGCAGAGATCTATATGAACAAAGGTTACAACACTGATCCAGATGAACATCTCAGAATACTACGGGAAAAGTAATTTTAGCTTTCCCCTGGCATTATTCAATCTCACAGCAGGTATATTTAAGTTAGTGGGGAAGAGGGTGGATGCAGTGAACTATGCCCTTGCAAAATACACCGTGTGTAGTGCCTTAGTTCACCAAGTTTTCCATGGTGCAAAAGAATGCAAATTTTCAATAAATAACCATGAACACATTTATACATACACACATGCAATAACCATGCACTTACCTAAAATAAATTGCTTTGATTTTTTTGACAGAATCATCAGCAGTCACTCACTACAGGCATATCAACTTACCTGGCCAACACCACCCTTCATAGTCATTGCCATCCTTGTTTTTAGTGTAATACTTCTTGATACGAAGCTTTTCATGGACAACATAACCATTGTCTATCTTAATATGGGGATCCACAATTGATACCAGCTTAAAAAAAACAGGTGAGAACACAATTAAAATGTATAAACTCAAACCTCAGACCAAGTCTTAAACAGTGTTCCTTCGAAAATGCATAAAGATTACACTTTTAAACAGTCAATTTTAAAACAAAATTAGATAAACCTGTCAAACATTACTACCCAGAAGCATTAAGTATTTGATGTCAAGAATTTGTTTAGGAAAATACAGTTTTGTGCATTACTCAATGTAAAAGCAGATCTTTGAAGGAGGACTCTACCTGACAACACAGCATTAATTTTTGAGCAGTCTCGCACAAAGTTTCTACTTCACCCCATATAACCTCAGCCCCTTTTAGCTCTTAATATTGGAAACTACAGAATATATAAAAGTCATTAACAAAGTTAGGTCAGTCATTAAATACTGAAAAATGTAAGCACATAATCGGATCAGAAAACAAAGGATTTTAGAAAAATCTGAATATGTGGGTAGCCACACTGCTGTAAGGCTTATCCTCTTTCTAATTAATTTACTGTTGGGTGAAGTACTACTCGAAACTCCATAACACACTGGGTAGAACTTCTGCAGCAAGACAATGAATGAGCAGATCAAGACGATGAATTGAGCAGATCAACAGGCACTTCTTCCATGAGTGTTACATTATAGAAAGCTCAAAAAATAAATAAATAAATAAATAAATAAATAAATGAATGAATAAATAAATAAATAAATAAATAAAAAGTAGCAATACTAAACCAGCCTACACTGATTTGGACCAGGCATCCATTGCAACAAATAATGTATATGGGATGAAGTGTTGCTCATGATTTCCTATAGATCACAAATTCAAAAGGATTCAAGTTGCGAATGTCAGAAGTGGAATGCATATAACATATCTTGTACTTGTCAAAGCAAAAGACAATAACTACAATAAACTACAATGGGTAATGTACAGTTGTGTAAGTAAACTTACAATAGATGTTCAAATGAGTACTGCTATGATAGCTTAAGCTATACAGGGTTATACACTGCAAGTATATAATACCTGGCCAGCTTCCAAAGCTTCAGGACATACTCCACTCACCCAGTCATCCTTAGCTGATCTGACTGAAAAAAAGACAAGTTTGGGTGGCAAGCCCTTTAGAACTTTCATGCCAACAGAGAAAGAGAGGCTGAGCCCTGAAGGGGCAATGCTAGGAACAAAAAATAAAGTTCACATCCTGGCAAAAAGATCCCAACAAACAAGGGTGATGGAAGGAGAAAGTGGCTACAGCAGCAGTGATCAAATATCCACTGTTATACTAAGTTTATATACACAAGTGCACTGTTCTTCATTTTCATCACTGCCACAGTAGCCTAGGCTATATGGGTAGATTATAACTTGCATATTTTGGGAAGTGAAAGAAGAGTCCAGGAAGCCCAGGAGAATGGTCCTGGAAAAGCCTGATCTAAATCTAGAGAAGGAATCAAGCTCAAGTGCTCTGTAAAAAAACATATGTACAGAGCACAAAGTTGTTGCTTCCAGAATACTTCCAAAATCCAACCTTTTCCCAAAAGCCACAGAGGAAGCCAAGCCCTGGGAGAGTGGACCTTGACCCAGCCTGTACTTTTTGCTTTCGCAAGTATAACAAAAGGTAACAGCCTTAGACAACCATTTGGAAATAATCAATTTTTGGCACAGGTTGTTCTTTCTTACCTTCACAGGGAACAATTGACCTGAAGATTTAATTCTAACAAGATACTATCAGAGCTGTCTGTGGACATCCCAAGCATAAAGTATCTTTACCCTCTCATTTTTATGATAAGAAAAAGAGATGGATAGTTTGGCTTAAAGTAATCTTGAATGCTACTTTAGGCATGAAAGAATTTGTTCCCAAAGAAACACTGTCCCTGTGAAAAATGAAGGTTGACACCATATGAGCTTGCAGCTCAGACACTGCTTACTCTGAACTCTGCAAGAAGGGTAACACTGTTTTCCATGTTAAAAAAACTTAACTCAGCCAGGTTAGCTGATACAAATGGAGCAAGTGTTAGCTTCTCTAACAGAAAGTTAAGATCCTAAGGAGGGGTCAGTGATTTTCCTGGAGGATGTTATGCAAAACCACATTCAAAAACATTCTAACATGAGAATGCATTGAAAGAGGAGGGTCCATGGGCAGACATGCTGAAATGGCCGATAAATAAACCTTGGAGGGGGAGTAAGGAAGGACATAGGATAGTAACTCACAAATATTGTAAAACCAGAGAACTATCCCTGAATGGATGCTGGTTACATTATTGGCGCCAACAAAATGTCTTTCTGCTTTTCCCGGTTAGGGGTCGCCACAGCGGAACACCGGTCAGCTAATGATTGGCAGTGGATTTTTACGGTGCCGAGGTGCCAGCCCGACACCCAACCTTTAAAGAAGGCACACCCATTCACGCACGCACCTACCTGCAGGTCTTTAAATGTCACTTGACTGCGGGGAGGACATGCAGACTCCACACTACAAAACCTTTTCTATATGCTAATAATGTTTTCTAGTAGCAGACCATCTCCATTAGTACCTGCTAAACTCCCTCAGTAAGCAGGTACCTAAACGGAATTAAAATTCTATCATCCAGCCAGCCAGTTGAAGATGATTGCGGTTGGGGTGTATCAAACAGACCTGATTTGTGTGAGACTATCTCAGTTTGAGGAAGCTTGTAGTAAATGCCCCAGCTATATACAAATGGGAAAACCACTTTTGCCTGAACCAGAAGTGAGTCACAGTGATCTTCAGGGATTCCTTCCAAATCTTCAAAAGTATCCTGGATATTAATGGAAAGCGCGGAAATGCACACTATAATATTCCTATCCAAGGAAAAGAGAAGGCACTTATCTTACAGGCCTTCTTGCTAGTGGTCCTGGAGCAGAACCCTGCCAGCTGATTGTTCAGAAAGGAGACAAGAGGTCTAAACTGAGGAATTACCTACAAATGGATCAAATTTTGGAAGACCTTGTGATTTAGTTTCCATTCGACAAGGTCTGCTCTTGTCCTGCTCAAATTGTCTACCACACAAGTTTGCTAAGATGGAATGCAAGACACCTGTACAGTGAGACTGCGCTATGAAGCTACATCCCAAGCTAATATAAAAGATAAGCAACTCATTTAAATATGGAAAAATGTGGACACCATGTAGTCTGCAGTGAGCTGTAAACTACAGCCACATATATTGCAAATTCTTGATAAGTATAAGCCAGAGAACTGATAATGTGAGCTATACACAAAGCCTTAAGAAACTTCTGAAGTCTAGGTGAATAGGGATGTGATAACTTTTTAAATCTATTGTTACTTGGAAGCTTGAATGAGAAAAAGAGGCAACAGGGTGTAAAGTGAAATCATTTTAAATTTGAGAACCATCATAAACATGTTTAGGAAAGGATCTTTCTTTGATATTAAAAACATCTTTGAATAAAAACCCTCCCAACCTGGGAAGGAGGAACTGGTTCAAATCACTCCTTGGGACAGCATGCGATGAAGAACCAGTGAAGAGAGTCTGATCTGGAGGATGAGGAATGACCTTCAAGAAAGGAAAAATTTCCTCCCACTGCCATCTGTAAACATTATTAACGATCATCTGAAACTATCTGCTGCCAAAAGAAAAAAAATCGATATTCAGTCTTTTCTGTAACAGAGAGAGAAGACCAGAAGTGGTAGGGGGTCATAAGGTCTGTTGAATAGTCTTCAGACTGACTGCTCTTGGTTTAGAGTGGTTCTTTTGGAAACTCCTATATCATTTTTTCTTAAAATATCCATTTACCTGTATTTTGAAACTATAGAATCCAACAAGTTACATAATCCAATAGATAATTTGGAAAAGGAGGGCTGAAAACTTAGATTCCCTGGATTAATTCACCCCTTTCAATGCACTTTAATTTCTGTGTGTGTGTGTGGGGGGGGGGGTCTAAATCTTTATCCAAAGAAGAATTGAACATCTCATTTTTAACATCTAGGAGGTTCTGAGAATGCAGCTATGCAAACCTCCTCAGTACAGTACTGGTGGCCATAGCCCTTGAAGTAGTATCAGAGTCATACACACTACAAATAATGAGTAGTGACCTATGCAATAGAAGAAACCAGGTTAAAGCAGTTTTCCACACAAGAAATCTCAGATAAAACATTTCTCATACTTTAACAATTAGTTAGAATAAACTAACACACGAGTCTGACAGTTCAAACCTTTAAAAATTAAAGTTACAGAGGGGATCTATTTCAATTGATCGACAAATGGCATGGTCGAAACTCACATGGTCAAGACCACATGACAGAGAATGCAATTCGGGCAACGTAAACAAAAACAATGTTTTTGAAGGGCAGCAAACCCCCATGTATCCCATGCAAATTATATATACTAACTCAGATAACACTCAGTGGGGAAAATGGTGCATTGCCCAATATCGCAATCTTATTCAAATGGGTTGACGAATTGCAATGTCCATCATGTGATCTTGACAGTGTGCGTTTTCGCACAGTTTGTAGACCAAACAACAGACCCTGCAGAAGTACACACTTCCCCCATACTTACAAATCTTCTCATCCTCATACTCAGAGAGTACATTTGGAGCAAAGTGCTTTGCAGCAGTGGGATCAACTAATGCTATAGCTCCTGGATCAAGTTTGGAAATGGTGTATAAAAATTTAAAAGACCGAGCAATTTCATACATCCTATCTGCCTTTTTTTTTTAAGAGCTGCAGGCGGACTACAAGGAAAATCACAGGCAGAAACACACATCCTATAAAGGAGAGCTGAAGGAATGGGAGCAGGATCTGGAATTCCTTCTCTGAAAGCACAAAGCATATTCTGATGGACTGAGAAATGTCAGTGTTCTCCCACTGAAAACATTGGCACATTCTGGCAAGTCTCACAAAGAAACCCCTACAGGAAGAATCAGAAACTGATCTCGCTTCAGAGTCTGTATCAGAAATGAGGAAAAAGACCTGTATTTATCCCTTTCTCTTCCTCTTAAGATTCAGAATCTAACTTCTTCAGAAAAAGAGAGAGATCCCTCTTTCTTTTACCAGAAACTATTTCACAAGGAGGATCAACAGCCTGAATTAAACCCAGAGCCAAAAAAACAGTAACGGCTAAGGAAATAATTTATAGTAGTAGATGCACCTTTAGTTTTCAATTTCTTTTTAAAGGAAAAATGGGGTCGATAGTGTCATTAATGGTAGGAGAAGCAGCTTCCCCAGGAATGGGCACAGCATTATGGCACAAAGTACAGTTGTGTATACTTACCATAAATGTAGATGTTCGAGTGTATTCACTGTTGCAGTCATTACATTTGGGTAATCTGCTAGCAGGTTGCCCTCAGTCGGCCTGAATTCCAAAGTCTTGGGTCATTCGTCGGTTGCTGTCTTCTCTTCCATGACGAAGAACATCAGGGAAGCCTTTCCTTGTTCCCTCTCCTAGGACTGACGAGACTCTCTCCCTTGCCCACAGGCTGTTTAAGTTTTGTCGTTATGGCTAGAAGATGGACTGACAACATGACCAGTAATTTGTTCCACAGTTAAGACAAAAATACTGCCTCTTTCCTGGGGAAGTCAAACAGTAAATGTCGCTAAAATACAAGTTATCTACTCACCATAACGTTTGATGTATGTAGTCCGTCTCGCCTCACATTCTTACCCATGGGTTCGGAGCTGTATATCGGCTCCGACTCGGCCAAACTTTTCTAGCTCGAAGTCTTCTATTGGCTGGGCTAAGCAGGTATCCCATGGTGCACTGCTCCATATCCCCAGATCTAGTTTGCTGCAATACTCATTCATACCCCATGCATACACAACATCCAGGTAAAAAGAATAAGCTAAAGTAAAAGGAACTCTAGATAGAAACCTAAACTCCAGATCCTCCAGGAAGAGGGAAGGTGGGAGGGTAAGTAAGAATGTGAGGGGAGATGGATTACATATATCGAACGTTATGGTGAGTACATAACTTCTTGATGTTATGTAGTCCTATCTCGCCTCGACTCTTACCCGTGGGACAGCGTCCCTAGCACCTACATCCTGGGTGGCTCACAGGAAAATACTCCTGAGTACTGTGGAACCAAAGGACAACCTGCCCCTAGAAACCACGTCCAATTTGTAATGAGAAACAAATGTGCAAGGAGAAGCCCAAGTAGCTGCAGCACATATATCATCCATTGACAATCTGGCTTGATAGGCTGTAGATGTAGAAACAGCCAGAGTAGAGTGAGCCTTGACCGGAAATGTCAGATCTTTTCCTCTTGCATGGTAGGCGAAAGAGATGCAACTAGATATCCATCTGGATAGAGTGATCTTGGAGACCGGGGACCCAATTTTGTTTTCCGAAAAGGAGACAAACAGTTGATCAGACTTCTGGATATCTTTTGTTCGGTGCAGATAGAAACGTAACTGTCTGTGTACATCCAACTGATGAAATTTAAATTCTGCCTCATTTGAAAAATGAGGAAAGAATACAGGCAACTCAATGGATTGATAGACATGGAAGCCACTTTAGGAAGGAAAGAAGGGTTTGATCCAAGAGAAATCCTGTCCTTATGGAAGATTAAGTATGGAGGTTTGATAGAAAGGGCTTGAGAATTTCTGAAACTCGCCTTGCTGAAGTGATTGCTGTTAAGAAGGCTGTTTTCCAGGTCAAGAATTTCAATTCTCAGGTAGCTGCAGGCTTGAAAGGTGGTGAAGTAAGGGCTTGTAGAACAAAATTGAGATCCCAGGGCATGATAGGTTCGGAGACCGGGGGACAGAGTAACAGAGTACCCTTCAGTAAAGCCTTGTAGAGTCTATGAGCCATGAGACTAGGCTCATTAGCAACATGAAAATTAGAGATCGCTGCCAAATGAACTTTGATGGTAGCTGATGCGGAACCCTGATGGAAATGCATAGACAAAAACTCCAAGACTGAAGCAATTGGAGCTGTGTAAGGATCAATTTCTTGGGTATGCGCCCAAACAGAAAACCTCTTCCATTTGCTAGAATAAATCTTCCTAGTAGATGGCTTATGAGAGGAAGATAAAATGTGAACCACTTCCGGTGAAAAATTATGAAGCCTAACTAACGGACGTGGAGTAGACAGGCTGTCAACCGGAGGGTCATCAGAGAGGGGTGGAACTGTCCAGACATGTGTGTCAGTAAATCTGGTTGAGGGTCCAGAATCCAAAGAGTGTCCACAATGTATGGTTGAAGAAAAGGGAACCAGACTTGATGAGGCCAGTGTGGAGCAATCAGAATCATTCTGCTTCCCAAGGATTGCGCTTTCTGAATCACCTTTGAAAGCAAGGGAAACGGAGGGAAAGCATAAAGTAGACTGGAGGGACAATTGTGAACTAGAGCGCCCCTGGGTGACTCCCCCTGTGGGGGGATCAGCGTGAAGTACCTGCTGCATATTTGGCATTGCAACTAGACGATTCAGGGACCACTCGTAAGGCATCAGAATAGCTCTGCTTAGCCTGTCCGCAATCACGTTGGACTTCCCCGGAATGTGCGTTGCCACCAGAAACCATTGGGAAGATGGTGCCCACTGCCACACTCACATGGCCTCTCCGCACATGGGGTAAGACCTGGTTCCCCCTTGCTTGTTTAGATACCACACTACTGACATGTTGTCCGAGTGTATTGCAACCGTCCCTAGAGGTAGAAAGCTCTGAAGTGCTTGCAACGCAAGTAGCACTGCTCTCATCTCTAGGACGTTGATATGCAGATGTATCTCGTGATCTTACCACATGGCTTGGACTGACCTGCCAAGATAATGCCCCACCCCATCTGGGAGGTGTCCGTGGTCACTCTGGCAACCGGAACAGGTGGAACGAAGGGCCTTCCCCGTCCAAATTGTTGGTGCGAAGCCACCAACTGAGATCCTGTTTGCATCTGTCCGTGAGCAAAATGGGGTGAGAAAGTGGAAATTTTTGGAGACCAGTGAACAAAGAGGAGCCATTGAAGAAGTGTCATGTGCAATCTCGCTAGAGGGACCAACATAATTGTTGCTGCCATGGTCCCCAGGAGTTGAAGAACCCATCTTGCCTTCGCTTTCCTCAGGGGCATCAGGGTGTGTATCTGTTTTAAGACTCTGATCCTCTCCTGCGGTAAAAATACTCGCATTCGAATGGTGTCTAATTCTGCACCTATAAAGGTGACGTGCTGCGAGGGCAACAAAGCAGATTTTTCCCAATTTACTGTTATGCCCAACTGTTGACAGAGTGATGGTAGCGTCCCTGGTTTGGACTAGTTGATGCCTGGTGGGGGTGGTAAGGAGCCAGTCGTCCAGATATGGAAACACTTGGAATCCCTGACATCTCAAGTGAGCAGTCACCAGCGCGATACACTTGGTGAACACCCTGGGGGCTGTGGTGAGACCAAAGGGCAGGGCTTGAAAAGTACAGTTTTGTACCTACCATAAATGTAGATGTTCGAGTGCTAATACAGCTGCAGTCATAACAGATGGGTTCTCCTGCCGTCAGGCGAGTCCTCGGTCGGCCGAATTCCAAAGTCTAGGTCCGGCGTCGGGTGTCGTCACCTCTTCCCTGACGTCAGAGCGACAGGGGTATAAAGGAACCAGCCAACGCCATTTTCTTCAGTTTTTCTTGCCCCAGATGTCAGGTGCCCCCAGAAGGAAGGCAATACATAAATTTGTGTAATAAAGCAGTGCAATATAATCAAAATACAGTAGTTGCAAGCAAATACACCATAAATGAATACCCCAATCAGGTTGTATGAGGATGTTAGCGCCAATAGGCCTGTCCCAAGAGGGAAAGGAGGGAGGGAAAAGTACAGTTTTGTACCTACCATAAATGTAGATGTTCGAGTGCTAATACAGCTGCAGTCATAAAGTACAGTTTTGTACCTACCATAAATGTAGATGTCCGATAGATATGCAACTGCAGTCATAACATATGGGGTTGTCCTGCCTCAGGCAGCCCTCGGTCGGCCAGATTCCAAAGTCTGGGTCCAGCGTCGGCCGGTGTCGCCTCCTCTCCGTCAGAATGGCTGGAGTATAAAGGCATCGGCCGACGCCATCTTCTTCAGTGTTTCTTGCCCCAGATGCCAGGTGCCCTCCTAGGAAGGCTAAATTTGGTGAATGGATAAACAATTCCAGACATGCACAACAGTAATAAACAGATACACCATAGGAGATACCCCCAGCTAATAGGAATAGGGGTAGTGGACCCATAAAGAAAGTTGCAGAGGGGTAGGAGGGTGGGAAAATCCGACTGCAGTTGCATATCTATCGGACATCTACATTTATGGTAGGTACAAAACTGTACTATGCCCTTCAAGAATGCAACTGCAGTCATAACATATGGGTTGAATACCACAGCCAAGCTGGGGGTGGATGGAACTAAGAAAGGGATGGTGTAGCTAAAATGCCCTGCAGGACTGCCGAAGCAAAGCCTGCTCGGGATCTGGAGTATAAAGGCAGGTTGTAGTGCTTGGTAAATATATGCACGGAGCTCCATGTAGCAGCCTCTAGAATGTCCTTTGTAGCCACTCCTCTGAGGAAAGCTGTGGATGTGGCTATAGCTCTGGTGGAATGTGGCCTGATATTGGCTGGCACACCTTTTCCATGGAAAGAATAGCAGAATCTGATGCAGTGTCCAATCCATTTTGAAATTGTTTGTTTGGAGATTGCTTTTCCTTGTACTCCAGCAGCATAGGCTACAAACAGTTGGTCAGACTTTCTGGTGGCCTTAGTTCTGTCCAAGTAGTAGCGTAGTTGCCTGTGTATGTCCAAAGTATGCAGCAGTTTTTCCCCCCTGTTTTGAGGATTGGGGAAGAAAGTAGGCAGGTGAATAGCTTGATTTAGAGACACCCTGGAAATTACTTTTGGCATGAATGTAGGATTGGTTCTTAGAGAAACTCTGTCCTGATGAAAAATGAGGAAAGGGGGTACTGCCATGAGTGCCTGTATCTCAGAGACTCTTCTTGCAGATGTGACTGCCAATAGAAAAAACGTTTTCCATGATAGAAATTGTATCTCTGAAGTTGCTGCTGGCTCAAAGGGAGGAAGAGTTAATTTTTCCAAAACGAAATTGAGGTCCCATGCAGGTACTGGCTGTTTTCTGGGAGGTTTGATATTCTTTATCCCTCTTAGGAACTGTCTTAGCAAAGGATGTGAAAACAGTGGTGTATCACAATTGTATTTTGCTGAGATTGCGGAGGCGTGAATCTTTATAGAAGAATATGAGAGTCCAGTATGAAACATTTCTGCCAAGTATTCCAATATCTGAGGTATACTCAGTAATGTTGTATCCTGACCCCTGTTGGCATTCCAGATGCTGAATCTCTTCCACTGGGCTGAATAGGTTTTTCTTGTGGAAGGTCTGCGTGCTTCCAGTAAGATCTCTTGAACTTTTTTGGAAAGAGAGATAGCGGAAGGAGTCATGGTAACCTCCAGGCTGTCAGATGCAATGTTTTCAGGTTTTGATGGACAGTCCTGTAATTGTGTTGTGTTAGAAGCAGGGGCCATAGGGGCAGAGGCCACGGTTTGGTCCGAGTTATGCTCAACAGCAATGGGTACCAGTGTTGCCTTGGCCAGTCTGGAGCTATCAAAATGCCTGTTGGCTGTTCTGCTTTGATCTTCAGTATCACCTTGGTCAGCAGAGGTAGAGGAGGGAATGCATAAATTTTTAGGGAATTCCAGCTGAAGGAGAGAGCATCCGTTTTCCAGGCTAGAGGATGGTGGGTCCTTGTGCAGAACTTTTCCAGGTGATGATTCATGTGAGAAGCAGAGAGATCTATGTCCGGTCTTCCCCAGGTCTTTGTTATTTGTGAGAAAATGTGAGGATGCAGCATCCATTCGTGTGGATCCAAGAAATTTCTGCTCAGCTTGTCCGCCAGTACATTGTCCTTGCCCGGCACAAACTGGGATTGCAAATGTATCTTCAGACTCAGGGATTTTTCCCAGAGAATCATTGTTAGTCTGCAGAGGGGATAAGAATGAGTGCCTGCCTGCTTGTTTATATACCACATGACAGTGGTGTTGTCTGTCCTTATTAGCAAATGTCCTTGTTGTAGTGATTTTTCGAAAGTCTCGATTGCATGCATCACTGCCAACATCTCTTTCTGGTTTATGTGCAGATGTCTTTCCCTTGGTGTCCATAGACCTTGAATGCATCTGCCCCCCATCCATGATCTGAGGCGTCTGTTGTAATCATTTGACCTGCTTGAGGTCTGCTGAAAGACATGCCTTTGTTTAACTGACTTGCTTGAGCCCACCACAGAAATTATTTTTGCAGACATGGAATGAGTGGGATTATGTCCTCTAGGCTTTGGCTGTGTTGGGACTATAAGCTTTTTAAATACCATTGCAGCTTTCTCATATGAAGTCTTGCCAAAGGTATCAGAAGAATGCAAGATGCCATGAACCCCAGGGCCTGCAGGATTTTCCTTGCAGTCAGCTGGGAGAGCTTTGCTAGGCCTTTGAAGTACTCTGGTAACTGCTGCTGTTTTTCCTCTGTGAGGTAGGCCATTTGTGTTTCTGTGTCCAGTTTGGCTCCTAGGAAAATAATCTGTTGGGATGGCAATAGTCTTGATTTCTGAATGTTGACTGTGTATCCCAAGGCCTGCAGTAGTTGAAAGACATAGTCCAAGTTTGCTACTAAGGTTTGTTTGTTGTCTGCTTGTATGAGGCAGTCGTCCAGGTAGGGCTATATTTGAATCCCCTGGAGTCTGCAGTGTGCCACTACTGATGCCAGGCATTTCGTGAACACTCTGGGCGCAGTAGATAAGCCAAACGGCAATGCTGAGAAATGATAATGCTCTGTCCCTGCAAGAAATCGGAGGTATCTTCTGCAGCTTTGTCTGATTGGGACATGCAGGTATGCCTCCTTGAGGTCCAGAGTGACCAGCCAAGACCCCTTGCCCAGCATGGGAAGGAGTTGCTGCAACGTCAGCATTTTGAACTTTGGCACAATGAGAAAGTATTTAGAGTAGACAAGTCCAGTATAGGCCTCCATTTGTTTTCTTTTCTTGGAACAAGGAACAGTCTTGAATAAAATCCCTGGCCTTGTTCCTGAGGAGGAACCCTTTCTATTGCTTTTATACTCAACAGCTTTGAAACTTGAGTGAGTGCCTCTGCCCTTTGATGATGTGGCAGGTTTGGCATGCCTTGTCTTATTGGTAAAGTATGGAAGTGGAATCTGTAACCCTTGTCTATTAAATCCAGAAGCCAGTTGTCCTTGGTTAAGATATGCCAGTTTTTTGAGAATAAGGATAATTTTCCACCCAAAGGTGCTTCTCTGAGCCTTTGTTGGCGGTATGCAAGTCAAGTCATTGTGATTGTCCTTGTGGTGCAGCTGGGCTGCCTGCGCCACTTCTTTGATTTGGAGGTTGCCATTGGCGGCCCCTGTAGGATCCTCGGTATTGCCCATCTACCTCGGGCACGCCTGTTTTTTTCCCCTTTGAAACTTGTCAGTCTGGGAAGGAACAATTCTTTGAAGGCCAGTTTCTGCTGAATCTGGGTGGCTGAACCTGGAGGAAATCCTTGACTGTCTGTACTGACTTAGCTTTTTCCTCAATGGATTTCAACACATCTTGTGCATTAGCACCAAAAAGCTTCTGTTTTTCCAGAGGTACATCAAGTAACTTTACTTTAACATGGTCTGGCAATGGCTGATCTTTTAACCAAGCATGTCTACGTATCACAGCCCCAGTCATAGCTGCCCTACATGAAGCCTCCAATGCATCATAACCACACTGAAGAAAATTATTGTTAACCTGCTGAGTGTTATGTATGTGATCCTGCAATGCCTTTCTATCAATAGGTTCAGGAGAGGCTAGCTTTTTCTGTAAATCATCCAGTAAGAAATCCTGGTACTGAAAACATATGAAAAAGGCAGTTAAGTGACCTCATGGCTAGGGTGGTAAAGGTATAAACTTTTTTACCCCATCTCTCCAGGGACCTAGCTTCCCTATCCGCTGGTAGTGGATTCTTGGCAGTGGAAGTAGCCACTCCCTTGGGGCCCTGTGAAATAGTTTCTAGATCCACAGAGTGGGCCTTAAAGAGATGTTTGTGAGTGTCAGGGACCCTATAATATCTGCCTGGCTTGACAGGAGCAGGGGGGAGAGAATCAGGGTTAGCATTGGAGTCAGAGAAAACATCATCCAAAACATCCATAACTGGAGGAATAGCTAAAGGTCTGTGCTGGGGAAGCTTGAGAAGGTACGTAGCCTTTTCCTGGAATCAGAGAATTCCTGACACTGCCATTTAAAATGTTCCATCATGGAGTGCAGGACTTCACCAAACGAGAAATCCTCCGGAGGGAGGCAGAGGGAATAGATTTTCCTCAGCATCAGAGTCCTAATAGGCCTGGAAGGATTCTTCTTGGGTATCTGAATGCTCAGAATCCCCAGAGGCTTCATCTGAAGAGAGGTTGTCAGCCTGCTCAGTTATGGGCCTTTTCTCTGCAGGTGGCTGAGAACCTCTGTCTGGGTGAGGCTGAGACCCCCCTGATAAGAGAAATAAGATCTGCAGCAAGAGACATGATCTGTTTATCAGAAGAAGGGGCCTGAGCAGCAGGCTTAGGATGGGCCTTGGCCTGACTGGCGGCCTTAGCACGTGCAAAGGCCTTGATGGACATGGATACAGGAGGCCTTGCAGCCCCACGTGCAGGAGTAACCTTGTCTACAGGAATGGTGTCGGGTAGATCCAGAACTTCGGTTTCCGGAGGAAAATCAACAACCGGCACTGGAGAGATCTCCGAGACCGAAGGACGTGTTAACGCTGTGTCATCGGCCTGGAGCGGTTGAATTACCGCTTCCAAAGGGACCGAAGCACTAACGGAGGGTTTAGGAGTTGCATCGGTGGAGGACGCGGGCCGAGAATGTCGGTCCCGGTCCTTTCGTTTTTGGGTAGACTGAGTTGTCGGTTGATCCGACGGCATGATATACGCGAAAGATTCACCGAAAAAGTCTTCGGCAAATTCTGCCCGGTGCCTGAGGGTGCGCTTATTAAAGCAAGCACAGGCAGCACAGGCCGAGACGTCGTGGTCTGGGCCCAGGCAAGGAAGGCAGTAAGAATGGAAGTCCTTATGAGGTATTTGTTTACCACAAGACAAACAATTATTAACTTTCTCAATTTGTTCTGACATCGGCTGAGGCAAGAAAAAATGTTCCCCAATGGGGTACTTGGCTTTTAGATTACTTCGGTACTGAAAACACAGGAGCTGACCGACCGGCACTTGCGAAATGCTTCTGCTTCGGGCACCGCGCGGCAAGAAAGACTGAAGAAGATGGCGCTGGCCGATGCCTTTATACTCCAGCCGTTCTGACATCGGAGAGGAGGCGACACCAGCCGACGCCGGACCCAGACTTTGGAATCCGGCCGACCGAGGGCTGCCTGAGGCAGGACAACCCCATATGTTATGACTGCAGTTGCATTCTTGAAGGACATCAGATGGGTTCTCCTGCAGTCAGGCGGGTCCTCAGTCGGCCGAATTCCAAAGTCTAGGTCCGGCGTCGGTTGTCGTCGCTTTCTTTCCGGACGTCAGTGCGACAGGGGTATATAAGACACAGCCGACGCCATTTTCTTCAGTCTTTCTTGCCCCAGATGTCAGGTGCCCCAGAAGGAAGGCAAAATATATAAAAAAAAAAAAAATATATATATATATATATATATATATATATATATATATATATATAATATATAATCATGCATTGCAATATAATCAAAAACCAGTAGTTGCAAGCAAATGCACCATAGAAGGATAACCCAATCAAGTTGTGAGATGAGGAGTTAGCCACTAGGTGTGTACCCAGAGGGGAAGGAGGGAGGGAAACCTGGACTGCAGCTGTATTAGCACTCGAACATCTACATTTATGGTAGGTACAAAAAGTACAGTTTTGTACCTACCATAAATGTAGATGTCCGAACTGGATAGCATCTGCAGTCATAACAACTGGGTTGTCCTGTCGTCAGGCAGCCCTTCAGTCGGCCGGATTCCAAAGTCCGGGTCCGGCTTCGGCTGATGTCGCACTTCACCCGACATCATCTCTGTTGGTCTTCGGGTATAAAGGCATCAGCCGACACCATTTTACTCAGTGTTTCTTGCCCCAGATGCCAGTAGCCCTCTTGTAGGCTAAAAATTTTGGATAAATGCCAATGTTTCCAAAAAGATAGTGGTAAACACAAAAATAAGCATGTATGTACATATATACAACAAATACACCATAAAAGACTCCCCCCCACCAGCTAGCTATTAGGAGGGTAAACACCCTAGGAGTACCACAGAGGGGAAGGAGGGTGGGTAATCCTGACTGCAGATGCTATCCAGTTCGGACATCTACATTTATGGTAGGTACAAAACTGTACTATGTCCTTCATGGATGCATCTGCAGTCATAACAACTGGGTAGAATACCATAGCCAACTAGGGGAGGAGGAAGAAACTAGATTATGGTGGGTTTAGGATCCCTTGCAGTACAGCAGTGGCAAACCCTGCTCGGGATCTGGAATATAGAGGCAAATTATAATGCTTGGCAAATGTATGCACGGAGGTCCAAGTAGCCGCCTCAATAATGTCTTTGGTTGCCACTCCTCGTAAGAAGGCTGTGGTAGTGGCTGTTGCCCTTGTAGAATGAGGTCTTATGTTCTGTGGAATTGGTTTTCCATGGAAGGAGTAACAGAATCGTATGCAATTTCCTATCCATTTGGAGATTGTCTGTTTGGAAATAGCTTTTCCTTCCCTTCCTGTTGCATAGGCTACAAAAGCTGATCAGTTTTTCTGCTACTTTTGTTCTGTCCAGGTAGTAGCGTAGCTGTCTATGTACATCCAAGGTATGCAGTATTCTTTCCCTCTGTTTTGTGGGTTGGGAAAGAAGGTAGGTAGGTGGATTGCCTGGTTTAAAGACACTCTGGATACCACCTTAGGCATAAATGTAGGATTAGTCCTCATGGACACTATCTGGATGGAAGATTAGGAAGGGTTGTACTGCCATTAGGGCCTGGAGTTCAGAAACCCTCCTGGCTGAGGTTATTGCCAGTAGGAAGGCGGTTTTCCACGATAGATGCTGTAGGTCTGCTGTTGCTGCTGGCTCAAAGGGTGATAGTGTCAACTTTTCTAGCACAAAGTTCAAGTCCCAAGCTGGTAATGGTGGTTTCCTTGGAGGTTTTACATTCTTGATTCCTCTGAGGAACTGTCTGAGTAATAGGTGTGGAAAAACAGGTGGATCAAAGCTGTATTCTGCTGATATAGCTGATGCATGTATCTTGATGGAGGAGTAGGACAGGCCTGAATGTAGAAGTTCTGCCAGATACTCCAGAATGTTAGGCATATCTATGTTTGACACATCTTTTCCTCTTTCAGTACTCCAAATGACAAACCTTTTCCATTTTCCTGCATAGTTCCTTCTTGTTGAAGGTCTGCGGGCTTCAAGAATAATGTCTTTAACTCTTTGGGAAAGTTCTGGATTAGCTGCTGCTATGTGATGTTCCATGCAGTCAGTTGCAACGTTTTAGGTTTGGATGCATGATGCTGTAGTTGTTCTGAGTTAACATCAAAGGCATCAGGGGTATTGGCCACATATTGTTCTGAGACATGCTCCTCAGCAGTGGGTACCAGTGTTGTCTTGGCCAGTTTGGAGCTATTAGGATTATCCTTGGACGTTCTTCCTTGATTTTTAGTAATACCTTGTGTATCAAGGGAAGAGGTGGGAATGCATATGCTGTTAGGCCTTTCCAGCTGAAGGAGAGCGAATCCACTTTCCATGCTAGTGGGTGGAATGTCCTTGTGCAGAACTGAGCTGGTGATTGAGAGGGGAAGCAAATAGATCTATCTGAGGCATTCCCCATTTCTTTGAGATGGTCTTGAAGATGTCCGGGTGTAGCATCCATTCGTGGGCATCCGATGTGGTTCTGCTTAATATGTCTGCTAGAGTATTTTCTTTTCCCAGTACAAATATTGCCTGTAACTGGATGTTGTAGCTGAGTGCCAGGTTCCACAGCTCCAAAGTCATTCTGCATAGGGGGTATGAATGAGTGCCTCCCTGTTTGTTGATGTACCACATGACTGTGGTGTTGTCTGTTCTTATCAACTGGCCCTCTTTGAGAAATGGTCTGAAGTTTTGGATTGCCAGTTTTACTGCCAGCATTTCTTTTAGGTTGATGTGCAGGTGAAGTTGATCCTCGCCCACAATCCTTGCACGCATTTGTCCAGCATGTGGGCCCCCATCCTAGGTCTGAAGCGTCTGTTGTGATGGTCTGGCTTGCTTGACATCTGCGAAAGGGTAGCCCTGGGTTTGACTGGCATGCTTGAGCCCACCATAGGAACTCCTGTTTTAAGCATGGAATTAGTGGAATTTCTGTTTCTAGGCTGTGCCTGTGTTGGGACCATAAATTCTTTAGGTACCACTGTAGTTTTCTCATATGTAGTCTGGCAAGTGGAACCAAGATTATGCATGATGCCATGAAGCCCAAGGCCTGCAGTACTTTTCTTGCTGTTAACTTGTTCTGCTTTGTTAGTGCCAAGAAGTAAAGAGGGAGTTCTCTTTGTTTTTCTGCAGTTAGGAAAGCCATTTGTTTTACTGTGTCCAATTCCGCCCAAGAATGTCCTTGTCTGGGATGGGATCAGCCTTGATTTTTGTAAATTGACTGTGTATCCCAGTGCTTGTAGCAAGTAAATGACCCTTTGTAAATCTGTTGTCAGCTTGCTTTTGTTGTCCCCTTGTAGCAGGCAGTAGTCCAGGTATGGGTAAATTTGAATTCCCTGTAGTCTGCAGTGGGCGATTACTGATGCCAGGCATTTTGTGAATACTCTGGGCGCAGTAGATAAGCCAAAGGGCAATGCTGAGAATTGATAATGCTCTGATCCTGCAAGAAACCTGAGGTATCTTCTGCAGATTGGTCGAATGGGGACGTGCAGGTATGCCTCCTTGAGATCTAGAGTTACCAGCCAACACTCCTTGCCCAGCATGGGAAGAAGTTGCTGTAGGGTCAGCATTTTGAATTTTGGGACAATGATGTATGTATTTAAGGTGGACAGGTCGAGAATAGGTCTCCAACTTTTTTTTCCTTTCTTGGAACTAGGAATAGTCTTGAGTAGAATCCCTTTCCTTGTTCTGTTGTTGGCACTCTTTCCACAGCTCTCATGTTTGCTAACTGCATTATCTGTTGTAGAGCCTCTGTTTCTTGATTTGGAGGTAGATTTGGCATTCCTCTTTTGACTGGTAAAGTGTGGAAGTGGAACCGGTAACCTTGATCTATGGTTTGTAAAATCCACTTGTCTTTTGTGATATAGTGCCAGTTCTTTGAAAATAAGGTTAATTTGCCGCCTAATGGAGCTGCTATTTGCTCCCTGGTAGGCGGATTTAGAGTTAAGTCACTGTGGCTGTGTTGTTGTAGTGGCAGTGGTTGTGTCTGTGCCTCTGTTGTTACCTTGCCACTGTCGTCCTCTGTAGGCACCTCCTCTGGATTGGTTTCTGCCTCTGGAACGTCTATTCCTGCCCCTTTGGGATCTTGTGGAGTCAGGAAAGGACCAATTTTTGGCAGGCCAGTTCCTGCTAAATCTTGGGGGTTGGACCTGCAAGAAATCTTTAACCGTTTGAACAGATTTTGCCTTTTCTTCCATTTTCTTCATTACCTGCTGGGCAGGTGTACCAAACAAGCTGGTCTTATCCATAGGAGCATCTAATAACTTAGCTTTAACATGATCCGGTAAAGCTTGTTCCTTTAGCCATGCATGCCTTCTTATCACTGTGCCAGTCATGGCTGATCTAAATGAAGCCTCCAGTGCATCATAGCCACATTTTAAGGAATGGTTACTAACCTGTTGTATGTTATTTACCATTTCCAATACATATTTCTTATCAATTGATTCATCAGAGGATAGCTTTTTTGTTAACTGATCAAGCATAAACTCTTGGTATTGTATCATGTGAAATTGACAGTTTAAAGCTCTAGCTGAGAGAGTAGCTGAAGTGTAAACCTTTTGCCCCATCTGTCTAAAGACCTGGCTTCCCTTTCAGAAGGAATAGGGTTTTAGCTGTGGTCGGCTACTGCCTTGGGACCCTGGGATATAGTTTCGGGTCTGCAAGTGGGGCCTTGTAAAGGTGGTGATGAGTGTCTGGTACCCTGTAAAATCTGTCTGGTTTGGCAGGGGCTGGAGGTAAAGAATCTGGTGCAGAGCAGACATCATTGAAGGCATCATCCACTACAGAGAGCACAGGAGGTATAGCTAAGGGCCTGTGTTGTGGAAGGTGCAGAAAGGTTCTAAGTCTTTTTCTGGAGTCTGAGAAATCCTGCTGCTGCCATTGGAACTGCTCTCGCATGGCATGTAAGGTTTCCCCAAAGGAAAATTCTTCTGGTGGGGAGGCAGCTGGAATGGATTCTTCAGCATCTGAGTCTTCAAAATTGGAGAAAGGAGCCTCTGGCTGGTCTGTTATGTCTGATTTATCAGCAGAATCATCAGAGGACACAGGCTAGGCTAGCTCTGCTCTAGGTCTCTTCTCTGAGAGGCCCTGTCTGGGTGAGATTGAGATCCCCTAATTAATGAAATTAAATCTTCTGCCAGAGTAAGCATTTGTGAACTAGAAGAGGGCCGGGTTGTAGGGGGTTTAGCAGGCACTGTTCTAGTAGTTTTGGCTGCTTTGGCCCTGGCAAAGGCCTTAATGGACATGGCTGCTGGAGGCCTAGCAGCACCACGTGCTGGGGTAGACACATCCAAGGGAATGGTGTCTGATAAGTCAGTGGCAACCACCGTAGTGGATAAAATTTCTGAGGCCGATTCAAGAGAAGTAGCAGGGGCCTCAGTGGTAGTGATAGATTCTGCTGTATTTTGATCAGTTTTCTCGGTTTCAGCCGAAACAGAGACACTCGCGGTTTGCTTAACCATGGTTTCGGCCAAAACCGCGGACCGCGAGTGTCGGTCTTTATCTTTGCGTTTTTTAGCAGTTTGGGTAGTCGGAGGATCCGACGGCATAATATACGCAAAATCAGAACCGAAAAACTGTTCAGCAAACTCCGACCGACGCCTAAGCGTTCGTCGGTTGAAAGAAGCACAGGCCGAACAGGCTGCTACGTCGTGGGCTGGGCCTAAACAAGGCAGACAGTAAGAGTGGAAATCCTTATGAGGTATTTGTTTCCCACAGGTTAAACAATTATTAACTTTTTCTGACATCGGCTGAGGCAAGAAAGAGTCCCCAACGGGGTACTTAGCTTTAGAAGTCTTCGAAGTAGTATTCGGTAGAAGTAATCTCTGGATCCGACCGACCGGCACTTGCGAACAGCTTCTGCTTCGGGCGCCACGCGGCAAGAAAACTGAGGAAAATGGCGTCGGCTGATGTCTTTATACCCGAAGACCAACAGAGATGACGTCGGGTGAAGTGCGACATCAGCCGAAGCCGGACCCGGACTTTGGAATCCGGCCGACTGAAGGGCTGCCTGACGACAGGACAACCCAGTTGTTATGACTGCAGATGCATCCATGAAGGACATCTGTACTATGTTCATCGTGCATACAGCTGCAGTCATAACAGATGGGTAGAATCCCAAAGCTACGCACAGGGTGGTAAGCACTAGGTGGAACTGGGAGGAGCCAGAATGCCCTGCAAGACAGCAGTGGCAAAGCCTGCTCTAGTTTTGGAGTATAAAGGTAGGTGGTAGTGTTTAGTGAAGGTATGCACAGAACTCCAAGTGGCTGCCTCCAAAGGAAGGCTGCAGAGGTAGCTGTGGCCCTTGTGGAGTGGGGTCTGATGCCTGCAGGTACAGATTTACCATGAAAGGAGTAACAAAACCGTATGCAGTGGCCTATCCATTTTGAAATGGTCTGTTTGGAAATTGGCTTCCCTTGAGCTCCTACAGCATAGGACACAAAGAGTTGTTCTGATTTCCTGAAAGGCTTTGTTCTGTCCAAGTAGTAACGTAGCTGTCTATGGATGTCTAAGAAATGTAGCAGCCTTTCCCCTTTGTTTTGAGGATTGGGGTAAAAGGTAGGTAAGTGTATGGCCTGATTTAAAGCTACCCTGGATACTACCTTAGGCATAAATGACGGGTTGGTTCGTAGGGAAACCCTGTCCTGATGGAAGATGAGAAAGGGCTGCACAGCCATGAGGGCTTGTAGTTCCGAAACCCTACGAGCTGAGGTAATGGCCAGAAGGAAAGCTGTTTTCCAGGACAAATATTGCAAATCTGTTGAGGCAGCTGGTTCAAAGGGAGGCAATGTTAACTTTTCTAGAATGTAATTAAGATCCTAGGCTGGTATTGGTTGTTTCCTTGGAGGTCTTATATTCTTAGCCCCTCTGAGGAACTGTCTTAAGAGTGGGTGGGAGAATAATGGGGGATCAGTGTTGTATTCAGCAGAAATGGCTGAGGCATGGATTTTGATGGAGGAAAATGAAAGTCCACTGTTCAACAGCTCAGCTAGATACTGTAATATCTGAGGTAAATTCCGTTTTCTGGGATCCTGGCCTTTTTTCTCATTCCAAGTGCAAAACAGTTTCCATTTTGCGGAGTAAGCCTTTCTAGTAGATGGCCTTCTGGCCTCCAAAATGACATCCTGCACCTCCTTGGAGAGTAGGGTCTGTTGTGGTTTTCAGGAATTTTCCATGCAGCCAGATTGAGTGTTTTCAGTGGACTGTGAAGAGTTTTGTAGCTGTGCTGAGTCAGTAGAAGAGGCATTAGAGGTAGGGTCCAGGGAGGAGAATGTGTTAGGCTCCTCAGGAGTGGGTACCAGTGTTGTCTTGGCCAGTCTGGAGCGATCAGTATCATCTTCGGTCTGTCTGCTCTTGCTTTCAAAAGCACCTTGGGCAGAAAAGGCAAAGGTGGGAAGGCGTAAACTGTCCGTGCTGTCCAACTGAAAGAAAGGGTGTCCACTTCTCCAGGCCTTTGAATGGAATGTCCTTGAGCAGAATTTTGTCAATTGATGATTCCTGTGGGAGGCAAAGAGATCTATGTCTGGCCTTCCCCACGCTTGAATTATCTTTGTAAACACTTGAGGATGCAACTTCCATTCGTGCGGGTCTGTCATATTTCTGCTTAGATTGTCTGCCAGCATGTTTTCCAAACCTGGCAGGTACTGTGCTTGAAGTTCGATTTGCTATTCCAGAGCCAAGTTCCAAAGTGACATGGCCAGCCTGCACAGGGGGTATGAATGTGTTCCTCCTTATTTGTTTATGTACCACATTACTGTGGTGCTGTCTGTTCTTATCAATAATTGCCCTGGATGCAGGAGGTCCTTGAAAGCTGTAATTGCATTTATCACTGCTAGCATTTCCTTTTGGGACCATTTGCCCTGAATGCACCTGTCTGTCATGTGTGCCCCCCAGGCGTAGTCTGAAGCGTCTGTTGTGATGACTTGATTTGCTTGAGGCTTGCAGAATGGTAGACCTGTGTTTGTTTGGCATGCTTGGGCCCACCATAGAAATTCCTTTTGCAAACATGGGATTAGTGGTATAATTGTTTCCAAACTGTGGCTGTGTTGAGACCATAGGTTTTTTTAGGTACCATTGAAGTTTCCTCATATGCAACTTTGCACATGGGATTAGAAGAATGCAAGATGCCATGAACACCAGAGCCTGCAGGATTTTCCTTGCAGTTAGCCTGGTACAATTTGCTAGTATTTTGAAGTACTGAGTTAGTTGCCCCTGTTTTTCTGGCATAAGATAGGCCATCTGGGTGTTTGTGTCCAAGTTGGCACCCAGGAAAATTATTTTCTGAGATGGTGTTAGCCTGGATTTCTCTTTGTTGACTGTGTATCCCAGAGAATTCAATAACCGTGCTACATAAGCCAGATGTTCCAGAAGTATGTGTTTGCTGTCCGCTTGGATCAGGCAATCGTCCAAATAAGGGTAAATTTGTATCCCTTGAAGTCTGCAGTAGGCAATTACTGATGCCAGGCATTTCGTGAATACTCTGGGCACAGTAGATAAGCCAAAGGGCAATGCAGAGAATTGATAGTGGATTGAAGCTGCAAGAAATCTGAGGTATCTTCTGCAGTTTTGCCTGATTGGGACATGCAGGTATGCCTCCTTAAGGTCCAATGTTACCAGCCAAGACTCCTTGCCCAGCATGGGAAGAAGCTGCTGTAAGGTGAGCATCTTGAATTTTGGTACGAGCAGAAATGTGTTTAGGATGGTTAAGTCCAAAATGGGTCTCCAATCGGTTCCCTTCCTTGGTACCAGGAATAGTCTGGAATAAAAACCTTGACCTTGTTCTTGAGTAGGCACCTCTTGAATAGCTTTCATATCCATAAGCTTTGAAATTTGTATTTGAGCCTCTGCCCTTTGATTGTGTGGCAGGTTCGGCATGCCTCTCATTTTTGGAAGTGTGTGAAAATGAAATCTGTAGCCTCTGTTTAAAATGTCCAGGATCCATTTGTCTGTTGTGATATGCCAATTTTTTGAAAATGTCAGTTTTCCTCCCAAGGGTGCTGCCAGCTGAGACTTGCTTGGCATGCAAAGGGGAAAGTCACTGGGTTTGTTTCCTGTATTGTTGTGCACTGTCTTCGCCACCTCTTGGTGCTGGAGTTTGCCAATGTCTGCCTCTATATGATCCTTGAGATTGTCCTCTGCCCCTTGTGCGCCTGTATCTACCTCTTTGGGGCTTGTCCGTGGCTGGAAAGGACCAGTTTTTTGAAGGCCAATTTCTGCTAAAACGTGGTGGTTGTACCTGTAGAAAGGCTTTGACAGTTTGCATAGATTTAGCTTTTTCTTCCATTTTCTGTAGTATCTCCTCAGCATTAGTACCAAATAATACATCCTTTTGTAAAGGAGCATCTAGTAGTTTAGCTTTAACATAAGGCAAGGTTTGTTCCCTAAGCCAGGCATGTCTACGAATGACTGATCCTGTAACAGCAGCTCGACTTGAGGCCTCTAGAGCATCATAGCCACATTGCAATGTGTGTTTACCCACTTGTTCTGCACTATGCATCATATCCTGCAACTCCTTCAAATCTGGTTGTTCAGGTTGTGACATTTTATTCCTTAATTGTGATAACAGAAACTGCTGATATTTAAGCATATGGAACTGACAATTTAAGGCCCTCATGGCTAGGGTGGCAGAGGTATATACCTTTTTTCCCCACCTTTCTAAGGATCTAGACTCTCTTTCGGAAGGTAATGGATTCTTAGCAGTAGAGGCCTTCATTCCCTTGGGGCCTTGAGAAATGGTTTCAGGGTCAGCATTATGGCTTTTGTAAAGAAATTGGTGCGAGTTAGGAACTCTGTAGTACCTATCTGGCTTGACTGGGGCAGGAGGCAGGGAATCCGGATTAAGGCAAGCCTCCGAGTAAACATCATCAAGTATGTCCAGGACAGGCGGCATCGCCAGAGGTCTGTGCTGAGGTAGCAAAAGAAATTCCCTAAGTCTTTTCTTGGAATCTGAAAAATCTTGGCCTTCCCAATGGAAGTGTTCCCTCAAGGTATGCAAGGTTTCCCCGAAAGAAAAATCCTCTGGGGGAGATACAGAAGGAATGGACTGCTCTGCATCAGAAAGGGAGAGTACGAGTGCTCCTCTTCATCAGAATGTTCTGAAATAATGGAGCCCTGGTCAGAAGAGGGAGAATCTTCCTCCACTCTGGGTCTCTTGTCCGGAGGGGGTTGGGAACCCCTGATAAGAGTAATTAAATCCTCAGCCATTTTGAGCATCTGCTTTTTAGGCATGGGGCCTGGAGATGGGCCCTGTGCACCAGGCCTCTTGGGATACATGGCTGATTTGGACTTAGTAAAGGCCTTTATGGAAAAGGAAGATGAGGGTCTGAAGACACCATGGGTGGAAGTGGACCTGTCCACATTAAGAGGCTCAACACTCAGTGGCTTCGGTAGCTGTAGTCAGGGTATGGGCCAAGGTACCTGCGGTCTTGGTTACAGAAGACACTGCCAGAGAAGTGTCGTCGGTAGTCAGGGGCTGCGTAGGCGCCTTGCTGAGAACTGGACCACATGTAGCCGGTTTTGGCATGGTGTCGGTGGAGGCCGCGGACCTCGCGTGTCGGTCTTTGTCCTTGCGTTTTTTGGACAAAACGGTAGTCGGAGTCTCCGACGACATTTTATAATCAGGGCGAACTCCGCCCGACGCTTAAGTGCGTTTATTTAAAGTAGCACAAAAGCAACAGCCCGCTACGTCGCGGTCTGGGCCTAAATAAGGTATACAGAGGGAATGGAAATCCTTATGTGGTATTTGCTTCCCACAAGAAATACAATTGTTAACTTTGTCTGACATCGGTATGAGGCAAGAAAAGTTTCCCCAACGGGGTACTTAGCTTTAAAAAAGACTTCAGTTTCCAAATTTTCATAATTTCAGGAGCTGGCCGACCGGCACTTGCGAACTGCTTCTGCTTCGGGCACCGTGCGGCAAAAAAGACTGAAGAAAATGGCGTCGGCTGTGTCTTATATAACCCTGTCGCACTGACGTCAGGAAAGAAAGCGATGACAACCGACGCCGGACCTAGACTTTGGAATTCGGCCGACCGAGGACCCGCCTGACGGCAGGAGAACCCATCTGTTATGACTGCAGCTGTATGCACGATGAACATCCTGGACTGCAGCTGTATTAGCACTCGAACATCTACATTTATGGTAGGTACAAAACTGTACTATGTTCATCGTGCATACAGCTGCAGTCATAACAGATGGGTAGAATCCCAAAGCTAAGAAAGGGGTGGTAGGCACTAGGTGGAACTAGGAGGAGCCAGGATGCCCTGCAAGACTGCAGTGGCAAAGCCTGCAATAGTTTTGGAGTATAATGGTAGGTGGTAGTGCTTGGAGAAGGTATGCACAGAACTCCAAGTGGCTGCTTCCAAAATATCTTTGGTAGGAACTCCTCTGAGGAAAGCTGCAGAGGTAGCTGCGGCCCTTGTAGAGTGAGATCTGATGCCTGTAGGTACAGTTTTGCCATGAAAAGAATAGCAAAAGCGCATGCAGTGGGCTATCCATTTTGAGATTGTCTGTTTCAAAATTGGCTTTCCTTGAGCTCCTACAGCAGAGAACACAAAGAGCTGTTCTGATTTTCTGAAAGGCTTGGTTCTGTCCAGATAATAATAGAGTTGTCTGTGGATGTCCAAGGAATGTAGTAATCTCTCCCCTTTGTTTTGAGGATTAGGATAAAAGGTAGGTAAGTGTATGGCCTGATTCAAAGCTACCCTGTATACCACTTTAGGCATAAAGGACGGATTGGTTCGTAAGGAAACTCTGTCCTGATGGAAGATAAAAGGCTGCACAGCCATGAGAGCTTGTAGTTCTGAAACTCTACGAGCTGAGGTAATAGCTAGAAGGAAAGCTGTTTTCCAGGGCAAATATTGCAAATCTGATGAGGCAGCTGGCTCAAAGGGAGGCAGGGTCAGTTTTTCCAGAATGAAATTGAGATCCCAAGCAGGTATTGGTTGTTTCCTTGGGGGTCTTAGATTCTTAGCCCCTCTGAGGAACTGTCTTAAGAGAGGGTGAGAGAATAAGGGTGGATCAGTGTTGTATTCTGCAGAAATGGCTGAGGCATGGATTTTGATGGAGGAGAATGAAAGTCCACTGCTTAGCAGCTCAGCTAGATACTGTAGTATTTGAGGTAAAATCAGTTTTCCAGGATCCTGGCCCTTTTTCTCATTCCAGACACAAAACAGTTTCCATTTTGCGGAGTAAGCTTTTCTAGTTGATGGCCTTCTGGCCTCCAAAATGACATCCTGCACCTCCTTGGAGAGTAGGGTCTGTTGTGGTGCTAAGGAATCTTCCATGTGGCTAGATTGATTAGCTGGCTGTGAAGAGTTTTGAAGCTGTGTTGAGTCAGAAGAAGAGGCATTAGAGGCAGGGTCCATGGTGGGGAATGAGTCAGGCTCCTCAGGAGTGGGTACCAGTGTTGTCTTGGCCAGTCCGGAGCAATGAGAATCATCTTTGGTCTGTCTGCTCTGGTTTTCAATAGAACTTTGGGCAGCAGAGGAAGAGCTGGGAAGGCATAAACTGTCATTGATGTCCAACTGAAAGAGCGCGTCCACTCTCCAGGCCTTTGGATGGAAAATCCTTGAGCAGAAATTTGTCAATTGGTGATTTTTCTGGGAGGCAAAGAGATCTATGTCTGGCCTTCCCCATGCTTGGATTATTTCTGTAAAAACTTTTGGATGCAACTTCCATTCGTGTGGATCTGTCATATTTCTGCTTAGGTTGTCTGCCAGCGTGTTTTCCTTGCCTGGCAAGTACTGTGCTTGTAGTTCGATTTGTAAGTCCATGGCCATGTTCCAAAGTGACATGGCCAGTCGGCATAGGGGGTACGAATGTGTTCCTTCCCGTTAGTTTATGTACCACATAACTGTGGTGTTGTCCGTTCTTATCAATAGTTGACCTGGTTGCAGAAGGTCCTTGAAAGCTATAATAGCATTTATTACTGCTAGCATTTCCTTTTGATTGATGTGAAGGTGCTTTTCTTTTTGGGACCATTTGCCCTGAATGCACCAATCTGTCATGTGCGCCCCCCATGCGTAGTCTGAGGCGTCTGTTGTGATGACTTGATTTGCTTGAGGCTTGCTGAATGGAAGACCTGTGTTTGTTCGGCATGCTTGAGCCCACCACAGAAATTCTTTTTGTAGACATGGAATTAGTGGTATTATTGTTTCCAAACTGTGGCTGTGTTGAGACCATAGGTTTTTCAGGTACCATTGAAGTTTCCTCATATGCAGCTTTGCACATGGGATTAGTAAGATGCAAGATGCCATGAATCCCAGAGCCTGCAGGATTTTCCTTGCAGTCAGCCTGGTGCAATTTGCTCGTGCTCTGAAGTATTGAGTTAGTTGCCCCTGCTTCTCTGGCCTGAGGTAGGCCATCTGGGTGTTTGTGTCCAAGTTGGCACCCAGGAAAATTATCTTCCGAGAGGGTATTAGCCTTGATTTCTTTTTGTTGACTGTGTATCCCAGAGTGTTCAAAAACATTATTACATAAGCCAAATGTTTCAGAAGAATGTGCTTGCTGTCCGCTTGGATCAGGCAGTCGTCCAAATAGGGGTATATTTGTATCCCTTGAAGCCTGCAGTAGGCAATTACTGATGCCAGGCATTTCGTGAATACTCTGGGCGCAGTAGATAAGCCAAAGGGCAATGCAGAGAATTGATAATAGGTTGAACCTGCAAGAAATCTGAGGTATCTTCTGCAATTTTGTCTGATTGGGACATGCAGGTATGCCTCCTTGAGGTCCAATGTTACCAGCCAAGACTCCTTGCCCAGCATGGGAAGAAGTTGCTGTAGAGTGAGCATCTTGAATTTTGGTACAAGTAGAAATGTGTTTAGGATGGATAGGTCCAAAATAGGTCTCCAATCTTTTCCCTTCCTTGGTACCAGGAATAGCCAGGAATAAAAACCTTGACCTTGTTCATGCGTAGGAACCTCTTGAATAGCTTTCATGTCTATGAGATCTGTAATTTGCCTTTATGCCTCTGCCCTTTGATTGTGTGGCAGGTTTGGCATGCCTCTCATTTTTGGAAGGGTGTGAAAATGGAATCTGTAGCCTCTGTTTATAATGTCCAGGGATCCATTTGTCTTTTGTGACAATATGCCAATTTCTTGAAAATAATGCCAGCTTTCCTCCTAAGGGGGCTGCCATTTGAGTCTTGCTTGGCATGCAAAGGGGAAAGTAATTGGCTTGCTTTCTGAATGATTGCGAGTTATCCTCACCACCTCTGTGTAGGACCTTGCCATTGTCTGCCTCTAAACGATCCTTGGGATTGTCCTCTGCCCCTCGGGCACCTGTATCTGCCTCTTTGGGGTCTGTCTGTGGCTGGAAAGGACCAATTTTTGGAAGGCCAATTTCTACTGAAACGTGGGGGGGTTGTACCTGTAGAAAATCTTTCACAGTTTGCATTGATTTAGCCTTTTCCTCCATTTTCCTTAATACCTCCTCAGCATTAGCACCAAATACTTCCTTTTGAAGAGAGGCATCTAGTAATTTAGCTTTGACATGATCAGGCAAGGTTTGTTCCTTGAGCCAGGCATGTCTACGTGTGACTGATCCTGTAACAGCAGCTCTACATGAGGCCTCTAGAGCATCAAAACCACATTGTAAGGTATGCTTACCCACTTCTTCTGCACTATGCATCAAATCCTGCAACTCCTTCAAGTCTGGTTGTTCAGGTTGTGACATTTTACTTTTCAATTGTGATAACAAAAACTGTTGGTATTTTAGCATATGGAACTGACAAGTTTAAGGCCCTCATGGTTAAGGTAGCCGAGGTATATACCTTTTTTCCCCACCTTTCTAAGGATCTGGAATCTCTCGGAAGGTAATGGATTTTTAGCAGTGGAGGCCTTAATTCCCTTGGGGCCCTGTGAGATGGTTTCTGGGTCAGCAGCATGGCTTTTGTATAGAAATTGGTGTGAGTCAGGAACCCTGTAGTACCTGTCAGGCTTAACTGGGGCTGGAGGCAGAGAGTCCGGGTTAAGGCAGGCCTCTGAGTAAACATCATCTAGGATGTCCAAGACAGGAGGTATAACCAGAGGCCTGTGCTGAGGTAGTAAGAGAAATTCCCTAAGCCTTTTCTTGGAATCTGAATAATCTTGGCCTTCCCAGTGAAAGTGTTCCCTTAAGGTATGCAAAGTTTCCCCAAATGAGTAATCCTCTGGGGGGGATACAGAAGGAATGGACTCCTCCGCATCAGAGTCTTCAAAAGGGGAGTAAGAATGTTCCTGATCATCAGAGTGCTCTGAAATAATGGAGCCCTGATCAGAGGAGGGGGATTCTTCCTCCACTCTGGGCCTTTTGTCCGGTGGGGGTTGAGAACCCCTGGTAAGAGTAATTAAATCCTCAGCCATTTTAAGCATCTGTTTTTTAGGCATGGGGCCTGGAGATGGGCCCTGTGTAGCTTGTCTCAGAGTGCTTGGCTGCTTTAGACTTGGTGAAAGCCTTGATGGAGAAAGAAGAGGAAGGTCTGAAGACACCTTGAGTGGAGGTAGACCTGTCCACATTTTGAGGTTCAACGCCAAGAGTGGCTTCGGTATCAGTAGTCGGGGTGTGGGCCGAGGAGCCTGCGACCTCGGGCACAGGAGACACCGCCAATGAAGTGTCGTCGGTAGTCAGGAGCTGCGTAGGCACCTCGCTGAGAACCAGACCACGTGTAGTCGGCTTTGGCGTGGTGTCGGTAGAGGCCGCGGACCTCGTGTGTCAGTCCTTATCTTTGCATTTTTTAGACAAAACTGGAGTCGGAGTATCCGACGACATAATATAGTTGAATGTTTTTCCAAAATAATGCTGGGCGAACTCCGCCCGACGCTTAATGGTGCGTTTGTTGAATGTAGCACAAAAGCGACAGACCGAGACGTCGTGGTCTGGGCCTAAACAAGGTATACAGAGGGAATGGAAATCCTTATGCGGTATTTGCTTCCCACATGAAATACAATTATTAACTTTGTCTGACATCGGTCTGAGGCAAGAAAAGTTTCCCCAATGGGGTACTTAGCTTTCAAGAAGACTTTGGTTTCAAAATTTTTGTAATTTCAGGAGCTGGCCGACCGGCACTTGCAAACTGCTTCTGCTTCGGGCACCGCATGGCAAGAAAGACTGAAGAAAATGGTGTCGGCTGGTACCTTTATACCCCTGTCGCTCTGACGTCAAGGAAGAGGCGACAACCGACGCCGGACCTAGACTTTGGAATTCGGCCGACCGAGGACCCGCCTGACGGCAGGAGAACCCATCTGTTATGACTGCAGCTGTATGCACGATGAACATCTGGAAATGACTGGCTCCCAGCCAGAAGCGCAGATGACTCCTGGATGCCCTGTCCACTTTGACATGATAGTAAGCATCCTTGAGGTCGATGGAGCACATCCATACCTCCTCCTCTCCCAACAATGGGAGAATCGATTGTAGTGACACCATACGGAACTTGGACTTCTGTACATAGTTGTTCAGTTGGCCAAGATCTAATATGGGTCTCGGGTCCCCTGTTCTTTTCGGCACCAAAAAGAATCTTGAGTAAGTCTCTAATCCGATTTGGTCTGAGGGGACACACTGGATGGCTCCTTTTCCTAGCAGCTTTGAAACCTCTGAGGCTGCT
The DNA here is from genome assembly GCF_019279795.1 of Protopterus annectens. NCBI lineage: Eukaryota > Metazoa > Chordata > Ceratodontiformes > Protopteridae > Protopterus > Protopterus annectens. The sequence continues at coordinate 342,384,250 of NC_056738.1, read as the reverse complement.
TGATCCCTTTGACTGGGTGGAACGTCTGGGATTTTTCTAATTGAAGGGGGGTCTGATGTAAACAGAATGAGATAACCTCCAGAAATTATTCATAATGCCCATTGGTCCTGGGTGATACTTTTCCAGGCTTCCGGATATAATGAAATTTGACCCCAGACTGGCTCCGGATAAGCACAGCCGGGCACTCCCACAGGAACGAGAGTAGGGAGAGCCGCGAAACGAATCGCGGTCTCCCGAATTGTGGGGGTCCCCACTTCCTCTAGGGCGGCGTCTCCCTAAATAACCTCCCCATCCTCTGCCTCTGGAGGGGGACTCACCTTGTGTGGCAGGAAAAAACTTCTGATTTCTTGAACCACATCTTCCCACCCCGCTGGGCCTTGGGGTAAGGCCTAGAAGGAAGAGAAAAACAGACCCCTACGGCAGACAGGGTCTTTCCCTCTTGCTCGCACCTGGTGAGGGTGTCTTTCACTTTGGTTCCGAACAAAGAAGAACCATCAAAGGGGGCGTCAGTGAAGGAAGACTTGAAGGCCTCCGCGAAGTGACAAAGGCGCAGCCAGGCTTGCCTTCTAAGGGCGACTCCTGAGCTTGCTGCCCTACTAGCTCCCTCAGCTGCATACGAAATGAGCCGCATGGAGGAGTTGACAATGGAATTGAGGGTAGACACCTGGGTGTTAACCATCTGGGCCACCGCCTCAGGGAAGTTACTCGCAAGAGTATCACCTAACTCCTTGAGGAGATCTCTCTGAAGCCGAATGAAATCAGACAGATAGTTCAGCGACCGTAAGGTAAAGGCTGCTGATGAAAAGGTACGCTTCCCGTACCGGTCCATGGTCCTGGACTCCTTGTTAGGGGGATGTACAGAGGAAGAGGTCTCTGCTACTTCCTTCTTGAGTGGCCACCACCATGGCATCTACAGGGACTCCGGACAGAAACTCCTTACCCTGGGGTGCAAAAAGAAACTTGAGATGCCTGGGTATGGGCGCCACAGAATCAGGGTTTTCCCCACACCCTTCGACAAATCAAATCTAGGAGCTCGAAGGGTGGGGACACCCAGGACGCGGAGGGCTGAGCACCAAAGGCCTTAAGGAAGACAGACTCCTCCACGGAAGGTGCTTTGGACAGCCAGTCACCTCTTTTTTTCAGTATCTCCAGGATGTCAGAGAAGGAAACATCATCAGAGGATGACTTGGGGGACCCCTCCAATTCCTCGAGGTCAGTATCAAAGGTGAGGGACTCATCCTGGGAGTCTATGTGCTTCCTCTTGCACTTTTTCTTTTTAGGGGATTCCTCAGGCATGAACTCTGAAGGGCCCTCAGAAAGATGGGGACCACTCGTGGGGGAATCCCTAGGCCTTGGTGCTCTGCTCCAATGGATAGGTGATCAGAGGCTCTCACTGGAGTGTTGGGGGACACAGTGACCGACCCGCCTGATGTAGCTGACAATCTGGCCAGCGCAGTCCACATGGCCTCAAAGGCAAGCCCTGAGTTCTAGGACCAGCCAACCTCAGAGACCATGACGGGAGTCAAGAGTTCACCGAGCTGAGGCACAGAGAGGGAGACTCGGAACGGAAATATGTCCCGAGATGTCCCCCTCGGGCCAGACTGAAGAATCCCGAGTCCTGAACCCAGAGGACGGAGTTGACGGGGTCGGAGCCGATGTCAGTACTGATGGGGCCGGAGGGGCCATCAGAACCGGCCTAGGAACATCACACGGCACGGAACACTCCGGCTCCGAAGACAGAGATGCGCTCGGAGGAGGAATGATCGAAGAACCGGTGACTGGAGGAGCTTCTGGACCACCCTATCAACATCCACATCTGAAAGGGTCCTGGAGGATTTGGAGGACAGGGAGGGAGATCGGGATCTCCTCTCAGGAGAAACTGGTCTGAGACTGAGCGATCAGCTCCGAAGAGGTTCCAATATAACTGGAGCAGACGCCGGTTCCATTAACACCGACACTTCCTGCGGCCCAGAGGACAGTGGAGCCAAGGAGGTAGATTCAATTTCTGTGACTTTCCCCGGAGGCTCCGATGAAGCTGATGGAGCCAGAGATCTCTCTTTAGACTTGGATGACTTAGACTTAGCACTGGGAGAAGAATCCAAGGCCTCTTCGAAAGAGGGTTTCAAGAGTCCCTTTAAGATCAGCTTATTCTTTCTCTCTTGGAGCACTCTGGGACTGAACGCATGGCAAAAACTGCAGGACTCCTGTAGATGAATGGCTCCCAGGCAATAGTTACAAACAGAATGCCCATTGGTGATGGACATTTTGTACCCGCATTTAGAGCACTTCTTGAAACCTGAAGGTTTGTGCTCCTTGGAATCTTTGGAAATGTTTCACAACAAACACCAACAACGCAACCCAAGAAACGGTCTGACAAGAAACTCACAGATGCTCAACACCACAAAAAACGCAGGAACCAGTTATGAATTGTAACAGTACACACACACTGGAGACGCACACTGAGACAAACTAGGTCAAAAACCTCTAAAACGGTTAATGACCAAAAAGTAAGGGAACAGAAACCAAACCTCTAACTTAAACGGTTTTAGCACGAACAGACAGGACAAAAGGACTAGGTCCTCTAACTGAAACAGGCCTAGCCCGAGGGAACAGTTAGCAGGATACCACAACACCAGCACACTACCAAAAACCTAAACAACGCTAAAGACAATAGCTATGAAAATAGATTTTTGTTTATGAACAAAATTTTTTCTCAAGACAAGAAAAAGGTACTTAGCCACAGCCAAGAGCGAGACCACATCCGAGCTACACGAGCGGCAAACGAGATCTGGGGATATGGAGCAGTGCACCATAGGATACCTGCTTAGCCCAGCCAATATAAGACTTTGAACTAGAAAAGTTTGGCCGAGTCGGAGACGATATTCGGCTCCGAACCCACGGGTAATGTAGGCGAGATAGGACTACATAACATCTAGTATTTTAAAATCACTTTTTTACAGAAACAGTAATATGCACAACAAAACACTCTGCCAGCCCCAAAAAGTAAAAATTTCTCTAAAGAAAACCAAGCAACTTTTAAACTTACAGGGGGAAAAATTGTGTTTCCATTTAAAAAGTACAAGTCTGTTAAAACACAACTCCTAGCTTTAAAATAATTTTCTTGAAAAGGAAAGTAATGAACTCAAACAATTAACTGAAAATGGAATGCTTTCCCCCCCAAAGGGAACTAGCTACCCAGTAAAAGAACCCGTACCTCTCAAATGTCCAGACGTTCGCAGAATTCCAGAGTTTTGCCTTGTACATTTGGTCTACTCATAAAATTTGTGGTTTTCTGAGTAGTCACTGGGATGATCTGAGGACTGAAGCCACTAAATAATGACATGTATTTTAGTTTCTGACTTCAGATCCTTCAGAAAATGTTAACACAAACCCTGTAAATGTATGTTAACACAGACCCTGTTACTTTAGTAACTTTCTAACTTTAAGAGCAATATTTCAAACCTGTCCCTATTTAAGGACCTTTGTCCCCCCATTTTGTCAGACTTTGTCCAGATCTCTTGCACTTGAGAGGTTGACAGGTATGAACAGAACGAAGTTTACCCTCAAAAGCTTTAGAGGAGCATACTTTTCGGCAGCCACAAATCTCAGAAGAGCTTGGCATCCAAACTGGTCTTATTTTGCTCAGCACATGCTGCCTGACAGTTTGGGTACTTAGAAGGTGAAAACTGAAGCTTTTGAAGCTGGCCAGCTGCTAATAACCCTGGCAGGATATAACCCAGATAGCTCAAGCAACTGCAGCAATGACCACTCACTATGATGAACATTAGCCATTCTTTACATTGTAAAGTACCCACTAATCTTGTGTGATTTGCTCCCATGCAGAGGAAAAAAAAAGCCTTCGTCCTTTTTTCTGAATAGGTTGCAGAGCGAAGGACTGGCTGGGATTTGGGATGGAACGGAAAAGGCGAGAGGTGGTTTGGTGTGGATAATTTGCCTGAGTTGCGGAAAATCTGCTGCATCTAAAGCCATCTGCTGCTAAAAGAATGAAAACCAGTATCATTTTGCACTTCTGCTAGTTTTTTTTTACTTATTTCACAAGAATCTTTCTTGCCCTTTAATACTGTTTCAAAACTATTCCCACTTTCTATTGCTACTGTAGTAATTACATTCTGTCTGCTAGTTTTACAGAACTCTAGTACCTAGATTGTGTGGTTTTCCCTGCACTTGAGCTCTAAAACCAGCATTTTTACATTAGACAACTGCACCCACAGACTCAAAAAAACATGTTTATTTCATCACGGTTTGGGGTTTGACAAAACAACACCGAAACCAGTTCCCAGAACAAGCCACGATCCACAAAAATGTAAAAATAAACTTCTTTATTTAGGTACAAAAATGATGGTTGAGCGCTTTCATCTACCCAACGTAGATTTCATCAGAACACAGAATACATCAAAACTTTTCTCTTAAATACATAAAATCACCCGCCTTTTACATCACCTAAGGAATTACATTTAAATTTAAAGACGAATTACCCGATTCAAAAATCATGTTAAAAACCATGAAATGGCAACAATTATCAGCTGTATACTAAAATAGTCTCAATCGTGTAAAACCTAACACAAAATGTAACAATACTTACTGAATATGAACTCTATTATAATAAAGAAAATAATAGATTTCAAATATTAAGAATTATAACAAATGTTAAACATTAATTAAAAAAAACAATAAACACAATACATAAATTATAAGATTTAAGATGCAAGATTAATACCTAAACTCTGTTTATCCATAGCTAAAATGTACAACTACTAGTAGAGAATAAAAAAAAACTGCATCTCTTATGATATATGAGTTTATCTGTTTGTTTTTATATCTAACCTATAACTTGGTTAATTCCTTATAAGGGGCTTGATAGGAATATATTCATTAATACCTGGTGGACTAGCCGCATTAAGTTTGGGGTTTCCTACATTTCAACATCACTCTGGGACTATTTAGAGATATTTTATATGCAATTTCTGAGTGACCACATGGGGTCTGGCATCTTGAAATAATTCTGTTCAGTCTGCCTCCAAGAGGTGTATGAGAGGTGAACACTTAAGTATCCCAGAATGCATTGTTTCCAAAAAAATTGCATCAGATCCGCCACGTTTTCTGTAAAGCTCCTGTCACAGTGCACTGATTTTACAGGCATTCACTGCTGTGTTATAGTCACCTACTTTTGGTTAAAATTTTATCCTTTTTTAATGACTACTTCAAACACAAGGGGTGCAAATGCTACAGAACAGAACTGAAAAGTGCATTTTACTGCTCGCTCTTCTTAGAAACGTTAACTTGATTTCTTTTGTGAAGGCTGAAATCTAGTTCATCAAGGTATCTCCCCCCTCCCCTTCACACCTACCTTCCCTAGCTGTCAAAGAGCTAAGGGTAATTTGAACCATTATCTGCATGTGATTGACAGCTCACAGCAGGTGACCAGACTAATGTACTGTTTTCTTGTCAGCATTTCCTTCCTTACAGTGGGAGACTTTGCTGCACTCCTCCTGTCAAATTTAGAACCAAGCTCCATAGCACTGGGAATAATCACTGTTTTGCAAAGCATCAAACTCGCACTTATTTTTCCTTCCTGTTTGGTTAAACAGCTAACAAATGATGCACTATAAACACAAAATAATTCAGACTTTCATGACAGCACCCACATGCTTTTTTTAAGTGGTAATTTAAGAAAATGACGGTATGGCATACTTCTTGTAATCTGATGTAGTGCTGTTGATCAATTGTGACAGACATCTGCTTCTTATGTAAAAACATGCAATTAATGTCTGTGCATGGTCATTGCAAATTTATGCTCTTAGTTTTTGCAGCTGTTACTGTGCTTCTGCCTACACTTTTGTCACATATTGGTAGGGCTCTTCGCAAAAGTGAGATTATAGTTTGACATTTTTGCTAGGTTTAGAGTGGGCTGAGCAAGGCAGCTCTGACATCACAATGTGGGAGCTCCACTGGCTCTTCCATACAGCATGCAAATCAGATGGGGATTACATCACATTGGGGGAGGAAACGTCCCAGTAGTTAGAGCAAGAGCTCTGGCATATGTGACAATTTTAGAGCCAGCTACAGGTTTTTCAACTTGGTTTTCAAATTGAAAGTAGGGTTGCCACCATTTCAAATGCCCAAAGTGGGACAAAAGGACAGAACTTCACTTTTTGCAAAATAAAAAGCTTATTCTTGTAGTATTTGAGTTGCTTATTCTAAGTAAAACAGTACGGAAAGGTAGGAAGCCTAACAGGGAAAACAGTTGAGTGGATTAGTTTTTAAAGCTGCATGGGTGATTTTTCGAGGCTGTATCAACGAACAGGGACTAAAAGACAGCAGGTTGAGCAATCTGCTTTAATATCCCGTTATCCTTTAAGAGGGTTTTCTGACTGCATTCTTGTGGCAGAAGTGTGCTGTAGCAAACCTATCTGAGTTGGGGACTGCAGGCTGAAAACTTGTGTGTTTTCTTGATTCGTCTTGTAGGTCTTTTTGTTGAAAAACTTGTTTTTCTGATTTAATATAAGGCTAGTGTTTGCACTTGGCTGACCTCTATGCAGCAGCAGTTAGCAGTGCCCTGTATGAGAAGTGAACACTTAAGTTAAAATTTCCCTTACAATAACCATCTCTGCACACTTCCTCAGTCCCCCTGCTACTCTAAGAGCATCTGAGTTGCACACAGAGCAGCACTGCCTCATTGGACAGTTGGCAGTTCACACTGAATATAGTACCCATTCTTCATCCATGTGCTATCACCCCAGTACAGTCAAATCTACCCACATTTCTCCCTAGTTAAACCCATGGTAAACAACCTGAAACCACGGACAGGTAACTTCCTGCTATTTCTGTGGCCAGCCTGGTGGACAAGGGTATCATGAAGTACTGTAGCAATGGTCTCATTTACACGACCGACCACTTAATAATGGAAACAAATGGGATATGCCAGCTGTAGTTACACTATGAAATTTGAGACAACTCACACACAGACAAATCAAATGACAAATACTTTGTCAATACACTCTGATAGTTTCCCTTACAAATAAGATCTCGACAAACCCACATATAAGGAAGCACTTCCAAATTAACTTATCAAAACCTCAAAGGCATCCAGTCTGCTCCTATCAGAAACCATATGCAAACAAAACCAAGTCAACACCAACCATTACACAAAAACACAGTCTCCACAAGCAAGCTCCTAAAGCTAGAACACTGCACATTTAAACATCTTGGTCACAGGAGACTCCATCGTGAGACATATTGATGCCCCCTCACAAGGTTAAACTAGAAGGGTTAAAGTCAGTTGCCTGTCAGGGGCCAGGATTCAGCACATCATGCAGGCACTCCAGTCACTCAACCACAAGTACTGGTAGGACTTGGACCATGTGGGCATGAATGACCTGAGACATACCTCCCCTGGACTGCATTAAGAGACATAATGGATATCTCTGAATGTGTTGCAGGTGGGTATGAGCCTTGTATAGATCAGTATTCTACCCTCACCAAAAATGACACCCCAATACAAACAGAAAATTACTTCAATAATTGGCTTTGCTACTAGGTCATTCCAAGGGGACTCGGTATTTGTCTGGGATGAAATGATTAACAGACCATGCTGCTTAGCTAGGGATGTCTGCACCTGTCGCAACTAGACTTTTGAATACTGGTCAAGGCATTAGCCACCCCATAGTGCCTTTTTTAGGGAAGTGCCAAATCAGACCTACCAACATAACAAATTCTTCTAATGCCAAGCATAAGCTATATATGCTAGGAGTTTTAAGAAACTGAACTCCGTTGGAAGCTCTCCTCACCCAGGAGAATGCTACCGGCTGTATAGCCATAGAGACATTGTTCAAGGCTGGAGAAAACACTAGCAGCACAAGGGGGCAATGCTTATCACACATTCAGACCACCCTCTGAAAAGGGAAAAGCAAAAGGAGGCATTTCCATTTAAATAAACAATCACCTCAAGATTGGATAAACAGGACAACTCACCATGTCCAGCACACCAGAGGAAAAATCCCCCGCTGTATCACTAATTACAGGTCCCCAACTATGAAAACCACCCACATACCTGAAGTTAATAGAATCACTTACCATTCAGCCCAACACACTACTCATGGGTGATTTTAACTACCTCTCCATAAACAGGGAAATGTACAGAATCATTAATATGTAGGCTTAGACATCGCTGGATTTGTCAATGCAAATGCTCTGAAACAGCTGTTCTGCACTCCCAATAGGGGCTGAAATATCCTTAACACAGTACTCAAACATGGAGAAGCACCGCCAACCCCCCCCCCCCCAGCGTAATGTCCTCATTGGCAAGATCAGATCATAAATCTGTCTCCTTTGAAATGTAGTGGTAGAACCCCCATCAAACCCTAAAACCCTAAAGGATTATTCCAAGGCAAATTACCTTCTACTAGGTAACAGCATAGGTAATTTTAAAGCTCCCCCAAAAATACGGACACAAAAACCCGGGTCTATATTATGAACGTGATGAGCGAATACGAAGACGTCGACACGTACTGCACAAAGTATGTAAATCACGAATGTACAAAATCGCGAATTCCGAAATGTCGATTTGGTTTGGTTGGCCCATCTGCGGTATAGCTCCGTAAGGTAAGTGTGCAAGACTTTAATGTCAGGATTTGGGTTAAGGTAGGTGTACAGATAAGGTAATGTATATGTAAGGTTTAGTGTAGTGTTAGACGCAGGGTTATTTTAAGTGTATGTACGTGTGTTGTTTATTTTGTTTGGGTGCATGTCTGTAGGGGAAGTGTGCGGTAGTTACGGACCTTAGGGTTAGGCAGGGGTTAAGGATAGTGCACAGATAGTTGTGTATGTGGAGTTTAGAGTAGTGTTGGAGGTAGGGTTTTGTTAAATGTATGCATGTGGATTATTTATTTTGTTTGGGTGTAAGGGACGTGTGCGGCAGTTATGGACCTTAGGGTTAGGGAGGTGTTAAGGATAATGCATAGTTAGTTGTGTATGTGGGGTTTAGTGTAGGGTTAGAGGCAGGGTTTTGGTGCTTCACCCTAGGTTAGAAGTAGGGCTTGGTTAGTGTATGTGTGTGGTTTATTTTCTTTGGGTACGTAGTATGTAGCGGGTGGTGGGGTTGGCCGACTATGACCAACCGATTTTTTTTTTGTGTGTGGTTTAGTGCGTTTGGAATTTTCACGGTTCGCGGTACAGGTGTCGACATTTAGGTATTCGGGAATAAGGTTTTTCACTTCGGTAATATAGATCTGAAAATCCTATATAAAAGCACTTAAACAGCAGTAACTGAACTAAAACCAGGTCTAGCCAGAAAAACGAATCACCCAGGTAGCCCCCTGGCATAAATCTATACAACAGAAGGAAGAAATTCCTGTCTATAAGAGGGAGGGTGCACAACAGAAAAAAAAACACCAAGTCTCAACAGGCAAATCAGTGAACTAGTCAAGTCCTCTAAAGCTAAATACAAGACGAAAACAGCCTCTGATGCAAAGGATAATCACCAAGCATATTTAAGTTATGTCTGAAATTAAGGGTAATGCTCAATGTGCCGAGTTGGCTGTAGATGGTACTACCTATACTCAACCAGAAGAAATAGCAAACCTGCTAGCCAATAGATTCAGGTCAAGTTTCACTCCACCTCTGGTCACTCCCCATGAAATACTCCCTACCATTTCCTTTGCCGTCAGTTCTGAAGCGACAGCAACCGACGCAGAAATACTAAGCCTCTGGTATTCGGGCCGGCTGAGGGCTACCCTGGCAGTGATAACCCAAATGTGATGCCTGCAAAAGTGAATCACAAAGAACAGGTCATCGCCGCACACTCTAAAGCTAGAAAAACAGCTTCAAAGGGTCCTGATGGAATTCCAGGGTGCGTACTAAATAGTCTGAAACATGGCCTAGCAGGCTTATTCAGATATCTGTTTAACCACAGTCTCCAGACAGGCTTTATGCAGGTAGACTGGAGGAAAGCAACAATTATCCCTCTGCACAAGAGGGAACATCAACAGACCCAGGACACTTACAACCTAGAAGTCTGTATAGCCTCATATATGCAAGGTTATGGAAAGTATAATCATGGACCTGATTAACGACAACATAGGAAATCTCCAGACTCTAGACTGACCTAGTTCAGCTTCATCAAGGGTAGCTCCTGTCTGCTGAATCTGGTGGACTTTGACAAGGTCACTAAGACCATGGACTGAGGTCAGTGCATACCACCAATCTATACTTGGTCAATGCATATGACAATACTGCATTCAGGTATTATAGATGTCTGTCTTTCGGCTTTTCCCGGTTAGGGGTCGCCACAGCAGAACTCCGGTCAGCTAATGATTGGCAGTAGATTTTTACATGCTGGCTTGCCGGGCCTAACGCACAACCTTCAATGAAGGAACGCCCATTCACGCATGTCGCCACACAGAAGATGCTCTAACTGCGAATCGAACGGGCAATGTCTAACTGTGAGGTGACAATGCTACTGCAGCACCAACACCGCAGTACAACTCACAAAATTGGGCATAAACTTCCACATCACCAAATGGATAGCCCAATGGCTCACAGACAGGACACGTTATTAGAGTGGGGGAAACTACATAAAGCAAAGGGCCAGTCACCAGTGGAGGACCAAAGGACTCAGTGCTGGGCCCCTTCCTGTTTGGGATATACTTTTCCAATGTCAGGGCAAATGTAGAAGGCCTGTGGCTAAAGCAAGTTTGCTGATGACTGCAAGTTGGTGCAATCACAGACTCCCTAAATTATATTGATCCCCTACAGAAAGGAATGATACAGACTACTGATCGGTGTCAGAGACCGCCTTAAATAAATTAATTGCGAAGTACATAATACCCTATGGAAAATCAAATACCCCGGCAAAAGTACAACACTGACAGCAACCCTCCAAAGAAAAGATAAAAGTCATGACAGAGATCTAAATACTCGGGCAATAATCTGAACTTTAATCACCATATGTCCACAATGGTGAGGAAATCCTATGTGGCTCACCTTGTAAGCAAGGACATAGCCATCCAGATCCAACGATGCCACAATACCACTGTATTCAGCTCTCAGACCAAGAGTGTACAGTGCACCCTTTGGCATGTACTTCACCAGGCACCTGCAACAGTTGCAGCATCCTCAGTTTTCTCACCAAAAATACAGGGTATAAACATATCATATGTGAACCAATTAAAAGCCCCATTATTGCATTTAGTTTCCATCCGATTACTGAGAAGTGACCTATGACTGACTTACAAGGCAGTCTGACCCAGCCCTGATGAAAATGTTGCATTCTGGCAAAATTGCATGAGGGTTACCCACTCCAAGGATCTAAACCTGATATCCAACATGAACAGAATATACTGAAGAGGCATGCTGTCCTAGAGGTTGCTCCCTCCTCTAGAATAGGCTTCCTACTGACGTGAAGCAGTGCCCCTTGCCGATCTTCAAGTGTAATCTGGACCAATGAATGGGAAATTACAAATTCACTCCTGGGGTGGCACCCATGCCCCTTACAAACAGAGGCAGTCTGTAAAAATTGTCAAAACCCCACTTGCCGACTCTTTCCTCTAGGGATAGAAAACTAGGTAAAATCTGGATAAAACTGGCTAGGCTTGTAAGGGCTCTTGAGCTGTTAGCCTAGCAATCTCCTATGAACCTATGAGTAGTTACAGCTTCTCAATTAAACCCCCTTAGACCCCCTTGAGCAGAAGGCATGTTGCCACTTTATGGAATGCAGCCTTTTCCCCCTTGGAATCCTTAGATCTATCTTGTTTGGCAGGGAAAGGGCCAAGAATTCCAAGGACTTGCTTGAAAAGATTTCAAGCCTGCATAAACTAAAAGCACTGCTGGCGATTCCCCCGCTAGTTACTTTTCTCATCCATCCTCCCCTTTCTTGATGATCTTTTTAAACTTGGTGACTAAGCTGCCCACCCCTACTGTAAAATGAAATTAATAAGCTCTTCCCTTTCTACACTGCTGTTATCTTGATTTATTTGCCCTTCCTTGTGCTTATACTGAAAACGTGCGTTTTGCCGCTCATTGTCTGTTATATTGATTTTGCTTGCTCTGAATTCAACATCCAGCTAGCTGCTGGATATAGTGGTGTAATTTTACACTCTAGCAAGCACTTGTTTTTACTTCAAGAAGTCAGCAGATTTTCCATCTAGTGCACTGGAAGGTAGCCTGGCCTGTTTAGGTTGGGAAAACAAGATTTCTGCACGCAGTTTCATTTCCTGGAGGTTCTATTAACAAGCTTATCTTGTTTTTAATGCCTTTATACATTCTGTACAATTAAGTGGTTCTTGGCTCATTATACAAAGCAAAGTACTTTATTGAATAATCACACTTTTACAAGCTGTTTAAAGTACACTGCTGTATCCCTATCTAAGTTTGTCTGTGCTAGCATTTCACTCCAGACACTTATTGTGCTTTTACATTAGGACAACTAGGATTATTCATCTAGTGGTAGTAGCGGTTTACCTGGTCTTTCTGAGCTGGGAAGCACATAAAAGGGCTCAAAGTATATATATATATATTTTTGCTCATATATACTGTAATTGTAATTTAACCGTTTCAAAAAATATACCGTCTGCTGCTGCTTTAAGTAGTTAAATGCACTGTACACTTGAGCTCCAAACCAGCTATTCTACATTAAGGTGGCATTTTTTACACCGTTGTGGCAGAAGTGAGCTTATCTAACTTGTCTGACTTGGGGATTGCTGGTAGAAGGCTTATTGTGTGCTTTCCTAATTCATAGTTAGCTTAATAAAACGTGTTCTTTTTGTTAGTATTTAAGCCTCGTGTTTGCATAGTGCTGTTTTTTACACAGATCCAGTTATTGCCCTGTATAGATGCAAAAGATCAGCAGCTCAGTTTTTCCCTAAAAGTACAGTTTTGTACCTACCATAAATGTAGATGTTCGAGTGTCTTCACTGCTGCAGTCATTACACTTGGGTTATCCTGCCGTCAGGTGGTCCCGCAGTCGGCCGGAGTTCCAAAGTCTTGGTCCGGCGTCGGTTGCTGTCGCTTCTTCCCTGAATTCAGTGCGCCAGGGGTATACAAGATGCAGCTGATGCAATTTTCTTCAGTTTTTCTTGCCCCAGATGTCACGTGCCCCCATATAGGTAGGCAATACAAATTGCTAATAAAACATACAATAAAGGTAAAAACAAAACCTTCAGTTACCAGCAAATACACCACATAGGTAGTATAGGGTTGAAAGGTATAGATAAGTCCCAGCTAAGAAAGAGAGGATGGCAGGTGGGTAACCTGGACTGCAGCAGTGAAGACACTCTTAACATCTACATTTATGGTAGGTACAAAACTGTACTATGTTAATCGTGTTTCACTGCTGCAGTAATTACACTTGGGTTGAATCCCAAAGCTGAGACAGGGTGGCTGGTTCTATAGAGGATTTGGTGTGGCTATGAGGCCCTGCAGCACTGCAGTGGTAAAGCCAGCTCTGGATCTAGAATAAAGAGGCAAGTGGTATTGCTTGGTAAAGGTGTGCACTGAACTCCAAGTTGCAGCTTCCAAGATATCTTTGGTAGGTACTCCTCTAAGGTAGGCAGTAGAAGTGGCTGTTGCCCTGGTGGAATATGGTCTAATGTTACTAGGTACAGGTTTCCCATGCTGTCTGTAGCAGAAACGGATACAGTGTCCTATCCACTTAGAAATGGTCTGTGATCCTGCAGCATATGCTACAAACAATTGCTCAGTTTTTCTGAAAGCTTTTGCTTTGTCCAAGTAGAATCGTAATTGTCTGTGTATGTCCAAGGAATGCAGAAGTCTCTCCCTTTATTCTGGGGATTTGGATAAAAAGTTGGCAAGTGAATAGTTTGGTTAAGAGCCACACTGGATACCACCTCAGGCATAAATGAAGGGTTTGTTCTTAAAGAAACCCTTTCTTGGTGAAAAAAGATGAAAGGCTCCACTGCCATTAGTGCCTGTAACTCAGATTCTTCGTGCTGAGGTTAATTGCTAGAAGCAGAGCAGTTTTCCATGATACATATTTTAATCTTGCTGAATTGGCTGGCTCAAAAGGAGGTAGTTAGTTTTTCCAAGACAAAATTGAGATCCCAAGTTGGTGTTGGTGCTCTCCGGGGCGGTCTTATGTTTTTAGCCCCTCTGAGGTACTGTTTTAGCAATGGATGAGAGAAAATAGGAGGATCTGTGTTGTAATGCGCCGAGATGGCAGAGGCGTGGATCTTAATGGATGAGAAGGATAGTCCTTTGTCCAGCATCTCAGTTAAGTATTGTAGTATCTGAGGAATATTTGGGACAAGAGGGTAAAAGCTTTGAGCCTGGTTCCAGGCACAGAATCTCTTCCACTTTTCTGAATAAGATTTCCTGGTGCTAGGCCACCTGGCCTCCAAAATGACATCCATAACAACTTTAGAGTGAGGTGTTGTCTGCCTGACTAATGAATCTGCCATGCAGCCAGGTTTAAGGTTTTGAGCTGACTGTGCGGGATCTGATTGTTTTGTTGAGTCAGAAGGTGCAGAGTTTGAGGTAAAATCCATGGTGGGCCTTGAGCGAAGTTCTTTAAGATTGGGTACCAGTGCTGGCGTGGCCAGTCTGGGACAATCAGGATCATCGGTGGTTGTTCTTGTCTGGCTTTTAGGAGTACCTTTGAAAGGATAGGCAAGTGGTGGGAAGGCAAACCTTTAGGCTTTTCCAGCTGAATGAGAGGGCATCCACTTTCCATGCTTGTGTGTGATAAGTCCTTGTGCAGTATTTTTGTAGTTGGCAATTCACTGGGGAGGCAAAGAGATCTATGTCTGGGCACCCCCATTTTTGAGTTATCATGCTGAATACTTGTGGATTTAATTTCCACTCGTGAGGATCCATGATGTTACTGCTTAAGTAGTCTGCCAGAGAATTTTTCCTTTCCTGGCAGGAACTGTGCTTGAAGATGAACTTGATAGGTTAGAGCTGTGTTCCACAAGGTCATGGCTTGTCTGCATAGGGGGTAAGAATGAGTGCCTCCTTGCTTGTTTATGTATCACATAACTGTGGTGTTGTCTGTCTTTAACAATAGTTGTCCTGAATGCAGAAGGTCCTTGAAAGCTGTTAGGGCATTTTGTACAGCCAACATCTCTTTTTGATTGATGTGAAGATGCATTTGGTCTGTGGTCCACTTGCCCTGAATACATTTTCCTGCCATGTGTGCTCCCCAGGGGTAATCCGAAGCATCTGTTAATGTCTGCCTGGCTGTGGGTAGAGTGAAAGGCTGTCCCTTGTTGAGGTGACATGCCTGTGCCCACCATCTAAACTCCTGTTGTAGGCAAGGAATTTGTGGTATTACTGTTTCCAAACTGTGACCGTGTTGAGTCCAAACACTTTTTAGGTACCACTGTAATTTCCTCATATGCAGGCTGGCATATGGAATTAGTAGTATGCAGGATGCCATGAATCCCAAGGCTTGCAGAATTTTTCTTGCAGGGAGTTGGGTCTTTGTTGCCATCAATTGAAAATACTGAGTCAGTTGTCCTTGCTTGTCTGGCGGGAGATAAGCCATCTGGGCAGTTGTATTTAAGCTGGCACCCAGGAATATTATCTCTTGTGAGGGCACTAGTTTTGACTTCTTTTCATTTACTGTGTACCCTAGGCAAATTAGCAACTTTTTTACAAATGCCAGATGCTTTAGAAGAATGTCCTTGCTCTCTGCTTGAGTACAACAGTCGTCCAGGTATGGATATATTTGAATTACTTTTTGTGTGCAAAATGCAATTACTGGTGCCAGGCACTTTGTGAAGACCCTGGGCGCAGTAAATAAGCCAAAGGGCAGTGCAGAGAATTGGTAATGCATTGAACCAGCTATGAATCTGAGGTATCTTCTGCAATTTTGTCTGATAGGGACATGCAGGTATGCCTCTGAGGTCCAGAGTAACAAGCCAAGCCCTTCTTGCCCAGCATAGAAAGAAGCTGCTGTAGTGTCAACATTTTGAATTTTGGAACATCCAGGTAAGTATTTAGAGTGCAGTGGTGGTGCTGCAGTAGCCTTGTCGCCTCACAGTAAGATGCTGTTCAGTTCGATTCTCAGCTAGAGCGTCTTCTGCGTGGAGACATGCGTGAATGGGTGTACCTTTGTTGAAGGTTGTGCTTCAGGGCTGGTAACTCTGCACATAAAAATCAACTACCAATCATTAGCGGACTGGAGTTCCGCTGTGGCGACCCCTAACCGGGAAAAGCCGAAAGACACCAACAGGTAAGCATTTAGAGTAGAAAGGTCTAGTATGGGTCTCCAGGCTTTTTCTTTTCTGGGGACCAGGAAAAGTCTTGAGTAAAATCCTTGTCCTTGTTCCTGTTGTGGCACTTATATCTCTCATGTCCATGAGGGCTGTAATTTGTTTGTGCCTCTGCCCATTGATTTTGTGGCAGATCTGGCATTCCTTTTAGCCTTGGTAGAGGGTGAAAGTGGAACCTGTAACCTTGAGACACAATATTCAGAACCCATTTGTCTTGGGTGATTGTTTGCCAATTTTGAGAAAAAAGTGCTAGCTTTCCCCCTAAGGGAGCTGCCAAAAGGTAAGTGCTTGGCATTCGAAGGGGGAAGTCATTGGGACTGTTCCCTGTAAGGTTGTGACTTGTCTTCACCTCCTTTTGGGGTTGAAGCACCCCACTGTTGTGGTCTGTAAAAGCCTTGGGGCTGGTATCTGCCTCTGTGTCTGACACTGGAAAGGAGCAATTCTTTGAAGGCCAATTTCTGCTAAATCGAGGTGGCTGTACCTGTAAGAAATCCTTCACTGTTTGCATAGATTTTGCCTTATCCTACATTTTCTTTAATACCTCTTCTGCCTTAACACCAAATAAAATATCCTGCTGTAAAGAAGCATCCAATAATTTTGCCTTAACATGATCTGGTAAACCTTGTCCTTTTAACCAAGCATGCTTTCGAATCACAGATCCTGTAACTGCTGCTCTAACAAGAAGCCTCTAATGAATCAAAACCGCATTGCAGAGTATGTTTTCCCACTTGTTCAGCTGCATGCAATAAATCCTGTATTTCCTTATAGTCAGGACGTTCTGAACTTGTAATCAATTTCTGTTTTAAAAGAGACATTAAATATTGTTGGTATTTAAGCATGTGAAACTGGAAATTTAAAGCTCTCACTGCTAAAGTTGCAGAAGTGTAAACTTTCTTCTCCCATCTGTCTAATGCTCTAGAATCCCTGTTAGAGGGAACTGGAATTTTAGCCGTGGAAGCCTTTACCCCTATGGGACCCTGGGAAATAGTTTCTGGGTCAGCAACAGGGTTTTTATAAAGAAATTTGTTAGAGTCAGGGACTCTGTAGTACCCGTCTGGCTTGACTGGAGCAGGGGGCAAAGTATCACAATTTAAACTGGATTCAGAGAACACATCATCCACAATATCTAACACTGGCGGAATAGCAAGCGGCCTGTGCTGAGGCAATAAAAGAAAGTCTGAGCCTTTTCTTGGATTCTAAGTAATCCTGGCACTCCCAATGGAAATGCTGCCTCATGGTATTTAAAGTTTCCCCAAAAGCATAATCCTCAGGAGGAGAGGCTGAATGAATTGATTCTTCGGCATCACAGTCCTCATAGGGGGGTAAAGAGTATCCTTGGTCTGAACAGGAATCAGAATATATGGAAACCTGGTCTGAGGAATCAGTCTGTATCCTGCCTAGGCCTTTTATCAGGAGGGGGATGAGTACCCCTAATCAGAGTAATTAAGTCTTCGGACATTTTGAGCATCTGTTTTTTAGGCATGGACGTCTGTCCAGGTGAATGCTGTACTTGCTTCTTTGTCTTTAATGGAGTTTTAGACTTGGCTGTAGTTTTTATGGTAAGTTGTGAAGGTCTGAAAACACCCTCAGAAGCCGATGCCTGCTCAGCGGCTCCGGACCTATCTGAAGGGTTAGTTTCCGTAGGCCCAACACCTTGAGTATCCAGAGGCCTACACATCTCCACGTGGGAGTTGGAGGCGGCCTGTGGCTCTGAGGTAGCGGGTGTCAGGGGCTGCGAAAGCACCTCAATGAGATCCGGCGACTGGCCTAGAAGAGGCTTCGTCTGTTTTGGGCCTCGGATGCTTGTCCTTATCCTTGTCTTTGCGTTTGTGTATTCCGGTCGTCTGTTGTTCCGACGGCATGGTATAATTAAACCTTCGGCCAAAGTAATGGCGAGCAAAATCAAACCGACGTTTAATGGTCCGTTTGTTAAATCTAGCACAAAACCGACAACTAGTGATGTCGTGGTCAGGGCCTAGGCATGGAATACAGTAAGAATGAAAATCCTTATGAGGTATTTGCTTCCCACAAGAAATACAATTATTAACTTTTACTGACATCGGTCTGAAGCAAGAAAAAGTTTCCCCAACGGGGTACTTGGCTTTTTTGAAGACTTCGGTTCTGAAATTCGAACTGAAAATCTCAGGAGTCGGCCGACCGGCACTTGCGAACTGCTTTTGCTTCAGGCACCGCGCGGCAAGAAAGACTGAAGAAAATGGCATCGACTGCATCTTATATACCCCTGGCGCACTGATGTCAGGGAAGAAGTGACAGCAACCGACGCTGGACCAAGACTTTGGAAATCTGGCCGACTGCGGGACCGCCTGACGGCAGGATAACCCAAGTGTAATGACTGCAGCAGTGAAACACGAACATCAGCTGTCACTGAAACTCTTCCAAGCTTTTCTGCTGCTCTAGGAGCAACTCAGTTGCACAATGAGCAGTGTTTCCTTACTGATCAACCCTTAGCCTACAAAAAGTACAGATCCCTCTTGTAGTCCCAGCACTACGAGCACAGTCCTGTCAAATGAATCCATTCCCTTCCCTAACAAAACACAGTAATAGCCTATCATGGATGTACAGTTTCCCTTCATCTCTCTGGCCTGCCTGATAAATGTGGGCATCCTGAGGCAATGCAGCAATTGTCTCATGTATACTGGCAACCACATACTCGTGAAACAAATACTTTATGTGAGAAATGTAATTGCACTATGAAATTGGGGACAAAACTGTCATAAGTACAAATTGAATGTCACAGGCTGACAGCACACACACTTCCCACCCTAAACAAGGATACGACACAAACTTACATATGTGGAAGAACTCACTCTCTACTTACCAAAAGATCAGAGGACTCCTAAACTGAAACCACTTACACAGCAATGCAAAAAACTGACAACACACAACAACATACACCAGTGTCGCAACAAATAAACCCATAAGGCTTAACACAAAACCAAATGTATTGGGCATAGGTGACTCCACCGTAAGACACATGGATGTCCCCCTCACCAGGCTGGAAAAGGAGCAGGTTATGGTCATCTCCCTGTCAGATGTCAGGACCTGTCAAGTCACTCAAGCACAAGTATGACTCAGTCCACGTGGAGGTGAATGAGTAGAGATATACCTCACTGAATTATATGAAGAGAGACATGACTGAGCTCTCAGATTATGAGCCACAAGCAGGTACAAGCCTAGCATTAAGCAGCATTCCACCCTCTCCAAGGAAGATGCCAGAATACAAAAAAAATGATAGACTAACAATTGGGTTAGCTTCTGGTGTCAGTCCAAGAGGATCCAATATCTGTCAGCCTGGGAAGACATAGCCAGCAGACCATGCTGCTTTGACACAGATGGTCTGCACCTATCCCCTCTAGGCTTTCGGACTAGCAATGGTATTAGCCACCCCTACTGTGCCTTTTTAGGCAGTGTCAAAATAACCAACCTCCCAACATAACAAAATCCCGTCTAGATAAACTTAAGATACACTTGCTTAATGCTAGGAGTAGAAATTGTGCTCACTGTTAGATGCTGATGTCTGTGCAGTGAGAGACATTGGTCAAAGGCATGGAAAAGCACCCCAGCCATGCAGGGCTACAATGCCTTCCATTTGTGCTCAGACCATAAACTGACTGTGAAAGAAGTAAAAGAGGAGGTCTAGCCATCTTCACTAAGGATAAGTACACCTCGAGAATGGTTAAACAGTACGACTCTCTTGAGCTACTCCATGCTCCAATAAACTACAGGCAAAACCCACTACCGCATCATAGCTAGCTATAGGTCCCCCACCATGAACCAGGAAAAACATACCACATACCTGGACTTAACTGCAATCAATTGCCATACAGCCCAACCCCTTACTAACGGGTGATTTTAATTATCACACCACTGCCTAGGAAACATACATGACCACAAACATTCTGTTCAGCAAAGAGGTATCAAGTAGAAATGGAATGCTCTTGGCCAAGGTACAGCTTTTTCTATAAACTTCAAGTGACTGTCAACATTCCTGAATGTGATACAGCAAATAAGTGCTAACACTTAGCTTAGCCTGAGGTCTTTTTCTGGTGTTCAACTGTGAAAAGACTTTTTGGTCCTCAGCTTCAATCTGGGAATGAAGAATGGAAGCATCAACAAGGGCTTCAACTGCCCTTACTACAGCTACAACAAAAGATATTTTCTTACGAATTTTATTTTAGTACTGAGACTTAATGATCCAATACAGGCAACAAATAGCTGTTAACTGTATCTTTTGCTATTGTTACCAAGTTGCAACAGCGACCACCTTAACATTAAATAGCATATGGTTAAAACAGACAATGTATAGAAAAGGCATAGCCTTCTGTCAATTATGCTGAACAACACATCACAGATGCTACTTTAGAATCATTGGAAAATTTGTTGACCCATATAAGATTAAGCACTTTTGACATCAGAAAGGTACTTGGGTATGCTTACCAAAAACTTAAGTGCTATTGAGATGAGGACTCATGCTAGGGGCCGACAATCAGCGCAGGCCAGCAAAAAACATTGACAAAAGCTAAAACAGCTTTTTAAAGTTATGGAGATTCTTCATTCTGCCACACCTTTAAACAAAAGTGTGACACAGCAAAATATTTCAGTTTTAACGCTATCAGTTCCCTCTGGAGAACACTTTGCTTCTAACTGATGTCTTGCACAAGCAGAGCAGAGTTTCATGGCTTCTGAAGCTTGTAAAACACGTCATTTCCCTACACTCTTTTCTTTAACTGTAGTACATGGAGCGGATAATGTTCCATGCACTAATTATGAGTGTCCCTAATCCTGACTCTACTGCACATCCTCCACATGGGTGCCAATACTCGCATCTTAAGGTTTGCTCAGTGAATTTGCTGAAATCCATGTCTCAAACATATGCTGATTTTGATCAGAGACCAGATCATAGCCCTCTCTGTAGTCCCTTATTTTAACAGTGGTGGTTTGGTTGCTTATCCAGTTTCTTATTCACTTACTTTAATGGGAAATTACATTAAGTTTGACAGAGCTTGCAGAACTTCTTCAGAGTGCAGTGTGTTCACCAGCTTAAAGAAAGAATTCTGTCAACTGAAATAACCGCATAAATGAGGTCAACTATGTAACTATTCAGCAAGGTACCTAAACTATGGGATCCACTGTTAACACAAGATTTGCTGGGATACTTGTTTTTTGAATGATAAGTTCAAAAAAATCTAGTATTTTGTTGAACTAGTTAGTCTGGGAGGTACTGGATATACTTTGATAACTGCATTTTAAAGATGTGGACAGTGGCAGCTGCCTTTCAAGCTTTGGGAACAAAAATAAAAGTAAACAGTACTAAAAAGATAGTTAAACAGAAAGCCATCAATTCCTTGATCTTGGTGATGAAATAACTGCTTACTCCATTTCAGCCAGATGAAGAATGCCCATTAGGTACACGATGCAATATTTCAGAGTAACTGGACAAAAATGCCTCACAGGTTACAGAACAGCAGTAGTCGGCTTAATCCCATGAAGTTTTACAGAACATCTGGCCTACTTTAGCATCACTTATAACTTCATTCCCAAGAGAGAGGGGCAGGATACTATCAGCTTCAGGAATATTGGATATAATGTGTTCGCTCATACACAGCTCTTGCCTTCCTACCAGATTTTCCATCTAGGGGTTAGCTGTTTTACAGTGTTCTTTCCCTATACGCGCTCTCAATTTTCTTACTCCAACAACACGGAGCTACAGTTTCTTAAATACAGTCTTAACCACTTATCAGTGGAGTGGAGTTTCAGTTCTGGGTGCCAATATCATTGCCTCAAGTTCTATGAAAATCATAGGTGGCCTGACCCCCCCCCCCCCCCGACACATTTGTCTATCACAGTAAAAATAAAGTGGAACTTTCGATGCGACTTTTCAGTGCATTTGATTTCTCATATTAACAGGCAATTGTGTTTATTAAACTTGCAAGGGACCTGGGCAACATGTCAAACTCAACAGTGAAAATTTTAAACATTTACATGTTAAGTACTGTCCAATAAAAAGTTATCCATATTCTCCTCTGAAGACCATGTCGGAGACATGGTTTAACACAAAATTTAAATTATTTGTTCCCTGTAATGTTAAAACACAAATTTGTTGCTGTAATGAGTAAGCAGTACAAAAGAGAACTGCTTAGCTAGAGTGGAAAGAGTTCTAAACAAATGCGCAACGGAGACTGTAAGATGAAATAATAATCCAGTAAAATTAAAAGTTATGTATTCAACAATAACTAGGCTTTTGTGCAGTCCATTTTCTTTCTTCCTCAACAAATGGGTTACGGATCCAATCCTTGGATTCCGACACAGCCACATACTTCAGACTTCGGATCCAACTCTCAAGTTCCTCCATCTACCTATAATGGCATAGTCCAACCTTCAATACCTCAGACTGGGTTTGTTGCTATAAAATTCCCCTAAATTAGGCAAAGAAAGGCATAGCTGAAAAGGAAAGGGCTCAAACCCAGAACTACAAGGTCCAATAATTAGTCCAACAGATTCCTCCAGAAAATTTTAGGATGGATGGATGGTGGGGAAGTTGAGGAAGAATAAAAATGGACAACACAGATCCACAGTTATGCTGAATACATAACACAATTTCCTTTTCATTCTTCCTCAACAAATGGCCTGTCTGGCAGAAATAAGGGCCAACAAAAGAACAGTCTTCCAAGAACAATGCTGTAAAGAAGCTGAAGTTGCAGGCTCAAAAGGATCCCTAGTCACTTTCTCCAAAACAAAATTAAGACCCAGGAAGGAGAGACAGGTTTCCTGGAAGGTCTAATATGAAGGACACCTTAAAGAAACTGTTTGGCCTTGGACCTAGAGGTCAAAGGAGAAGTTACAGGCAGACAAGCAGAAATAACTGAGAGGTGGACTTTAACAGACAAATATGCAAACCCAGCATTGAGCAATTCACAAAGAACCAAAGGAACATCTACAGTGAATGGGGCCAGGTTACAAGACAGACACCAAACAGAAAACCTCTCATTTGGACAAGTAATGGGTTTCCTGGCTTCTTGCAGAACCCGAAGCACATCCTCAGAAAAAAGGTGCTCACACGGAATCAAAATCCTATCACTCACAGTTGTCAGCTGAAGAGTGGATAGGTGGTGGGAATGGATAAGAGATCACATGTTTTGTGTGAGAAGATCCACCCTGTGAGGTAACTTTTGATGCTTGCCCTTGGCTAAGTGCAGAAGAGGGAACCAATGAAGTCTGGGCCAAAAGGGAGTCACCAGCAAGACTTTGGGAGAATCGTGTTTTATCTTGCACAGGAATTTTGGAATAAGAGAAAGGAGAAGGAAGGCATAAACAAACATTCCTTTCCATGAAAGAAATAGGACGTCCATCTTCTAGGCCAAAGGACATGGAGTCCTGGCACAAAATTGAGAAACCTGCCTATTCAGACAGGAGGCAAAGAGATCGACTTGAGGAATACCCACTAGTGGATAATGTCCAGAAACGCATCCCTGTGCGGCATCCACTTGTGAGATTGTATTATGGACCTGCTCATGGAGTCGACACAAAATTTTGACTTTAACTCAGAGTACCGTCTCATGGCACCTCTGTGCTTACAACTGAGCATGCTATGAGACATTAGTACTTGCATGCTGTTACCCCAGAGTGCCTTGTACAAGCGCAACTTACTTTTCAGTCCTATTTCAGCCTTATTTTTGTGAAAACTAAGTTGAAAAGGTAACTGAACTGTCTATTTAGGTTTAACAGTAGATTAATCATATCCTTACATTTAATTTTTTCCAGAAAATTGGATTAGTATGCACTGTGCTTTCCGCTGCTTACATCAAGCAGACTTTGTCTGCATTCTGTGAAGCTAGTGGTGGCAGCCAATCAGAGAAATCTGAACCACCACTTGCAAACCCCCCTCCCCACAGACATGCATCCATTTTTGGGAGAATAAAGGTTTGGTTCTTTTTGTCTTTAATACTGTTAGTTTGATACAGAACCAATCATAGGATTATTACTCGTAAGTATTAAGTAAGTTGATCAATGTTTATGATTTGTTATTCTTGCCTCATACGTACCATTTTCAGCTGACTTATTGTTTGATTCAGTGGAGACTAAGTGCCAATATAATGACAATCAGAACATAACATTAAGTTTTCACAGTCTTTGGTAATGGTGATTCGTTGGTGCATTGTTTTTAACTGGGCAGCCATTTCTGGTGCTATTGCAATAATTTTTTGTAGTAAACACTTGTTGCTTGTTTGTATTTTGTGAGCTTGAGATGTACATTATGGGTAGCAGTGCAGTCCTCACTGGAGCGGGTTTTTTAGTCCCATTTTGTTATCTCCGCTTATTTTCTGAATTGTGTATCAATTTTACTGGGTTTGCGGTATGGTTAAATGTATAAATTATGTGGTCTTTACACTGAGACCCTGACAGTGTTTTACAGAGTGTCTTTCTAGTCTTCGTGAGTGTGTATGTGTGTGCTAAGTTACTCGTTTGCATAGTATTTTTTGAATTATCATTCTTTGTGTTGCGTGTTTTCCAGCGAGTCTTCACTGATGCAACTAAAAGAGTAAGACTATTTTCATAATTTTCTGAGCACCTTAACTCAAATCTGACTGTAGTCAAAAGGAGTGCTGGTAGATATCCTTCACTGAACCGTGTTATACTTTTCAAAAGCCAGGCTTGCAGTTACCTATCTTGCTATTTGTTCTTTATTTCAATGCAATTATTCGATCATTGTGTGACTTTACTTGAAATACGTTGCAAAAATTAAGTTAAGAGTTGCTTTGGGTTTAGACAAACTTCTCTTCTGGTGAAAGTTACTCTGTTCACATCCTTTTGTTACAATTCCACAGCAGCAAGTATTTATATGTATGTATACACACACTGCAACTGACTGAATTTAAAGTCAACTTATATTTTTGGAAATAAGCTAGTTAGTATGCTACCCTTCTCTGTTCTTTTCAACTATGGAACTTTGAGGGTAAATACATGTTGGTGCTGGTGACTGATAACTTGAAACACGAGCAGTAAAGGTGATGCACTGAGGAGTGACTTCTGTACTGCATGGTTTCTAAATAAATTGTTAACTACTACAAATATAAGATGGTGTGATCATGTTGTCATCACAATTCTCACCACCCCCAAAAGTCCTCAAGGTCAGTGCATTACTCTGATTTACTAATTGACATCATGAATTCCTGCATAACAGTTTCCATTTGCAAGCTATCTTTGCACAAGTCAGTTGAACAAACACGGCTACATTTCGCTGAGGTAGATCCCCAATGAGCTTATCCTGTAAAAGTTAGTACGCTAATTTGATTGTACATAAATATGCATCTCTAATCCTTCTGCACATGGACCCACACTATCCAGTTTCTGTGGGGTAAAGATAGTCAGATAATAAAAGCTGAACAGAGTGCTGGAAGTTACAGTCAAAATGTAACATGATCTTACTCTTCCTGCGCCTTTTAAAACTGTTGCTTCACTTTATTTGCCAGTGAGAATCAGTTGTACTTTTGTTTGTGATGAGAACTGAACAATTATAATGCAATCACGATACTGACAGGGAATTTATACTTTATGCTGAAGGTCTTCACATTAAATGCATGTCAATTATTTCAGGTAACAGTATCCATAACTAATACAAAAATTTATATTTTGGACCCTTTTAAAGAAAATATGTTATTGCATCTCAAACGAAGAAGAAAGTTAAAAGAGCAGTTTGGAATTTCGGTACTTATGCTGTGAAGTGAGTGCATGAGTGCGTGAGTGTCTGAATTTGTCTTTTTCGCATGTGAATGAGCAAGTGCACATGCAGTATTACAATGAAATGATACATTATGTCCAAATTCTACAAGTGAAACTTCTCTGCTGACAGAAGCTGACTGAAGCACACATACATGGACTACAGAGCGCAGACTCTTGAATTCTCAGACATGATACAGAATATACATTTGGGGCTCCTGTAAGTAGAATAACTATTGCTCGGTGCTGTTAGAACCGCAATATTTAGGATATGACCTTCTCTTCTCTCCTTCCTGTTCTGCTTCTGCAGCTTTACAAAATACACTGCACACTTGCAGTAATGCAGCAGAGCATCAATTTGTTTATGTAAATATTTAATAAGAAAACCATAGGCTGTGCATGTGACATATAGCATGCAGACATCTTTATATTAACTTCCAGTAAAAGGGCCCCAGGGAAAATATAGCATTTTAGTAATATTACTTTAATAGCTGTATTATAATTGCATACATATTATCATGATATTATAGCATCCTATGCACAATATTCTGCATTTATTACAATAACATTCTAAATGCAAACATAAATCCCACAGCAGTCAAATTCATTGATTCATAGGACATGCAGGCAAACAGACCAACTTGCCAGTAACCAGTGGCTCTAACACCCTTTACCAGGATGATATGCCTTGTAAATAAATATTACTTGTACTGTAATTCCAGCATGGAGCAACCATATATGTTTGGACAATATTTGGCTTTGTTAGTCATGCATAGAATTTACGTGAGAGTAAGGGCTCAGTAATGTACAAGTGTTATACTGCTTTTACTGAAATTACTCTGGTCTTTTCCAAACAGATAATGACTTAATCTTATATTACAACTGTATCAGGAATATAATGCATGGCTACTAAACAGGTAATGTGCAGCAATTATCTAACGGCATACAAGGGGTTCGCTTGGGTGAATGTTTCATTTTGGAGCTTGTACATACCAAGAAAGGTACTGAAGGGTCGTTTTGGGGAATATTTCATTCTGGTGCTTGTGCACACATCAGCGTTTCATTGAAGAGGTCACTTGGGTGAATGCTTCATTTTGGTGTTTGTACACACTAGGAAATGTTACTGAAGGGTTGTTTGGGGAAGTGTGTCATTTCCGTGACTGTGTATACCTCAACATTTTACTGAAGGGTTTGCTTGGGTGAATGCTTTACTTTTGGTGGTTGCACATACTAGGAAATGTTATTAAAGAGTTGTTTGGAGAAAGGTTTCATTTTGGTGCATGTAGTATACATTGACATACTAATGAAGATGGTGCTTGGGGAAATAATTCATTCTGTATCATGGAAGTGTGTGTGCACACATGGTCAGACTGCTGAAGTGAGCGCTGGGCAAAATTGTTTTGTGCCATTTTGGTGCTTGTGCCTACACAATGCAAACAACTGAAGGGGTTACTGGGGAAACATGGAAATTAACTCTGCAAATTCCATATGGTTACATTACTTAGACTACAGCACAGAAATTTAAATACAGTGTAACATGTTGCCATATAAGACATCAGATATACCAGTGACTAATTAATAGTATAATGTAAACTAAGCAATTAAAGACAAATCTTCCAAGTACTTCTTTACATCTTCTCTACTGCATACGTACATTCAGAGCCGAGAGCTGTGGGGAAACAAATGTAGGCTGGAGTCCGTCAGAGTAGAGGCTGTCCAGATGAGCAAGATTATTTCCACAATTATAAGTTACTTAGGTGCATTTTAGTTTACCCATAAAGTTTGGTACTGTAGCTTGTTTTATCCAGTAGGGATATTATTCAGAGTTTGGACATATTTACTGAGAAGAGAGCTTTGCCTTAGCGGTTTCTGGCTTTGTTTGTGAAAAAAGCCAAGATTTTTAGAGGCCTGCTTGGTGTATGCCATTGAAGGCGGTTACAGGCAGATAAGACTCAATTAGGTTGACACAAGATTTTAAATGCTACTTTAACTTGGGCATGCTGGTGTGTATTTGTAAGTGCTAACCATTTCATTTCATTGAGACCTGTGCAGTAATGGATTCAGTTTCATTAAAGAGGACAAATCACCCAATGCTGCTATAGCTTTGCTCTAGTTTCCCCAGCTGTCCCGTCTGCAAGTTAGCGAAGATGGAGGAGACCTATACTAGGCCAGCTAGTAGAAGCCACAAAACTGGTCCTTCTTACCATAAGAAGGTAGATTTTAATACTAAATACTAGTTTGTGAATCCTTGTGTCAGAAAAGCCTTTTCATAATTGGACAGCACACAATCAGATCTACTCCAATTTTAGAATTGCTCTGTTCTGTTGTTTTGTCCATTATAGTGCAGGCTATAAGTATTGCAGGAAAAAGTACAGTTTTGTACCTACCATAAATGTAGATGTTCGAAGATCCACATTGCTGCAGTCATAACCTGTGGGTAGTCCGCTGTCCTCGGTCGGCCCGAATACCAAAGTATTAGGCTGGCGTCGGTCATGGGCGCTCAGATCTGACGTCAGTGCGTCCCGGTATTAAAGCGCATGACCGACGTCATATCCTCAGTCTTTTCTTGCCCCAGATGTCAGAAGGCCCAAAAAAGAAAGGCCACAGCTTAAAATAGAAAAAAACCTCCAAAACCCATGTACAAACAATATCTACAACCTAAACAAACAAACACTCCAAACTACAGAGGGGAAGGAGGGAGGGTAAATTGGACTGCAGCAATGTGGATCTTCGAACATCTACATTTATGGTAGGTACAAAACTGTACTATGTTCTTCATCTCACATTGCTGCAGTCATAACCTGTGGGTAGAATCCCAAAGCAAAAGTAAAGGGAGGTTGGCCAAATCATAAAGCATTGGGGGCTGCTAATAAGCCCTGCAAGACTGCAGTGGCAAACCCAGCCCTAGATTTGGAATAAAGAGGGAGATGGTAATGTTTAGAAAAAGTGTGCACTGAACTCCAAGTAGCTGCTTCCAAAATATCTTTGGTAGCTACTCCCCTCAAAAAAGCAGAAGTGGTGGTAGCCCTAGTGGAATGAGGTCTGATTCCAGCCGGAATCTCCTTACCATGATGAGAATAACAAAAGGCAATACAATGACCAATCCACTTAGAAATAGTTTGTTTAGAAATAGGTTTCCCCTGAGAGCTCAAAGCAAAAGAAACAAATAACTGTTGAGACTGTCTGAAACTTTTAGTCCTGCACAAATAATAACGCAACTGCCTGTGAATATCCAAAGTGTGCAAAATTTTCTCCCCTTTATTTTGGGGATCAGCATAAAAAGTAGGCAAATGAATAGATTGGTTCAGAGCCACATCTGAAACCACTTTAGGCATAAAAGTAGGGTTAGTACGCAGAGACACCCTATCCTTATGAAAAATCAGGAAGGGCTCAACTGCCATTAGAGCCTGTAATTCAGATACCCTTCTAGCAGACGTAATGGCCAACAAAAAAGCAGTCTTCCAAGACAAAAACTTTAACTCAGACGTAGCTGCTGGTTCAAAAGGAAGTAAAGTAAGTTTTTCCAACACAAAATTGAGATCCCAGGAAGGAGTAGGAGCTCTACGTGGGGGTCTTATGTTCTTTGCCCCTCTAAGGAATTGTTTAAACAAAGGATGAGAGAATAATGGTGGGTCACAGTCATAGTGAGCAGAAATGGCTGCAGCATGAACTTTTACAGAGGAGAAAGACAAACCTTTGTCTAATAATTCTGTAAGATATTGAAGAGAAACACTCAAATTAGGCCTGGAAACATCAAAACTCCTTGCTGTGCTCCAAATAAAAAATCTCCTCCATTTATCAGCATAAACTTTCCTTGTACTAGGCCTTCTGGCCTCCAAAATAACATCCAAAACTTGTTGAGGAAGCTTCGACCCTCCAGGTGCTAGAACAGAATATGCCAGGCTGTTAGATGCAGGGACTGAATCCTGACATTGAGGAAATGATTGCCCGCCTGGGACAAAAGGTGTGGAATTGAAGGCAAAGGCCAAGGAGGCTCCCGTACTAAACTCCTCAGCAGAGGGTACCAGTGCTGTCGAGGCCAATCTGGAGCTATTAGAATCATGGAGGGCTTGTCTTGTCTGACCTTCAAGAGCACCTTGGGAAGGAGAGGCAGAGGAGGAAAGGCATAGACGTGAAGATTGCTCCAACTGAATGATAGAGCATCCACTTTCCAAGCTGTGGGATGAAACCTCTTTGTGCAAAACTTTGGCAACTGGAAATTCAGTGGAGAAGCGAACAGATCTATGTCTGGAGTCCCCCATATCACTGTCAACTGTCGAAATACATGAGGATCCAACTTCCACTCGTGGGGATCCACCATCTGTCTGCTCAAAACATCTGCTAAGGAGTTCTGTGCTCCTGGCAGAAACCTTGCCTGAAGAGTGAGGTGCATACTGAGAGCAGTCTCCCACAGAATCATAGCTTGTCTGCAAAGAGGTAGAATGGGTTCCCCTTGCTTGTTGATGTACCACATGACAGTTGTGTTGTCTGTTTGAATCAACACTTGTCCCGGGTGAAGTAAATCCTTGAAAGCCATCAATGCAAATTGGACTGCTAACATCTCCTTCAAGTTGATATGTAAATGTTGAAGTCTGGCAGGCCACGTGTCTTGAACCCACTTTCCATTGAGGTGTGCTCCCCAAGCCTTGTCCGAGGCATCTGTCGTTAAAATCTGACTCGCCTCTGGTCGGGTCACAGAGTCCCTTGTTTAGGTGACATTCCTGAGCCCACCACAAAAATTCCTTTTGAATGCAAGGTATTATTTGAATGACAGTGTCCAGATCGTGGCAGTGTTGTGTCCATACATTTTGAGATACCATTGTAGCTTCCTCATATGCAGTTTGGCATTGGGAAGCACCAGAATACAAGATGCCATGAACCCCAAGGCTTGAAGGACTGTCCTTGCAGTCAGCCTGGACCGTAGAGACAATTGCTGGAAGTAAAGTGTAAGGTTTCTTTGCTTGTCCGGGGTCAAAAAAGCCATCTGGGAAGCTGTATTCAGTCTCACACCCAGAAAGCACATTTCCTGAGAGGGTACTAGACTGGACTTTGTTTCGTTCACAGAATACCCTAGGCACCTTAACACTGCCATAACATACTGTAGATGGTGAAGAAGCTTGTTTTCGTCTTGAGCAAGAATCAGGCAATCGTCCAAATAAGGATAAATTTGTATTCCTCTTAACCTTAAGAAGGCTATCACCGGGGCCAGAACCTTTGTGAACACCCTGGGCGCAGTAGATAAGCCAAAGGGCAATGCAGAGAACTGATAATGTAAAGTCCCAGCCCAAAAACGCAGGAATCTCCTGCAACTGGGTCTGATAGGAACATGAAGATAAGCCTCTTTGAGATCCAGAGTTACCATACAGTGGTCTTTGCCCAACAGAGGCAGAAGTTGTTGCAACGTCAACATTTTGAATTTTGGAATGTCCAGGTATGTGTTGAGAATAGATAAATCCAAAATTGGTCTCCAAGTGTTTCCTTTCTTTGCTACAAGAAACAGGCGAGAATAAAATCCTAGGCCCACTTCTGACAAAGGGACCTGCTGTATAGCCCCCATTTGAAGAAGTAAAGAAATCTGTTTGTGAGCCTCTACTCTTTGCTGAGGAGGAACGTCTGGCATGCCTTTGAAAGGAGGCAATATGTGGAAACAAAACTTGTAGCCTCGGTTTATAATGTCCAGTACCCATTTGTCCTGGGTGACTAAAAGCCAGTTTTGCTTGAAAAGTGCAAACTTTCCTCCCAAAGGAGCTGCCAGACAGGAGGGATCTGGCAGCTGAAGATGCAGGTCATTGGGCCTGTTTACGAAAGGACTGGCCCCTGCCCTCACTTGTAGATGGTGCAGGGGAACTCCACATTCTAGGCCTGAAAGAACCCTGAGTTCTGCCCCTACCACGTCTAGATCTGCCCCTAGACTGTAAATCAGAAGAAGGGTAAGCCCATCCCTTAGTAGGCCAATTTCTGCTAAACTTAGGGGGCTGCACCTGAAAAAAATCTTTAACAGTCTGCATAGACTTAGCCTTGTCTTCCATTTTCTTTAAAACAGACTCCACAGGAGGACCAAACAAAACTTCAGACTGTAAAGGAGCATCCAAAATTCTAGCTTTAACATGCTCTGACAAACTCTGATCCTTAAGCCAGGCGTGCCTGTGAATAACTGATCCAGTGGCAGCCACCCTGGAAGAAGCCTGTAAAGCATCGAAACCACACTGCAAGGAATGCTTACCCACCTGATAAGAGGCATGAACCAACTCCTGTAATTCCTTATACTCTATGCCCTCTGCTAAAGCATCTACCTTAGATTTTAATTGAGTAAGGAGAAAATTCTGGTACTTTAACATATGAAACTGGCAATTCAAAGCCCTCATTGCTAGAGTGGAGGAGGTGTACACTTTTTTACCCCACCTATCCAAAGCTCTAGATTCTTTATCCATAGGAACTGGATTCTTTACAACAGAAGCCCTGACACCCTTAGGTCCCTGACTAATAGTTTCTGGGTCAGCCCTTGGGCTCTTATACAGATATTTATGAGCCTCAGGCACCCTGTAATACCTATCAGGTTTAAATGGCGCAGGAGGCAAAGAGTCTGGATTAAGGGAAGCCTCAGAGAAAACATCCTGAACAACATCTAAAACAGGAGGTATAGCTAAGGGCCGATGTTGAGGCAAAAACAAAAATTCCCTAAGCCTCTTTCGAATCCGAAATCCTGACCTTCCCATTTAAAATGCTCCCTCATAGAATGCAAGGTTTCTGAGAAGGAAAAATCCTCTGGAGGAGAAGCAGAAGGACTGGAATCCTCTGCGTCCGAATCTGAATAAGGAGGAAAATCCTGAGTGTCTTCAGCCGAAGACTCTGAGTAATCTGAAACCTGTTCCAAACTTTCCACTTCTGGCTCCACCCTAGGCCTCTTATCTGGAGGGGGCATAGAACCCCTGATTAAGGAAATTAAATCTTCTGCCATTTTAAGCATGTGGTTTTTTAGGCACAGAGCCTGCAGAACTAGGACTGACACCTGAGGAGGGCAAACCAGGCCTGCCCTTAGAAGGTACCTTAGAGACTGAAGGAGAAGGCCTAACCACCTTAGGCAAAGAAGGGAGTACAGCAACCTGAGAGGCCCCTTCAGCCTGACCTGACTCCTGTGAGGCCACATCTTGCAAAATTAAAGTCTCCCCCTGAGACTCAGCTGAAACCTTGGCTGGATCTACAGCTTCCAGTGTAGTTTCTAAAGAACCGGCGTCCGGAACGGACGACTCATCCTGCTTGAACCTTGACGACTTATCCTTGCGCTTCTTAGCAGAAGCGGGCGTCGGAGGATCCGACGGCATATTGTAATTACACCGCTTCCCAAAGACAAGCCTAGCGCAATCTAACCTACGTTTAATGGTGCGCTTATTAAACCTAGCACAAAAGCGACACCCGACTACGTCGTGCTCAGGCCCCAAACAAGGAATACAAAGAGAGTGGTAATCCCTATGCGGTATTTGTTTCCCACAAGAAATACAATTATTCACTTTTTCTGACATCCGGAATTAACTGAGGCAAGAAAAAACAAAAATATTCCCCAACGGGGTACTTAGCCCAACTTGGTTTCGGTCTGAAACTCGAAATACGAAAATTTCAGAACGCCGAACGGCACTTGCAAACGCTGCTTCTGCTTCGGACCATGCGGCAAAAAAGACTGAGGATATGATGTCGGTCATGCGCTTTAATACCGGGACGCACTGACGTCAGATCTGAGCGCCCATGACCGACGCCAGCCTAATACTTTGGTATTCGGGCCGACCGAGGACAGCGGACTACCCACAGGTTATGACTGCAGCAATGTGAGATGAAGAACATCGGTTCTCATTTCTAGTACATGGAATTGTCCAGCTGGAAAGAGGCCATTTTTTGTTGCACTCAAAGGCAAAAATACCTGTAAAATAATACTCACCCGCATATATTACGGGAATTTGTCATACCTTACAGACACAAGATATTGGCCAGACAGGCTATTAGTATGATTATTTACTTTTTGTAGTTACCTATTTTTTTTTTGTAGTTAACCAGAGTGTGTTTGCATAAATAGTTGTCATGGTTGTCTTTCAGTTGAACAACAGTTTGTTGAGCCGTACTTCTTAAGTGTCCTTGATTTTCAGAAACGTCGAGGTTTTTCATGCAAATTTTAGCCGTGTCCTTCATTACCCCTCCTAAAACCGATGACTTCTGGAGAAAAGGTTATGAATTACCATAAATAAAGGACAGTGATATTATAATTATGGTTACAGACTTTTTATTTCCAAAAATGTTTAAGTCACATTATCTTGTTCCATCAATATCTCAAGTTAACAATAGTAATATTTTAAAAAAGTGTCCCTGATAATGTTGCATGGTGGATAACAGGAACAATGCTGATAAATATAGCCAAACATTCTGAACGTACATTGTGATTCAGTCATTCTTTCTATTGAATAACATCTGGGTGGTATGAGAGGCTCAGTATTTTATTGCTGATTGTTGACATTGGTCAACCAGATATTTTGAATATTTGTGCCTTTTTTATTTCTGTGTCTTATTGTAACCAGAGGCATGATTACATGAGCTAACATGAATGACTAATTTTTGGACTAATAATTACACGGATCAACTAGATAAGTTTGACATTTCTGTTTGTATTATTCTATTTCTGATTATACTCAGTAGTTGCTTGAGTGAGATAAAGGTCATTACTTGCTGACTACTACCAGCATGGAGCTGCCATATATTTTGGGCATTTTTCCTGGCTTTGTCAGTCATGTGTGGAATTTAGGTGGGAGAAAGGGCTTATTACTATACAAGCGTTATACAGTTTTAAACTGAATTACTCCGGTCCTTCTACCAACAGATGATGAGTTTGTGTTACATAACAGCTGCACAAGTTAACATAATGAATGCCTACTGAACAGGTTATCTGCAACAATTATCACGTGTCTCAGCATATATAACTTTGCCATAATGAAATGCAGGTCATTACCACATTAACAGTAAGTGCACTTAAAATATAGCACTGAGTCATTATCACTTCTGAGGTAAAACTCAGCAGCTGCTACTGTTATTCACATAAATAGTCGTTATCACATTGATGAATGCACAAGCCAGATTAAGAGTTTTTGTCTACATGGAGTCATTTCAAGCCACCACTCCCCACCAGTTTGTCATTTTGACAACTTGTTTTATAAACAGTAAAGTCCCCACTGTGGTTATATGCTTCATATTTTTGTGAACTACTGCAATTCAGCATCATACCATGTAGTCATTTTCAGTATCGCACATTCACTTATATAGTTTTCTAGTGTGCCACTTTTCCAGTGCCTTTGTGCAGGTAATATAATGTGTGGATTGATGCCCAGGGTTGGCGGATCTACTATTAGCCATAACAGTATCACTGCAGACGATCACCTTTTCAGAAATGATGAATTCATCTGAATGAAGATGGCACTGCATGGTTCGAGTGATCTGCACAATGGCGTGATGGCAGCAACGCATGACATACTGGCAAGATGCACCTAGTGACAACAGCTGGAAAACAACCAAGACCAAATAGAAACAGTATGGTAAGTGAAAGTCTACTACGTTTCATGAAAACCTTTTTCACTACTTTGAACACAGTAAAAGAATTGTAATTGCACCTCTGCTAGGGAAAATGTCAACATGCTAAGTAATAATTCATTTGAAGACGGTGTTAGTCCTTACAACATGGTAACAGAACTGTGCCGGTGGGCTGTACACGTGCAGATATCACACACTGTTTAGGACTTGGGTTATGAGAGTTGAGACATTTGTTTTATATTTTGGCAAATAACTTTGCTAGGGAAGTTTGAAGACCGTGTCAGCTGTTAAAGCATGGTAAAAGAACTGTGCCCGTGGGCTGTACACATACAAAGATATCACTGTTTGTTTAGGACTTAGGTTATGGTGATTATAATTTCTGTCGTATTTTGGTAAATAACTTAGCACAATGACATGCTCCCTTGCAAAGTAATACCTCATTTTGAAGACTATTAATAGTTACAATGTGGCAAAAGAAATGTGTGTTTGTTTTTGACTTGGGTTATGGAAATTTTTTTTTTTTCATATTTTGGTTAAATAACTTTGCAAGGAAGCATCTCAATGTGCCAAGTAATACCTCATTTTGAAGACAGTATTCATAGTTCAAACATGGCAAAAGAAGTGTCTGTATGTTGTACACATGTACAGATATCAAAGTTTGTTTAGGACTTAGGTGAGGTAATTATGATTTTTTCATATTTTGGTAAATAACTTTGTAAGGGAACATGTCCGTGTGCCAAGTAGTACCTCATTTTAAAGGTAGTGCTACTCCTTACAATACGGTAAAAGAACCATGTCTGTGTACTGTACACATGTACAGATATCACAGTTTTGTTTAGTCTTGTAGGATTATCAAAATTATGCATTTCTAATTATTCTCATTACTATGACCATATCTTTGCAAGGGAGCATGGTGATGGCACAAATGCATCATTTTGAAGCTGACAATGAGCCGCACAGCTTGTACACTGATATATAGTCTCTGTCTGTTACAGGTGCTGAGATATTATGCTTTATCAGTTATGAGAAATATTAATCATATTTCTATGAATATCTCCATAAAGAAGCATCACATCTTAATGGTTACAGTATCATTTTACAGCCGACATTCATACAAACAAATTAAATACAAATTGCATGGGTCTACTTGGTATATTGACCAAGATATTGTGCTTTGCCTTACCAAAAAGGTGAAAAATATACACAATATCAGCATTCCTTGCCAAATATTTAATAATGACTTCAATAAGCACTATCAATATTTACACTGTTGGAAAGGTCTGTGTTTGCTGAACAACCTTTGCATTTACATTTTTAATCTAGCTCTCATAGTTAGAATTATGAACATTTGTTTTCTGTATGGTACTACAAATGGATTTTCTGAAAATGAGCTCGGGCTGCAGACAGCATTTTTTGAGCTGTTCCGGAGTGAATAAGTTAAGGAATGCACACAGACTGAAGTGTGACTTGGTACAGAATCACTAACTCCCAAAGCTGCAGTGCCAATCTACAAAGCAGATAGGACCTTGTCCCTCCTTGTTTCTTGACATACATCACTGTGGTGTTGTCTGTAAAGATCTTTAGGGGCTCTGGAGAAAACAGGGAATGAAACAGTGATGGCCTTCAGAAGAGTTCTCAACTCCTTGATACTGATGTGTGGCTCCTGGTGTGGATAAGACCAAAGTCCTTTCACCTTTAGGTTTCCAAATGAAGTTCCCCAATGCCCATCTCAGCTGTCTGAGGCCCCTGAGAGGGAAGCAGGGGTTGAAAGGGAAGGCCTAGATTCAAAGTCATTTGGTGAATCCACCACTGAAATTCCAATTTGAGACATAGAAGTGGGATTGGAAATTCTAGAGGGATGAGCATACTGAAGCCAAATTGACTTTAGATACCACTTCAGCTTACTCGTATGCAATCTGGTGAAGGGAAGCACTGGGATGGTAGATGCCATGAATCACAGAGCTCTTAGACATTCACTGGCTGAAATCAAGGCCAGAAGAAGAAGGGACTGAAAAAAGGAAATCAGAGTCAAAGTCTTGGGAGGAGGCCAGCCGTCTTCAAGGTATTCTTCCCTGGAGGGACAAAATCATCTTTTGATGAAGTGAATGCTAAGCAGGAAATGCAAAAGTTGGTCCAACAAAAAGTGAGCTGTGAAACAGGAGATTCAGATTCTTTTTCCTCCGGTAATAAAGACCACAGAGAGACTGCACCTGTGAAACCTTTTCCAGTATTTCAATGGAAAATGCTGGAGAGAATGAGGGGAACAAGAGAGTTGACAAAAAGAATCGAGAGTACATTGGAAATGAAGCAGAGACAGGATTTGGGTGATGGAGAACAGTAATAAAATCAGTAACATTGTGGGATTACAATCCAATAATTATATTTGTGAAATATGACAGAACAAGAACATCTGGAAATATTGGACTTCTTCAAACTTAGTTTGCAGAGTGGGGAACTCTAAAGCATATGCCCTACTTCATGTCATTAATGTCTGGAAAAATGCTTTGGGGAGGGGAACAGAGGGGAGAACACTAAGTAAAGAAAACACTTTCTTATAATACTGCATCTGTGTTGCAAGATTTTCTTTGCATGCTACTTTTGGGTGTAATGGGGATTGTAAACAGGTGTTTATTTTTCACCCCTCTTCTCTTTCTGCCTAGGTTTCTCAAAACTGCACAAGAAATGTAATAAAACACAAAAAAGGAAAAAGGGAGCATGACAGAGTTCAAATTAATGTGTTTTTTTCATTCTTGCATGGGGAAATGACTGATTTAAGGGCCTTTGTTTTAAGACAGAGCAAGTAAATGAAAAATATTGAATATTATAGCGCTTTTTTTTTCTAGCACTTGCAAATATGTATACTAAGTAGCATTTCTGCAGCTGGTCTTCATGCCTCCATGGAGAGGATCTGATAGAGAAATTGGAGACAGTCTGGTAGAAAGGGATTGGCTGAGGGAAAAGAAAAAACAGAGAAATTGACTAGGGCATAATGTTTCCTGAAAACAATCAAGGGTTTTTCCAGGTGTGACAGCTTTAAAGATAATACAAAACCACTTAGGCTAAGTAAAGTTCTCTCAGTTTTTTTAATGCAGTGGGGATACCAACAAACAGGTGCTTTTGTTTTTTTCTTGTTCACCCATTTTCTTTGTTCAGTTCTGAGAAATGTAGGCACTGCAATGCAAAAAATGAGGAGGGGAGGAGAGTGGAAGGGTTTGGTTAAGACAGTATGACAAAATAAAAATCAGTGTGCTTTTTCCCATGCTTGCATAGGGAAATGACTGGGTAAAATCCCTAGGCATTAACCAGTAACAAGTTTATTATAAAGCATGTAAATGAAAAATACTAAATATTGTTGACTTTTTTCTGATAAACAAGGTACCCTTAGCAGTTTTGTGTCTTGTTTGCATGCTACTAGAAGACAATTTAAGGAAGAGAAATGGCTTTCAGAAAGTGTTTACTGAAAGCATTCAAATGTTTTCACAACTGAGAGAGTTATTAAAGATATACAAAATCGAATAGCATTTAGTAATAGCACATTCTGTACCATGTGTCTTAGCATGACTAACCTTTTTTGGTTAACTCAAGCCAGTCTGTGTAGCTATCAACTTAGAACTTACAGTGGATATAAAAAAAAGTGTACACACCCCTATTAAAATGCCACATTTTTGTGATACAAAAAAAGAGATTACAGTAAATAATTTCAAAACTTTTCCCACCTTTAATGTGACCTATAACCTGTACAATTCAATTAAAAAACAAACCTGTTAGGGGAAAACATAAAAAAAGTACTATAACCTGGTTGCATAAGTGGTGCACACCCTTCAACTAATACTTTGTTGAAGCACCTCTTGATTTAATTACAGCATTCAGTCTTTCTTTGGTATACACCTGCCATCAATTAGAGAAACTCTGATTAACCCCAAATAAAGTTCAGCTGTCCTAGTAGGATTTTCGTGACATTTACTCAGTTGCCTGCTACAGCAAAAGCTATGGTTCGCAGACAGCTTACAAAGCATCAAAGGGATCTCATTGTTGAAAGGTATCAGTCAGGAGAAGGGTACAAAAAATGTGCAAAGCATTGGATATACCATGGAACACAGTGAAGACAGTCATCAAAAAGTGAAAAAAAAAATGGGACAACAGTGGCATTGCAAAGAACTGGATGCCCCTCAAAAATTGATGAAAAACAAGACGAAAACTGGTCAGGGAGCTAGGGTTTGCCCATGCTACTCCCCAGGTTAATCCATACTCTGCACTGTTGCTAGGAATCTATCATGATCCAACTATTTCAATGATAAGTCCTTTACAGTGCCAGTAGACCTGTTTAACTAATGTAAAGTTCTAACCTTCTAGTAAAAAAAAGTAACTCAAGCTTTTCTTCATGCATCATTCACTATTGCAACTACCTAGAAATTGTTAATGCTTGCTTATGTATGCCTGTATGTATTCTTGGATGTATTCATTCTTAGTGTTATGTGGAACTTTTCTCCCCGAGCCTCCACTGAAAATGGACCTGTGTCCAGTCGGACTTCCCTGGTTAACAAATGTAAAATAAATAAAAATAGAAAGGCCTACAGCAACACTGAATGAGCTGCAGGAATTTCTGCCAAGTACTGGTTGTGTACTACATGTGACAACAATCTCCCGTATTCTCCATACCTCTGGACTACGGGGTAAGGGCTGCAAGACGGAAGCCTTTTCTTACACAGAAAAACATCCAGGCCCAGCTAAAATTTGCAAAACAATACATCAGGTCTCCCAAAAGCATGTGGGAAAATGTGTTATGGGCTGATGAGACCAAGGTTGAACTTTTTGGCCACAATTACAAAAGGTACGTTTGGCGCAAAAACACTTTGCATCACCAAAAGAACACCATCCCCACGGTGAGGCATGGCGGTTGGCAGTATCATGCTTTGAGGTAGCTTTTCTTCAGCTGGAATTGGGGTTTAGTCAAGGTGGAGGGAATTAAGAACAGTTCCAAATACCAGTCAATTTTGGCCGAAAACCTTCAGGCGTCTG
The DNA here is from genome assembly GCF_019279795.1 of Protopterus annectens. NCBI lineage: Eukaryota > Metazoa > Chordata > Ceratodontiformes > Protopteridae > Protopterus > Protopterus annectens. Next base: position 342,343,682 of record NC_056738.1, on the reverse strand, counting down.
CTAGAAAGCTGAAGATGAAGTGAAATTTCACCTTTCAACATGACAATGACCCCAAGCGTACATCCAAATCAACAAAATAATGGCTTTACCAGAAGAAAATTAAAGTTTTGGAATGACCCAGCCAGAGCTCAGAACTAAATCCAATGGTAAATCTGTTGGGTGACCTGAAGAGGGCTGTGCACAAGAAATGCCCTCACAATTTGACAGATTTGGAGTGCTTTTGTAAGGAAGAGTGGGCAAATATTGCCAAGTCAAGATGTGCCATGCTGATAGACTCCTACCCAAGAAAATTGAATGCTGTAATTAAATCAAAAGGTGCTTCAACAAAGTACGAGTTTAAGGGTGTGCATACACAACAAAGCATTAGTTTAAGGGTGTGTGCACATATGCAACAAGCTTATTGAACGTTTTATTTTTTATATTTTTTTCCCCCAAACAGATTTGTTTTTCAAATGAATTTTACAGGTTACAGGTCACATTAAAGGTGAGAAAAGTTTTGAAATAGCCAGGCTCATAGGTAGGTACTAGGCTATCGGCCCAAGGGCCTAAGTAAGCCTAGCCAACAAGGTTCCCTGGCTTACGCCACTCAAGAAAGTTAATTTCCTGCGCCCCTGTTGAGCAGAGCCACAGAAGTGATCCCTGGGGTGCATTTCCTATTTCCCATCCACTCAAAGATTTTTCTTGAAGACTGCCAATGAGGAACTTTGCTTGACATAGATGGGTAGCATGTTCCAGAGTATAGGAAGTCTCTGGGACAGGAATCTATCCCTCCAGCATGTTCTGTTTATTGTGGTGACAAGGTTTAGGTCCCTACAGTGTGTAGCTCAAAGGGATTGGGATTTCTTAAGGTGTAGCATATGTTCAACAGCTCTGGGTTTAACATAGCTTTACATGTTAGGCAGAGATCTCCTCTGAGTAGGCAATATGCTACAGAGTAAAGCTGGGTTTTTTTAAGACCGTCAGTGTAGGGCATCTGTTTGAGGCCAGTAATCCTCTTTGTGAGGTACTTATGTGGCCTTTCCAGCTGCTGCAGATGTCTTGTGAGGTACAGTCCAAAAGGGGTGTTGTACTCTATAATGGGTCTAATGAGTGCCAACTAGAGGGGAACAATGACCTCTTTTCCTGGATGAGAACCCTTTTGTGATGAAGTGTGCCACATAGAAGGATTTCCTGACTACTGTGGTGATGTGATTATCAAAGGTGAGTGTGTCCACCTGGGTACCAAGGTCTCATACTTTCGGCATTAAGTCGACTGCCGTTTATGTGGTAGTTCATGGGTACAGAGTTTTTACCAAAGGAGATGACAATGCACTTTTTGGCACTGAGCTTGAGGTCATGCCTCTGACACCAAGCATCTGTCACAATGAGGCCCTTCTGTAGTATGTCCACATCATTTGGGGACTCTACTATTGCGCCTAGTTTGCAAATGATTTATTGTGGTCTTATTTTTTTACATCACAAAAACCTGGCATTTTAACAGGGGTGTGTAAACTTTCTATCCACTGTATGTTCTTATTAGGAAGCAAAAACTTTGAAGATGTACATAGTTGTGTGTTAAGTTCATAAGTTTTAGGAGTTCTTTTTTTTTGGGGGGGGGGGGATTGGTTGTTCTGTTTGAGGACTTACAAAAAAAAAAAAAGTTATGTACGATGCGACATAGGTGCAAATGGATACGACAAAAAATAACTGTATAAAAAGACCAACCTGGCTAACAGTATATACATGTAACAAAAGTTGGAACTAGACATTTAACAAAAGAGCAGTTGTATATAAAAGGTGGTAATAACTATGTAAGAAAATTATGCTTTCTGTAATGTCTTTCAATCTGAATGATCTTACAGATCAATATAAAAAAATAAAGAATAGTGAACTATATTAAAAAGGTAGAATGCAAATAGCTAAGCTACAGGAGACACCTGGAAAGATCTGAACACGTGAATTTGATAAAGAAAGGTTTTCAGGGTGGTTATTCAGTGGAACATCTGGGGCAAAAGAAAAAAGGAGTACTTATATTAATTGCAAGAGGAGCTCCAATAGTGACAGAAGAGGAAAAAAAGACAACAATGGAAGATGCATAGTACTAAGGGTCTACTGCCTAGGGGAGGATTACACCAGCATGCATTTACATTCCACCTAAAATTGCTATAATGGAGCTTAAGAAAATTCTGGGAGAAATCAGCTTTCAGCAAGGAATATTACTTATAGATGGAGACTGGAATTTGGTTTGCAACACTGAAGATGTGTCTGGAGGGTCTAGAAGGGAAAATATAACAAAGGAGGGTAGATATTTGAAGAAATTTATGAAAATGTTTGGCATGGAAGATGTGAATTCAGTACTAGAAGATTGGAGTGAATTTACATATTACTCAGTGATATAAAATCTATGTAGCCTAGCCCAGTTTTTGTATCTCAAAGGAACATGCACATTTTATTGAAGGTCCTAAAACACACACCCAATAACTACTTCAGATCATGCATCAATAACAACTAAAATAAAAATGCAAAGACATGAAATAAAAATGAGGCACTGGCGCTTTCCCACCTATTGGTTGAAAAGAGAATATGGAATGGGTTGTGAAATTAAATTCTGGAGCTACTAGAGAAAATAGAATTATTACCTGAACACAATCAAGGAGTGGGATAAAATTAAAGTGGAGTTTAAAACGAGGTTGGAAATAAAAGAAAGGAAGATACGGTTAAACAGAAACAATAATTATTTAGAGGAATTGACAAATGTAAGAGCATTGCAAAATAGGGGGAATCTCTCAGAACACGAAAATGAGAAACTGCAGAATGAAACAAAGTAAGGAATTACATCGACAATATGCAAGAGTTTAGAAAGATTGATGTTATGCAACTTTTTTTGATAATTCTAGAGCACTAAAACTTGGGTGGGTGGCCTAATGGTAAAGGTGTTTGCCTTACAAACACAAGGTGCAGGGTTTGAGTCTCACAAGGGATAATTGGCTAGGCTTAAAATGGCTCGCAAGGGCAGTTAGCTTAGTACTAATCTATGAACCTATGAACAACTCAGCCAACAGAAAGTAGAAAGAGCAGTCCACAAGATTAGGGAGCCTAGAACAAGGATGATAACAAAAGTCCCTGTAGAAGTATTAAAAATTTCAGAAATTTTATGAAAAATTTGTATACAGCAGAGGAATATGGAAATCAAGAAAAGGTACACATGGAAATGTTTATGGAAGAATTAAATATGCCAAGTTAGAGGTAGATGAGGCTCAATTACTAACAGGATAGGAAGTGATGAGATAAAAATGGCTATGTATAACCAATCTACAGGAATAGATGGTATTCCTGTGGAAGTTTGGAAGTTAGGAGTGAAAAACGGATAAAGATCTGGAAGGTTTTTATTTAACAGTATCTTAAGAGTAAGAGAAGTACAATCATCCTGGAAGAAGGCGGTGGTAACGGTAATACCTGAACAGGGTAAAGATCCATCAGATCCAGCTTCATACAGGCCCACTGCAATACTAAACCATGATTATAAAGTGTTCATGTCTATAATGGCTAAAAGAATGGCAAAAGTGATACCAAAATTGTTAGATAGGGATCAGTGTGGGTTTTGTGGAGGGAAGGGAAACATCTGACAATATTAACAGAACACTGATGATACAGAGGGAAGCAGAATGTAAGAAAGTACCACTTTTACTGGTGGGTCTTGATGCAGAAAAAGCATCTCACAGTAGACTGGGATTCATGAGCACAGCAATGGAAGCATTTGCTTTCCCTGATACACAACATTGATTAGACGAATATATGAGGGATCGAAGACACAAATTAAAGTTGGTGGGGTCCTTTCCGATAATTTCTGCTTGAGTAGAGGAACCAGGAAGGGTTGTCCGCTTTCCTCTGTTGTTTGCATTATACTTAGAACCACTCGCAAAGAAAATAAGGGACTCAGAAATTCAAAGATATAATTGGTATGGTAATCAAAAAAGCTGGCTCTATTTGCAGATATTTTATATTTGACAAAACCAGAAAAAGACACTGAAGTGTTGTGGAACACTTTAAGACAGTTTCAAATCTTCTCGGGATACAAAATTAATTAGTAAAAATTAAATTATGTACCCATACATGAATTGGTCCAACAATATCAATATTTATGGGGACATGATAAATGAAGTATTTAGGAATATGGATTAGAAATTACTCTGGTGGCAGCTAAGGATATGTGGGAAGAGACTAAACAGAAAACAATACAAAAATTGAGAAAATGGAAGTGTTATTATATAGATATGCATACTAAGACACAAGCCATTAAAGTGTTTTTAGTCCCTTTATAGTCTTATACACTGGTCAGGCGTATTTTTATCAAACAGAGAGAAGTTGTGCATAGCAATTAAATAAGATGAAAGATTTCATCTGGGAAAGAAAGACAAACAGGGTTAAGTGGAATAAGATGATTCTACCAATACAAGGCAGACTAGGCTAATTTGAGGGGGTATTTTAGAACAACACAGTTAAGGCTCTTATACATAGTACAAGCAGAAAATTAGAAGTTATGTACTCACCATAATGTTCCATCTGAGTAGGTGACTTCATTCGGATGCAACCTGTGGGTATCGGATCCGATCTCGGATCCGAGCCGGCAATTCAAAAGCTTAGGCTCCGAGCTCCTAGCTCCTCCCTCTTACCCATAACCCCTTGCCAAGCCCTGACTGACCTCAGATTGAGTTTGCCTCAAATACTGACCACAGTATACTAAAACAGCATAAATACTCGCTCTATAAAGGTCAGGGGGATGGAGGGGGGGATGGTTGCATCCGAATGAAGTCACCTACTCAGATGGAGCGTTATGGTGAGTACATAACTTCTAAATCTGAAGTAGGAAGACTTCATTCGTCTGCAACCTGTGGGACAGAGTCCCTAGCTACCTGAATCTTGGGCGGCCATCATGGAAGGATGTTCCGAGCACCGCTGAGCCAAAGGATGCTCTTCCTCTAGAAACAACATCCACCTTGTAATGAGAAGTGAAAGTATGGGGCGAGGCCCAAGTAGCTGCGGCGCAGATAGCATCCAACGAAACACGGGACTTAAAGGCTGGCTGTAGAAACTGCCCTAGTAGAATGAGCCGTAACCCTCTGAGGAGCAGGTCTGCCTGAAGTGTCATATGCCTGCAATATGCAATTAGCAATCCATTTAGACAGAGTGACTTTAGACACTGCTTTACCCAGAGCAAATTTAGCAAAGGAGACGAACAGCTGATCTGATTTCCTGTGGCCAGCTGTCCTGTTAATATAAAACGTAATTGTCTATGAACATCCAATGAATGCAATTTGTATTCCCCTTTGTTTGAATACTTGGGAAAAAGACAGGCAAATTGATTGACTGGTTAATATTGGATTCAGAAGAGACCTTGGAAGAAAAGATGGATTGGTCCTGAGGCACACCCTATCAGGGAAGAAAGAAAGGTAAGGCGGTTTGACACAAAGAGCCTGAAGCTCAGACACCCTTCTGGCTGAAGTGATAGCTACCAGAAAGACAGTCTTCCAGGAAAGGAATTTTAAATCAGCAGAAGCTGCAGGCTCGAAGGGAGGAGCAGTAAGGGCCTGCAGGACTAAAGACAAATCCCAAGGCGGTACAACCTCCTTAACTGGAGGTCTTAATAAAAAAACTCCCTTGAGAAAGGATTTGCATAATTTCGCTGTCATAAGGGGAGCTGTGTCCTGTCCAATATGATAATGCGATATAGCCGCCAATTGTACTTTAATCGTGGAAGAACTGGCTCCTTGATGAAAGAGGTCTGTTAGAAATTCTAGCACCGCAGAGATAGGTGCTGAAAAGGGATCCACTGTTCTCTGCCCTGCCCATATAGAGAACCTCTTCCATTTACTCCGATAAACCTGTCTGGTAGAAGGTTTATGAGCAGCCACCAAAATTGCTTTGACCGGTGAAGAGATACCGGAGTCCTAATTAAGGTTGGAATTGGAGCAGCCAAGCTGTCAACTTCAGGGTCCAGATTGGGAACTGGCATTCCCAGAGGGTGAGAGATGAGATCCAAATTGGATCCAGCATCCATGGTGGATTGATTTTGTGAGACCATACGAACGGGAACCAAGGTTGTCGAGGCCAGAATGGGGCAATGAGAATCATTCTGCTCCCCAAACTGTTGGCTTTCTGCAGAAACCTCTGCATCAGAGGAAGTGGAGGGTAGGCATAAAGGAGACCGGGAGGCCAAGCATGCACCAGAGCATCCCTCCCCTGGTGGGGGAAGTAGAGCGAAGAAATTGTCGCATTTGGCGTTTGAGGGAGAAGCAAAAAGATCGCAACAGGGTTGCCCCCAAACGGCAAAAATCTTCTTCGCTACTTGAAGGTTTAGGGACCACTCGTGTGGAGAAAGGATGGTGCGACTGAGCTTGTCCGCAAGGATGTTGGACTTTCCCGGAATGTGCGTTGCTATCAGAAAGCGTTTGGTGGAAATTGCCCATTCCCAGACTCTCATGGCCTCTCGACAAATGGGATAAGACCTGGTTCCTCCCTGCTTGTTGATATACCAGACTACGGACATGTTGTCTGTCTGAATCGCAATAGTCCCTGTAGGAAGAACGTGGTGAAGTGCTTGCAACGCTAGGAGCACCGCCCTCATTTCCAGGACATTTATATGCAATGATGTCTCTGTGGGATTCCACGTGCCTTGGACAAACTTTCCCGCAGAATGCCCCCCCCACCCAAGGCAAGAAGCGTCCGTGGTCACTGTGGCTCGGGGAAATGCAGCGCAAAAGGGTCTTCCTGCTAGGGGCTCCGGAGAAAGAAGCCACCACAGAAGGGAGTCCCTGCACGCTCTGCTGACCGCAATCGGAGCGTTTAGAGACGAACAAAGAGGAGACCACTGAACTTGAAGGGTCCATTGAAGGACCCGCATGCGTAGCGGCATGAATTAGAAGCGGGATAGCTGCCGCCATAAAACCTAGGGCCCTCAGGACCCGAAGCTGCAGTTGGTGACGGTTGAAGGATTGCTGTCACATGACACCTCAGGCTGACGATACGGTCTGGGGTGAGGAAGGCTCGCATTGATCTGGTGTCTAGTCTTCCTCCTATGAAATCTATAATTTGAGTTGGATTCAGGAAAGATTTCTCCCAGTTGATCGTTATGCCCAGCCTTGGTGCTAGTTGAAGGAAGTAATCCCTGGCTGAGCACAGAAGATGCCTTGATGATGCAGTCAGGAGCCAGTCGTCCAGGTGCGGAAAGACCTGTAATCCCTGGAGCCTCAGGTGGGCCGCTACCACCGCTAACACCTTGGTAAACACCCTGGGGGCTGAGGTGAGACCAAAGGGAGGACCCTGAACTGATAGTGACTGGCTCCCAGCCGAGGCGAAGAAACCTCCTGGATCGTCTGTCCATCCGAATGTGGTAGTACGCATCCTTGAGGTCTATGGAACACATCCAGTCGTTCTCCCTCAAAGGGGAGTATAGATTGCAGGGTGACCATCCGGAACTTTTGCTTGGTTACTGACAGGTTCAACAGGGAAAGGTCTAAAATTGGTCTTAAGTCCCCGTCTTCTTTGGCACCAAAAGAACCTGGAGTAAAACCCTAATCCGGCTTGATCTGGGGGCGCTGGATGGCTCTTTTCCTAGCAGCTGCTCGATTTGAGAGCTGCCGCCTCCCTTGGTCGGGTGGAACATCTGGGAGGCTGCGAGATTTGGGGATCTTGATTAGGGGTATTGAATATCCTCTGGATATGAGTGAGGCACCCAACTGTCTGTTGTTATGGACTCCCAAGAAGTCAGGTGCATCGAAAACCGCCCCCCGACTGCCTCCAGAGACGGACAGCCGGGCAACCCTTCAGGGCTGCTGCGTGGGTCTCTCAGAGAAGGGTTCTCTGGACCCAAAATTGCCAGGAGCCCCCCTGCCTCTGGCACGACGACCTCCCGTCCTCCTCTGCCACGGAAGGACTGGTTATCCGGAGCAGGTTGGGACTGCTGCGACTTCGGAACCACATCTTCTTCTGTCCCTTTTGGTTCTTAGAGAAGGACCTCTGGGGAGCTGAGAAGCGGACTCCGACGGCAGACAGCGTCTTCCCGTCCTTTTCGCTCTGGACAAGTGTCTCGCGAACAGTCTTGCCAAATAAGGCAGAACCATCGAAAGGGGCATTCGCGAAGGTCGCCTTAAAGGGCTCAGCAAAATCACAATGGCGGAGCCAGGCCTGTCGCCTCATGACAAGGCCTGCTCCGCTGGCTCTAGCGGCTCCCTCAGTAGCATGAGACAGCAGCCGCATAGATGTATTGGACACAGATCTTAGAGTGGCCATTCGGGTGGAATAAACCTGCTTATCCTCACTCGAGATGGACTCCAGGGGAGATGCAGCGTACTCTTTAATCAGATCTCGCTGCATCCTAATGACATGCGCCATGTAGTTCAGCGCTCTCAAAGAGAAGGTCGCTGAACTAAACACTCGCTTCCCAATTCGATCCATCGAACGGGACTCCTTGCCCGGAGGATGGACGGAGGGACTCTCCTGGGCCAATTCCCTCTTTGTGGCTGCAGCCATCATCATGGCATCTACTGGGGGACCCTTACTCCAGTGGGTGCGGTCTGATGGAGGAGAAAGAATGCGGTCCGGTCGTTTTGGGATAGGCTCAGTGGTGTCCGGATCCTTCCACGCCCTGATAGATATAAGATCTACCAGGGGTCAGCAGGAGGGACACCCAAGAGGTAGAAGGGCCGCCTCGAATGCCTCCAAGAACACAGACTCGTCCGAAGAAGCCTTGGGGCAGACCACCCCCTGATCCTTAACATCTCCATGATGTCTCCAAATGAGGCGTCCTCAGGGGTGACCTAGGGGAGCCTTCCCCTTCATCCAAGTCCGTGTCTTCAGTGGCGGACTCAGGGGAGTCCATGTGCCTCCTCTTGCACTTGCGCTTCCGAGGTACTTCATCGGGGGGGCTGTCCGAGGAGTACTCTTCAGCAGATGGATGTTCCAAGGGAACCACTTGGGACATCGAGGCGGGCTGTCCCTGGGACCGGCTGGTGGGGGCCTGGCCCAACTGCAATGGAGTGCGGGATGGAGCCGTGGCAGGGACCGGGGTCCCGGATGTCCTCGACAGTGCCCTTTCCATAACGTTGAAAGCCGACGCGGAGCCAGCTTCTCTAAGCCCGAGCCGACCCCCACTCGGATCCGGCGTGCGGATCGGAGTCGGAGCCGAAACCGTCGGATCCGAGAGACCAGTGTGCTCCGACCTGGGCGGGCCGAAGACACACCAGCTCCCTCGGATCCGAGGCTCGGCCCTCGGCTCCGAGGTCGGGTCCAGTACCGAAGCACTCAAGGGATGGGGACGGATCCGAGGTGCGCCGACCAATCGGATCCGACCCACCCCGGATCCAAATCTGCACGGCGCCGAAAGCTCCGAACCCGTGGTATGGGTCGGAGAAGGAGCTACGGGGCGAAAAAGGGTCAAAGCCCCTCCCGGTTGGGGGCTAGGAGCACTCCATTTGCATTTGGGCCTGGATGAATTTCCTCATCATCCGGTCCATATCAGCTTGCTCATCGAAAAGTCGATCTAGAGGAGGCCACCGGCGGACCTAGAGAACCGTCTCGGTGACCTCCTGGAAGGGCTAGCCTCCTCCTCCTCGGGTCCAGGAGAGAACCGAGGGGAGTGGTGCCGAGGAGGAGGAAGGCTAGAAGGCACAGGGGAAGCCCGCTTAGATGGAGGAGCCGAGCTGGAAGCTTCGGCTCTCCTCTTGTGGTGCTTCTCCCTGTGCCTCTCCTTCTGTCTCTCCCTACTAGAATCCTTCCCCTCCGGCATTTTTAAGGGAGGTTGAGTCCCAGCCGGAGGGGGAGAACTCACAGCAACAAGTTGCTGACTGGAGGAAGCAGAGGCCGAAGCAGTATCTGGGGGTAAAAGACCCGCCAGCACTAACTTCGACCTCCGTTCCCTTAAAGCCGGGGTTGAACCCTGCACAAATGGTACAACCAGAAGACAGGTGTTCAACCCCAAGCATTTAACGCACCGAGTGTGGCCATCTGCTGGGGACAGCTTATGGCCACACTCGCACATTCGAAAAGACAGCCTTAGGGGCTTCAGACATAACACCTAAGGCCTAAACACACACACACACAAACAAACTACGAAAAACCGAGAAAAATTAACTAAAGAGGGAGGAAAGCCTTAACCACACACAACACTAACTATATTTGAAACAAAAAAAGAGAATTTAAACAATTTTCCTGTCAGAAAACTACTTATCTCAAAACCACGCCAGGAGCTCAAGAATTCCGTTGCTTCTTGAAAAGCGGCAAACGAAATCTGAGGTCAGTCAGGGCTTGGCAAGGGGTTATGGGTAAGAGGGAGGAGCTAGGAGCTCGGAGCCTAAGCTTTTGAATTGCCGGCTCGGATCCGAGATCGGATCCGATACCCACAGGTTGCAGACGAATGAAGTCTTCCTACTTCAGATCTATAATTCAAAGTGGAAAGGAATGATACCAACACAGTGAGGAAGCTCAAGAAATGAGATTGGGATGTTGGATGCAGACTCTTAAGAACAACCAAAATCATACACAGTATTATAGTCATAAAACAGTAAGGAGTATTCCAAGAACCAAACCAGCTCAAGAAGGGAGAAAAAAGATTTTGCCAATATAGATGACTGTGGTCAGGGATACACATAATAGGTAAGAGGGAGCTGGAATTTATTGGAGAAAACTGGCAAAGGAACTGAGGTATTGGGAGAAAATAACTGAAAGGTAAAGGTAATAGAATGGGAAGAGGCCAAGAATTTATTTGGACGGCAGGTTACATATCACCTTCCCCATCAAAGATAATACCAGAGTATAGGCAAAGAGAAAGAAATAAGTGGCTCCTTAATGAAAGACCAGCACTGGTAGAGTTTTTAATAGAATCTACTAGAGAAGCTGCAGTTAAAAAAGGAATAATTAGTAAGGCATATAAAAAATATTGCACAACAATTATAAGAATCAATCAGAGGAGCTTAGATCGGACTGGGAAGAGATTAGATAAGCAATTCACAAAGACAACGGGGATATATGTAGATCTCCCAAATAATGCAACAAAATCTAGAAGATTTAGTATCTTTGTTGGAAGTATTTACATAGGAATTTTTATACCCCCAAGTAGACTCCAAAGAATTTTTCCTCAGGTGGATAGCAAATGGTGGTTGCATGATGGGCAAGAAAGAGGTAGCTGGGAACATTTTTTGAAAGTGTAATGAGCTAGCAGACTTTAGGGATTCCCTGCAGACCACTTTGTTGGAGATGCTGGATGGGCGGGGATTGGACTTGACTGGGAAGATTTTTTTTTTTTTTTTTAGTTGAGCTACAGAATCAGAATTGCCTAGCCACAGTAAAGCCCTGCTGTGTCTAATCATGGTGGCCCCCAAAAAAACAATTACTAGAAAATGGACATCAAAGTCTCAACCAAATTTACTAGAAGTAGTGATTATAGCAACACAGATAAAACAAATGGAACTGGGATCTTTAGAAAAGGTAAGGAGCAAACTCTATAGAAAAAAATGGGAATTGTGGGAGCAATATATGCAGAGCAGGAATGAGGTTTAAGAGGCAGGATTTGAATGAGCCATACAATGGTTAACTGACAATGACTGGATGGTTTCTAAGTGATGTACAATGTTTGCAACTACAGTTGTTTCAGTGGTGCCTGTAATGTAAACTGTTTGCAACTAAAGCGATACAATTTTGTATGTTTTTAATTTACATTATGTAAGACTGCTTTTGTCATATGTCAAAATGTAATAAAGACTTTTGGGGGGAAAAAAGCCTTGGGAGGATGCAGGGCATAGGAACAATGTCATCACTTTGGAGAGGAGGCTTGGTCATCTAAATATGATAACTGGAATGCCTTTCAGCCTGCAAAAAGCAATCACAAGAGCTAAGCGTTTGGTGAATACTCTTGAGGCAGTAGACAAGCCAAAGGGCAAAGCACAGAAATAGTAGTTGTGTAAAATTTTACCATAACCATAGATGTTCTCTTCTATGCTGCAGTATTCTTTACATATGGGTTTCCACCCTACGACCTGACGTCCGACCAGTATACAAAAGGTTTTAGCTACTACCAGTACATGGGACATCGCACATTTGCTTTGACGTCAGTCATAAAAGGACTTCCACACATACCATCCTCAGAATAAGAATGCCCCATGAGGAACAAGAGTCCAAAGGAAAACAATAAGCCATCCATGGAAGTGACAAGATGCAAGGGGAAGGTGGGAGGGACACAATACTGCAACATAGAAGAGAAGGACATCTATGGTTATGGTAAGATTTTACACAACTTATTTTATGTTCTTCTATTCAATGCTCCAGTGTTCTTTCATATAGGAGAGTGCCATAGCTTAACTGAGACCCTGGGAGAAGGAAGGAACAGAGGAAGACTGCAATGAAGAGCTCTCCACAAACCCATGAAGAACAGCCATAGCAAATCCTGCTCTGGACCTAGAAACAAGAGTCCAACTTGTAATGTTTGGTAAAGGTGTGTACAGAGGACCAGGTAGCAGCCTCCAAAATGGAAACAGTACCAAGACCCTTAAAGAAAGCCCCTGAAGCAGCCACAGATATAGTGGAATGGGCTCTGACAGAAGTAGGCAAGGACTTACCATGGAAATCATAGCAAAACACAATGGCCTTAGAAATACACAATGAAACAGTTTGTTTAGAAACAGGAAACCCAAAGCTCTGGGATGAAAGGAAACAAACAGCTGATCTGACTTCCGAATAGATATTGCTTGGACAAGACTAAAGCTAAGTTGCCTATGCACATCTAGCATATGCAAATTTTTTTCACTGTAGGACTGAGAATGAAAAAAGTACACAGCTGGATAGACTGATTAAGATTCAAGTCATTCACCACCTTAGGAAAAAAGGGTTGGTTCACAAGGAAACACTGTCCTTGTGGAAAACCAAGAAAGGTGGAGATGTCAAAGCCTGTATCTCAAACTCTCCTAGCAGAAGTTAAGGCAACCAGAAGCACAGCTTTTCAGGTGCAAAACTTCAGAGAAGCAGAACTCAAAACGGGGGCAGAGTTGGCTTTTCTAAGACATATAATGAAGGTCCCAAGGAGGAGGAACTGGTAGCATGGGGTCTTAGTATGTAGGGCACATTTAAAGAAAAGTTCAACTTCCAATCTGGAAGCTAAAGGAGGTGATAGTGGCAGACAAGCAGAAAAAGCAGAGCAGTGGACTTTCACTGAGGAATATAAGCCACTTTAGTGGTTCACACAGGTGACAGAGTACTACTGGAATACCAACAGAAAGTGGATCAAGACTTCTTTTAAAGCACCAGATAGAAAATCTTCTCCATTTGGAAATGTAAGACTTTCTTGTACTGGTTTTCTTGGCCTCCTGCAAAACCCGAAGTACGTCCCAAAAGTAAAGGCGCCTGAAAGGGATCAGAAGTTGATCACCCACAAGGTCAGCTGCAATGTTGCCAGATGTGGATGAAGCAGGGATTCCTTGTCCTGTGTCAGCAGATCCAACCAGTGAGGTAATTTGTGGTGACAGCCCTTGGCTAGATGCAGAGGAGGGAACCAATGTAAAGGGAGTCACCAACGAGATTTTTGGTCTGTCCTGCTCAATTTTCAGCACGACTTTCTGTATGAGAGGGAAGGGGGTGGATGCATAAAGAAACATCCCCTTCAATGAGAAAGACAGGGCTGTCCACCTTCCAAGCCAGAGTATGTGGAATTCTGGTGCAAGAGAGAGGAAGCGGTCTGTTTTGAGGGGAAGCAAATAGGTCCAGATGTGGAGTACCCCACTTATGAACCATGTCCAGGAACACATCCCTGTGAAGCATCCATCTCTGTGGGAGTGTGTCATAGGCCTGCTTAATGCATCTGCCACAGAGTTCTGAGCAGAGTGTAGGTACACAACATGAAGAGTGACCTTGTACTGAATGGGCAACTCCCATGCCTTCAAAGCTAGCCTGCAGAGAAGGTAAGACTGGGTGCCTCCCTGTTTATATACCAGAGGACAGTGGTGTTGTCTGTAAAGATCTTCAGAGGACTTGGTTGGAAGACAGGATGGAAAGTTTGTAAAGGTAGAAGCAGAGCCCTCATTTCTCTGATGATGTGCTCTCTCTTCTGAGATTGAGACCAAAGACCCTAAACCTTCCTGGAAGCAAAGGTTGCCCCCCCCCCCCCCGCCCAGCCAGTGTCTGAAGCATCTGTGAAAAGCCATTGAGAAGGCTGGGGCAAGAGAAGCAGGAGGCCTGGGTTCAGAAAGCTGTTGAATCCACCAGAGGAGCTCTGTTTTCAGGCATGGAAGCAGAAAAATCATAACATCTAGAGGATGAGCATGCTGGGACCAGGCAGTCTTTAGAAACCACTGAAATTCTCATATGGAGTTTTGCAAAGGTAACATGAGAATTGTGGAAGCCATGAATCCTAGACATCTTAAGAAATCCCCGGCTAAGATGGAAGGAAGAGTCAGAAGGGACTCTATGAAACAAGTGAGAGACTGAACCTTGTCTGTCGGTAGAAACACCATCATCAAGTCTGTCCTGAACCTGCACGCCAAAAAGATGGGATCCTGGGCTGGAGTCAAACTGGATTTTTTGAAGTTTATTGTAAAACCCAGGCTTTGAAGATGAATGGCCTTCAATAGATTTTGAGACAAGTGATCTGAGCCGTTTGCTAGGAAGAGAAGGTTGCAAATGTAAGATTAAACCTGAACACGCAGGACTCTCAAGAAAGCAATGGCAGGGGCCAGGCACTTTGTGAATAACCTTGGGGCAGTGGAAAGACCAAAAGACAACACAGAAAATTGATAGTGAAAAGAACCCTTAGAGAAATGCAAACATTTCCTGTGTTGAGGATGGATGGTGACATGCAGGTAAGCATCTTTGAGATTCAAGGAAGCCATGAAGGACTGAGGCAAAATGCTGCACTTAATGGAATATGTAGCTACTTGACAGGATACAGCCAAAAGTGACATGACCCGTGTTCTAATCTCAGTCTGGCAAAGAAGATAAGGCCTGTGAACCTTGAGAAAGCAAAGCCAAGGAGTACCTAGATGAGAGTCTGGTAGTCAAAATCTCTAATAGTTGAAGTGGAAGAGATATATACCTTCTTACCTAGTCTCTCAAGAATCTTGTTTCTCTATAAGAGGGAAGAAACTTGGCAAGGGATAACAGAGAAGACTTATCAGAAGCTATGGAGACCACAACTGGATCTGCAGAGGGACACAGAGAAACTTGCAGTCATCTGGTACCTTATAAAATCTGTCAGGCCCCTTGGAAGCAGGGGCCTGAGAGTCTGGAGCTTTAGAGGAGGAAGCAAAAGCATCTAGGAAAGCTGGAAGCACTGGAGGAACTGCAGATGGAGAGGGAAAGGGAACCTCCATCTGAAGGAGGTAATACTTCTGTTCTTCAGAACAATGCCACTTGAACTCCCTCATCTTATTAATAGTCTCTCCAAAGAAATTTTCTTCTTGAGGGGAATCCCCTCCATTGGATTCCTCCTCAGGAGATGCATATTCCAGAGAAGTAATTTGGGTGGAATATGCCAGGGAATCATCATCAGAGAAAGAATCCTCAGAATCAGAGACAAAGTACTCAACATCCAGCAGCCTGAACCAGAGAAGTGAAAGAAGGCTGAGGAAGAGAGGAAGTAGGCTTCATGGCCATCGAGGCCTTAATTAGACCCTGTAAAAAGGCATCCCAATCCAACAGAGAAGGGATGGTTGGGATGTTCAGTCTTCTGTTGCTTCTTTACATGTCTTTCTGAGACAGGGGACAAGGAAGAGGAACTCTAAGTAGGCCTAATGCCTGATGTAGTTAAAGAAGAATCTCTAGTCACAGCAGCAGCAGAGATGTTGCAGCAGTCCTCCAGCACAACAAGCCGCAGTTCCCCCATGTCGCCTGAAACAGACACCTGCAAAGCCTCAGACTTGCTGGGATACACTGCCTTGGCAGCCTCCACAGAGGTACCTGCCAAAGAAGCAGACCAGACCTCAGACTGTACCAGTGGGTCTTCACCGACCTCAAGGGGTACGTCAGAGGTAGAAGGCACAGCGGAAGTGGATTCAGGTTTCTGCTTACTCACCTTCCTCTTCAAACTTAGCTTGGCCGAAGGAGCCCCGGAACCCTCCATAAAGTCCTTAGACATTTAAGCCGCTAATTCTCAAATACAGATTAAGAACCAAAGAGAGTCCTTCACAGATGGACCAAATAGAGATGTTCCATCACAGGGAGTGTTGAAAGACATATTCAAAGGTTCCAAAGTCTCAGCCACATCCAGGCACGCCTTCTTATGGAAATGCCTGAACCGGCAACCCATGAGGTGCCTTCAACTGTGTTAGAGAAAATCCTCATGGACACATTGGAAATTGACAAAACTGGCCAGCACAGAAGGTGATCTTTTGAGATCCTCTGCAGACATGGACTCTGAGAATGATAGATCTTTGGTCAAAATTTTTCTGTAATCTTGTGAAATATACCAGGTAGTTAAGAGCCCTCAAGGTGAATACCGCTGAGGAAAAGACTTGCTTTCCAAATCCGTCTAGCTTCCTAGACACTCTATATGGCAGGCGGAAAGACCAGCTCTGTTCCATTAGCTCTTTTTTAGTGGGTGCTGCCATCATAGCATCTACTGGGACCACTTTGCTCCAGTGGGGTCTACCTTTAGGGAGAGCAAGGAATTTGTCAGATCGTCTCAGTACAGGCTTAACGGTATCAAACCCCATCAATGCCTGATGGAAAACTAAATCATTCAGCTCATCCGCTGGGGGGGGGGGGGGGTAACCCAAGATGTAGATGGGCCAGGCAAAAAGCTTCCAAAAATACTTATTCCTCTGGATAGAGATAATTGGAAGACCAGCCACTTTTCTGCCTAAGGATCTCTAATATGTCTCCTTCTTCCTCAAAATCAGTATCCTCAGTGAGAGATTCCAATGGGAAATCTATGTACCTCCTTCTTGGACATTCTCCTTTGGGGAATGTTCAAGGGTGGTATCAGAAGAGAAGGTGAGTTTCTCTATGGGAATGACAGGAAGCTAGTTAGAACTGGCTGCCCCTGTGGAATAGGCCTGAAGGACTCAGAGCTCAGAAGAGGGAATTGGGAGTGGATCTAAGGGATGAGAGACCAGATGTCTAGAAAGGAAAAAGACCTTTTCCATGACCTGGAAATTAGATGAACCTGGAGAAGCCATGACCACCAGCACCAGAGCAGACTTCCAGTACAGGTAAGATCACAACTCCTACAAGGATCCATGCCTGGAACAGGGGACCAGACCTAACCTGTCCAGTGCCAATGCTCCAAGGGGCGGGAATGATGTGATAACATCTGAATATATTCCTGCCCTAGGGATCCAACAGACTCTTCAGCTTCAGGACCTATTTCTGAAGGTATATGTGTGGAACTGGTCAGCGATACAGTCGGAATCGAAGTGATTCTCTTCTGCTTCGACTCCAGACCTCTCGGAGCTATCGGATACTGGGGCTCTGAAACTGAAGGATGGACTGGAGGAGGAGACAGTAGAAGATTAGTGGTTGGAAGACTCATGAATCCAGTAAAAGAGAGTGCTAGAATGACCCCCATTTGGATTTGGGCTCTGAGAAATTTTTACATTACCCTTTCCACATCTGCTTCTGAAAGACTTATGGAGGACCTGGAGGATATGGTGGACTGCGACCTGGAATGTCTTTTGGGAGTTTGCGTGAAGGGAGAGGGCACAGTAGGATAAATTGGATCCAGGATGAATTCTGGAAAACGAGCTCTGAGTGTATGAAGTACCAGGTTTTGGATCCAAAGGCTTGGGTATCCAAGACCAGAGTTGTGGGACTGGCTGAAATTATAATCTGGTTCAAAAATTTATAATCTGAAGATTTCGGATCGACAGAACGAACCTTTGAGTCAGAGGACATCAGATCCACTGGTGTTGAAATTTCTGTAGGCAGTTCTAAAGTCCTAGGGGACTTCAGTAGGAAGCACTTTCTATGCTCCAAAGGAACATATTTCAAAGTTATGCTGAGGGTTTGACCTCCTGAAGAAGGTGCTGATGAAGGCGAGAGAAAACCTTTCAAAATAAGTTTGCTGCGTCTATCGGCTAACACCTTGGAGTTGAACACAGAATAAGTAAGACAATTAGTCTCCAGATTGGTGGCTCTGAGACAATATAAGCACTCCTTATGGGCATCTGAGTTACAGATTTTATGCCCACAAGTGCATTTTTTTACAATCCTTTCAGCTGACAGAGTAGGTATCAATCCTACTGTAAAAAAACGAGCTATTAAAAGGAAAAAGGGAGAGACTTTTTTTTTAAACAGAGAGAAGTCAGAGAAGAAAATATCAGCAATATTAATAAAAAAATTACCCTGATGAGAGGGTATGAAAGTAATACCAACTATGGTAATAAAGGAAAATATTAAAATAAAATAGTAAAGAATTGGATGCCGAGAAAAACCCAAAAGCTAGGAGGCAGGTGTTAACTAATAAGGAGAAAAATTTAAGTAAATAAAGACAAGTTTACTTACAAAACAATTACAATAAATGCTTGAGAGAAGGACCCTATGTCGGAGCATGATGGTGGGAAACAAGATAGTACAGTTGTGTACACTTACCATAAATGTAGATGTTAGAGTGTATTCACTGTTGCAGTCATTACATTTGGGTTATCCTGCTGGCAGGTTGCCCTCAGTCGGCCTGAATTCCAAAGTCTTGGGTCCTCCGTCGGTTGCTGTCACCTCTTCCCTGACGTCAGGTCATCATTGGTATAAAAGATGCAGCCGACGCCATTTTATTCAGTTTTTCTTGCCCCAGATGTCAGGTGCCCCCAAAAGGGTAGGCTAAAATTATGTAAATAAAACATACATGCACGAAAAATAAGCTTTACCTTCATCTATAAGAAAATACACCACCTAGGTTGTATAGATTAGAGAAGTAAAGATAAGTTCCAGCAAAAATAAGGGAGATGGCGGGTGGGTATCCTGGACTGCAACACTTGAACATCTACATTTATGGTAAGTGTACACAACTGTACTATGTTCTTCGTGTTTCACTGTTGTAGTCATTACATTTGGATTGAGTCCCAAAGCTATGGTTGGGGGACTGGAGCTAAACAGCATTAGGAGCGGCTATGAGGCCCTGCAGAACTGCAGTGGCAAAACCTGCCCTGGATTTAGAGTAGAGAGGCAGATTGTAATGTTTTGTAAAGGTATGCACTGAACTCCAAGTAGCAGCCTCTAAAATGTCTTTGGTTGATACTCCCCTGAGAAAGGCTGCAGAAGTGGCTGCAGCTCTGGTTGAATGTGGCCTAATGCCCTTAGGCACTGGTTTGCCATGCTGTGAGTAACAGAAATGAATGCAGTGACCTATCCACTTTGAAATAGTCTGCTTGGAGATAGCCTTTCCTTGTAATGCTGTGGCATATGCCACTAGTAATTGTTCTGTCTTTCTGAAAACTTTAGTTTTGTCCAAGTAGAATCTATGTTGTCTGTGTACGTCCAAAGAATGCAGAATTGTCTCCCCCTTGTTCTGTGGATTTGGACAAAAGGTTGGCAAATGAATAGTTTGGTTAAGGGCTACACTGGATACCACCTTAGGCATAAATGTAGGGTTTATTCTCAGAGAGACCCTGTCTGGATAAAAAAATAACGGGTTCTACAGCCATGAGAGCCTGTAGCTCTGAAACTAGTCTTGCAGAAGTTATTGCTAGGAGCAGAGCGGTTTTCAAAGATAAGAATTTTATATCTGCAGTAGCAGCTGGCTCAAAGGAGGTAAGGTGAGTTTTTCCAAGACATAATTGAGGTCCCATGCAGGTATTGGCGTTCTCCTTGGAGGCCTTAAGTTTTTGGCTCCTCTGAGGTACTGCCTTAATAAAGGATGAGAAAAGAGTGGTGGCTCTGTATTGTAATGAGCCGAAATGGCAGAGGCATGGATTTTAATTGATGAGAAAGATGGGCCTTTGTCCAGCATCTCAATTAAGTATTGCAAAATCTGAGGAATATTTGGGACAGCTGTATCAGTTCCTTGAGCTTGGTTCCAAGCGCAAAATCTCTTCCATTTCCCATCATAGGATTTTCTAGTACTAGGCCTTCTGGCTTCTAAAATGACATCCATCACAGCTTTACTGAGAGGTGTGGTTTGTATGGCTACATTATCCACCATGCTGCTAGGTTTAGGGTCCTGAGTTGGCTGTGCAGAATCTGATTGTTTTGCTGGGACAGTAGATGAGGTATTTGAGGTAAGGTCCAAGCTGGGCATTGGGACAAGTTCCTTAAGATCGGATACCAGTACTGGCGTGGTCAGTCTGGGGCAATCAGAATAATTTTTGGTTTCTCCTGCCTGACCTTTAGGAGTACCTGGGAGAGGAGAGGCAGTGGAAGAAAGGCATATACTGATAGGTTTGTCCAGTTGAAAGATAAGGCGTCCACTTTCCAAACTTGTCTGTGATAAGTCCTTGTGCAGAATCTTTTTAGTTGATTTTTTTGAGGGGAGGCAAATAGATCTATGTCCGGGTGTCCCCATTTCTTTGTCATCATGCTGAATACTTGTGAATCCAGGTGCCACTCGTGGGGATCCATGAGGTTTCTGCTTAGTTCGTCTGCCAGAGTGTTTTCCTTTCCTGGCAGGAATTGTGCCTGCAGATGAACTTGGTAAGTCAATGGTGTGTCCCATAAAGCCATGGCTAGTCTGCACAGGGGATAAGAATGAGTGCCCCCCTGCTTGTTTATGTACCACATGACTGTGGTGGTGTCTGTCTTTATCAGTAGTTGTCCCGTATGAAGTAGGTCCTTGAAGGCTGTCAGGGCATTTTGAACAGCTAGGATCTCTTTTTGATTGATATGTAGATGCTTTTGGTTTGTAGACCAGGTGCCCTGAATGCCTCTTCCTGCCATGTGTGCCCCCCAGGCATAATCTGATACATCCATCGTTAGGCTCTGCCTGGCTGGGGATAGTGAGAATGGCTGTCCCTTGTATTGGTGACAAGCCTTTGCCCACCATCGAAACTCCTGTTGCAGGCAGGGAATTAGAGTAATCATTGTTTCCAGACTGTGGCAATGTTGTGTCCAGACACTTTTTAGGTACCACTGAATTTTCCTCATATGCAGTCTTGCATATGGAATTAGTAAGATGCAGGATGCCATGAAGCCAAAAGCCTGCAGAATGTTTCGTGCAGAAAACTAGGCCTTTGTTGCCATTTCCTTGAAATAGGTAGTCAGTTGCCTTTGTTTGTCTGGAGTGAGATAAGCCATCTGGGCAGTTGTATTTAAGCTTGCACCCAAGAATATTACCTCATGAGAGGGTACTAGTTTTGATTTCTTTTTGTTGACTGTGTACCCTAGGCATGTTAAGTCTCATCACAAAAGTTAAATGATGTAGTAGAATGTCCTTGCTCTCTGCTTGTACGAGGCAGTCGTCCAAGTAAGGAAATATTTGTATTCCTCTTTGCCTGCAGTAAGCAATTACTGGTGCCAGGCACTTTGTGAAGACCCTGGGCGCAGTAAATAAGCCAAAGGACAGTGCAGAGAATTGGTAATGCTTTGAGCCAGCCTTGAATCTGAGGTATCTTCTGCATGTTTGATTGGGACATGCAGGTATGCCTCTTTTAGGTCTAAAGTCACAAGCCAAGCCTTGCTGCCCAGCATGGGCAGAAGCTGCTGTTAAGGTCAACATCTTGAATTTTGGTATATCCAGGAAAGTGTTTAGAATAGATAGGTCCAGTATTGGTCTCCATACTTTGTCCTTTCTGGGTACCAAGAACAGTCGAGTAAAATCCTTGTCCCTGCTCTTGCTGTGGCACTTGTTGAATAGCCCTCATGTCCATGAGAGCTGCGACTTTTTTGAGCCTCTGCCCATTGATTTTTTGGCAGGTCTAGCCAACCGTTTACCCTTGGTAGGGTATGGAAATGAAACTTGTAGCCTTGTGACACTGTCTAGAACCCATTTGTCCTGGGTTATAATGTACCAATTTTGAAAAAAAAAAAGAGGTAGTTTTCCCCCTAAGGGTGCTGCCAGAAGATAAGTGCTTGGTGAAGGCAGGGGGAAGTCATTGGGACTGTTTCCTGTATGATTGTGATTTGTCCTCTCCACCTTTGGAGGTAAAAGCACTCCACTGCTTAGACCTGTAGGATCCTTGCAGCTGTGATCTGCCTTCTAGGGCGTCTGGATCTGCCCCTGTGAGGTCTGTCCGAGACTGGAAAGTACCAATTCTTTGCAGGCCAGTGTCTGCTAAATCTAGGTGGCTGTACCTGTAAGAAATCCTTGACCGTTTGCATAGATTTAGCTTTGTCTTCCATTTTCTTTAACACCTCTTCTGCTTTAACACCAAACAAGGTATCATGTTTTAAAGGAGCATCTAATAATTTTGCTTTAATATGGTCAGGCAGATTTTGTTCCTTTAACCAAGCATGCCTCCTAATGACAGAACCCGTAACAGCGGCCCTGCAGGAGGCCTCCAGAGAATCAAAACCACATTGCAAAGTATGCTTTCCAACTTTTTCAGCTGCATGCAATAAATCCTGCATTTCTTTGTTTTCTGCACATTCAGAATTTGCCATAATTTTCTGTTTAAGCAGTGTCATGATATATTGCTGATATTTGAGCATATGAAACTGGCAACTTAAGGCCCTTATAGCCAAAATAGCAGATGTGTAAATCTTTTTTCCCCATCTATCCAAAGTCCCAGAATTCCTGTCAGAGGGGGGTAGGGTTTTTTGCAGTAGAAGCCTTGACCCCTTTTGGACCCGGAGAAATAGTTTCTGGGTCTGCAGTAGGGTTTTTGAAAAGGAATTTATGAGTCAAGAACCCTGTAGTACCTGTCCGACTTAAAAGGAGCTGGAGGTAGAGAGTCAGGGGTCAGACTGGACTCAGAGAACACATCATCTACAATGTCCAACACAGGTGGAATAGCTAGAGACCTGTGTTGAGGAAGTAGAAGGAAGTCTCTGAGCCTTTTCTTAGATTCTGAAAA
This sequence comes from Protopterus annectens, assembly GCF_019279795.1. Lineage (NCBI taxonomy): Eukaryota > Metazoa > Chordata > Ceratodontiformes > Protopteridae > Protopterus > Protopterus annectens. The sequence goes on along the minus strand of NC_056738.1, from coordinate 342,320,784 downwards.
ATCTTGGGTCTCCCAGTGGAAGTGCTCCCTCATGGTATGCAAGGTTTCCCCAAAAGAGTAGTCCTCAGGAGGAGAAGCTGAAGGAATTGATTCTTTAGCATCAGAATCCTCATAGGGGGAAGAGAATATTCCTGACCAGAAAAGGAATCAGAAGAAATGGAAACCTGATCTGAAGATTCATAGTCTGTCTCTTGCCTAGGCCTCTTATCAGGACGGGGATGGGAACCCCTGATCAAGGTAATTAAGTCTTCGGCCATTTTGAGCATCTGTTTTTTGGGCATGGAGGCCTGTCCTTGTGGCTGGTGAACTTGTTTCTTTGCCTTTAAAGGTGCTTTAGTCTTTGAAGTCGGTTTAATATATAATTGTTTAGGTCTGAATACACCCTCAGAAGCTGATGCCTGCTCAGCGGCTCCGGACCCAACTGAGGAAATAATCTCAGAGGCTCCAATACCTTGAGTTTCCTGCGGCCTGGCCAACTTCACGTGGGAGTTGGTAGCGGCCTGTGACTCTAAAGTAGCAGGCGCCAGGGGCTGCGAAAGTGCCTCACTGAGAACCGGTGACTTGCTTAGAAGAAGCTTCGTCTGTTTTGGACCTCTGTTGCCTGTCTTTTTCTTTGCGTTTTTTTGAGAACTCCGGTAGTCGCATGGCTATCCGACGACATTGTATAATTAAATCTTCGCCCAAAATAGCTTAATGCAAAATCGTACCAACGCTTAATAGTGCGTTGGTTAAATCTAGCACAAAGCCGACAACTAGCAACATCATGGATGGGGCCTAGGCAAGGAATACAGTAAGAATGAAAGTCCTTATGAGGTATTTGCTTCCCACAAGAAATACAATTATTAACTTTTTCTGACATCGGTCTGGATCAAGAAAAAAAGTTTCCCCAACAAGGTACTTAGCTTTTAATGAAGACTTCGGATCGGAAACTCTAACACGAAAATCTAAGTCGTCGGCCGTCCGGCACTTGCAAACTGCTTCTGCTTCGGGCACTGCGCGGCAAGAAAGACTGAATAAAATGATGTTGGCTGCATCTTTTATACCCCTGATGACCTGACATCAGGCAAGAGGCGACAGCAACTGACGCATGACCCAAGACTTTGGAATTCAGGCCAACTGAGGGCAGCCTGCCAACAGGATAACCCAAATGTAATGACTGCAACAGTGAAACACAAAGAACATCTGAGATATTGAAGGTTGCTCTAAAGCATTATGGGTAAAGGGAAAAGCTCAAATGTTGGATCAGAAGTCTAAAGTATGTGGCAGAGTCAGATCCGAGGATCGGATCCGTAAACCATTCATTGAAGAATGAAAAGGACAACATCATATTCAGTTGTCAGATGAAGTTTGTTAGCTACAGGATAGAAAACAAATTCTGATATTCAGTAAGAACTATAAATGATTAACAGATGAAGAAAACGTCTACCATGAGGGTCATGCTTTCAGATCCCAGGTAGTATAACAGCTGCCCAATTGTTAACCAGGAAGGGTTTAATCCAAACCTGACCTAACCCAACAATGTAACCCACTAACAGTCTAAATAAACGTTAGTCTGTTTGCAAATGTATAGCGGTGTGAAAAAACAGATGGCATCAAGGCACTGATTCTAACTCATTAGATGTTACATACTGAATAATAAAGGGAGTCTGAATGGAGAGATGACATTGGCAAGGAAAACAGCAGTATTGCTGGAACTAAATTCTTAAAGTCTTGGCAAGTACCTTCATGTTGTGGACCCTGTTTTCACAATATCTCACAGACAACAATGATATACAGACTATTTTACATATCGTGAAAAAAGGAGAATTTAAAATAGACAAGACAGCTGGGTGCAGAGGCAACAGGATACACAAGTGCCTAACCTTGGTGTATGTACTGGTACCAGGACTTGCCAAAAGGCAGTGAAGAATCCTCAAGACATGGAAACATTCCAAAAATGAATGGGGCTAGGCCAGGCTCAGGGAAAGGATGTCCCCCCCTGTGGAAGGAAGCAGTCCACAAAAACTGACAGGCCAAAAAAGAACCATAATGATGACAAGGTGGTACACTGAGAACAAGAAAAAGACTACTTATGTTAGTATTATACAAGTACATAATTTTCAGATAGAGGATATTATGAAAGATGTGGAGAAATTAGTCACTAGAAAAATACTTGCACGTGAAAAACTGTCAAAAACTTCAAATAAAAAATTGTATTAATACAACAGACCCAGCGTTGTCGCCTCACAGTAAGACGTTGTCCCGTTCGATTCTCAGCTAGAGCGTCTTCTGTGTGGAGGCATACATGAATGGGGCGTGCCTTCGCTGAAGGTTGTGCGTCAGGGCTGGTAACCCGGTACGTAAAAATCCACTACCAAACATTAGCAGACTGGAGTTCCGCTGTGGCGACCCCTAACCGGGAAAAGCCAAAAGACACAAACAATAGATCCATTAAAAACATTACATAGACTGAAAAATTTTGGGCTGCCTGAAAAAAGAAGCAAAAGAGGAAGTGTGAAAATGTAAAGAAAAAACCCAGAGATTTTTGAAAGATATAAAAAAAGAAACATGGACATGGGAAAGAGGGATATGATATGCTGTAATATCTACGTAAAGGAGAAAGACTAACAAATCAATACAAAAAAGCAGCTCCAAAGGTATGTGAAGAGAAATATAGGCAAACATATGTAAAATTTCACAATACAAAAAGAAAAAAATGGAATATAGAAAAAAATGATTAGTAAGAAGTTACAGAAAAAAAAAAATGTATGTACTCACCATAGCGTTTCATCTGAGGAGTAGTTGTTCTTCATTTGTCTTCAACCTGTGGGACACTGATCTGGGACGGATCCGACTCGACCGCATTTCTCCAGCACTGAATCCAAGCTCCTCCCATACCTACAATGCCCCTCTCCTTCCTCCCCTCAGATCAAGTTTGCTGCCCACCAAAGCAACCCAACCTGACACAATGTCTTACCCCTTAGGGCAATAACCCAGATATAAGGAATGACCATTTATGCCAAAAAGGGACATGTCTTTTCCAGCCAGACCACCACACAGTCTAGATCAAGCAGGGGGAAGGAGGGATGGCTGAAGACAAATGAACAACTGAGATGGAACGTTACAGCAAGTACATAACTTCTTTACCTGAAGTTGTCTTCATTTGCTCTTCAACCTGTGGGACAGAGTCCCCAGCTACCACATACCTGGAAGGCCCTCATAGAAGGATATTCCATAACAAGGCAGAGCCAAAAGATGCCCTACTCCTGGAGAGAAGATCCAACTTGTAATGGGAGATTAAAGTATGTGAAGATGCTCAGGCAGCCGCCGAGCAAATGTCATCCAAGGAAAGTCTGGACCAAAAAGCAGCCAACGTAGACAGACCTAGTAGAATGTGCCTTCACTTGATCTGGCGGAGACAATCTTTTGGTTTAATACACCAAAAGTAAAAGTAATGTCTTTCGGATTTTCCCGGTTAGGGGTCGCAACAGCGGAACGCCGGTCCACTTATGATTGGCAGCAGATTTTTACAGTGCCGAGGTACCCGCCCGAGGCCAAACCTTCAACGAAGGCACACCCATTCACCTACGCACCTACCTGCATGTCTTTAAACGTCACTCAACCGCAGGTAGGACATGCAGACCACACAGAAGGCACTCAAGTTGAGAATCGAACCAGAGAACCTCTTGCTGTGAGGCGACAACACTACCTACTGCACCACCACGGCCTACAGTTTAATACGCCAAAAGTATACACACAGAAATCCAATGAGCAATGGTGACTTTTGATACAGGTTTCCCTAAAAAGGGCTTAAAATAGGAAATGAAAAGTTGATCGAACTTGCAGAAGGCCTTTGTTCCGTGTAAGTAAACACAATTGTCTATGAACATCCAGCAAGTGCAATTTATACTCTCCCTATTCTGAAAATTCGGAAAGACAGGGGAGGTTGATAAAGTACAGCTGTGTACCTACCATAAATGTAGTTGTTAGAGTGTATTCACTGTTGCAGTCATTACTCTTGGGTTATCCCGCTGGCAGGCCACCCGCAGTCGGCCAGAATTCCAAAGTCTAGGTCCGACGACGGTTGCTGTCGCCTCTTCCCTGACGTCAGTGCGCCAGGTGTATAAAAGATGCAGCAGACGCCATTTTTTTTCTTTCCCCAAATGTCAGGTGCCCCAAATAGGTAGGCTGAAAAATATAGCAATAAGAAATGCATCCACAAAAATAACATTTCCTTCATCTACAAGCAAATGCACCAAAAAGGTTGTATAGGATAGAGAAGTGTAGATAAGTCTCAGCAAAGAGAAGGGGGGTGGCGGGTGGGTAACCTGGACTGCAACAGTGAATACACTCAAACATCTACATTTATGGTAGGTACACAACTGTACTATGTTCATGTTTCACTGTTGCAGTCATTACTCTTGGGTTGAATCCCAAAGCTGAGGATGAGTGGCTGGGCTAAATAGGATTAGGAGAGGCTAAGAGGCCCTGCAGAACTGCAGTGGTGAAGCCTGCTCTGGACTTAAGAGTAGAGAGGCAAGTGGTAGTGCTTTGTAAAGGTGTGCACTGAACTCCAAGTTGCAGCCTCTAAGATTTCTTTGGTTGGTACTCCTCTGAGGAAGGCTGCTGCTCTGGTGAAATGAGGCCTAATGCCCTTAGGCACTGATTTGCCATGTTGAGAATAGCAGAAACGGATGCAATGGCCTATCCATTTGGAAATAGTCTGTTTTGATATAGCCTTTCCTGGTGATCCTGCAGCATATGACACAAAGTTGCTCAGTCTTTCTGAAAGCTTTAGTTCTGTCCAAATAGAAGCATAACTGCCTGTGTATGTCCAAAGAATGCAGAATTTTCTCACCCTTGTTCTGTGGATTTGGGTAAAAGGTAGGCAAGTGAATGGTTTGATTGAGGGCCACACTGGACACCACCTTAGGCATAAATGTAGGGTTTGTCCTCAGAGAAACCCTGTCTGGATGAAAAATGATGCAAGGTTCCACATCCATGAGTGCTTGTAACTCCGAGACTCGCCTTGCGGAGGTTATGGCTAGGAGCAGAGCTGTTTTCCAGGATAAGAATTTAATATTAGCTGCTGATGCTGGCTCGAAAGGAGGCAGTGTGAGTTTTTCCAAAACATAATTGAGGTCCCAGGCCGGAATTGGTGCTCTCCTTGGAGGCCTAATGTTTTTGGCCCCTCTGAGGTACTGCCTTATTAAAGGATGAGAAAAGACAGGTGGTTCCGAATTGTAATGTGCAGAAATGGCAGAGGCATGAATCTTAATTGATGAGAAAGGCCTTTGTTCAGCATCTCAGTTAGGTATTGTAAAATCTGAGGAATATTTGGTTCAGACGTGTCAATGCCTTGTCCCTGGTTCCAAGCACAGAATCTTTTCCATTTTTCTGCATATGATTTTCTGGTACTGGGCCTCCTGGCCTCCAAGATAACATCCATAACAGCTTTTGAAAGAGGAATTTTCTGAAAGGCTACATTATCCGCCATGCTGCCAGATTTAAGGTCCTGAGATGCCTGTGCAGGATCAGATTGTTTTGTTGGGTCAGCAAGTGAGAAGTTTGGGCCAATATCCATGCTGGACCTTGAGACAAGCTCTTTAGGATTGGGTACCAGTGCTGGCGTGGCCAGTCTGGTGCAATCAGAATCATTTTTGGCTTCTCTTGTCTGACCTTTAGGAGTACTCTGGGAAGGAGAGGCAGAGGAGGAAAAGCATATACTGTTAGATTTTTCCAGCTGAATGATAGGGCGTCTACTTTCCATGCTTGCTTGTGGTAAATCCTTGTGTAAAATCTCTGCAACTGACAGTTTTGAGGGGAGACAAATAGCTCTATGTCTGGGCATCCCCATTTCCTTATTATCATCCTGAAGACTTGTGGATCCAGTTTCCATTCGTGGGGATCCATGAGGTTTCTGCTTAGTTCGTCTGCCAGATTTGTTTTTTCTGGTAGGAATTGTGCTTGTAGGTGAACTTGAAAAGCCAATGCTGTGTCCCATAAGGTCATTACTTGTCTGCAGAGGGGGTAAGAATGAGTACCTCCCTGCTTATGTACCACATGACCATAGTATTGTCTGTCTTTACCAGTAACTGCCCTGGATGAAGCAGGTCCTTGAAAGCTGTTAGGGTATTTTGAACAGCTAGCATCTCCTTTTGATTGATGTGAAGATGCATCTGGTTTGCAGGCCATGTGCCCTGAATACATTTTCCTATCATATGGGCCCCCCAGGCATAATCTGATGCATCCGTTGTCAGTGTCTGTCTGGCTGTGGGTAGACAATGTCAGACCCCTGTTGTGGTGACAGGCTTCTGCCCACCATCGGAACTCCTGCTGCAGGCAGGGGATGAGTGCAATTACTGTCTCAAGGCTGTGGCAATGCTGAGTCCAAACACTTTTTAGATACCATTGTAGTTTCCTCATATGCAGTCTGGCATATGGAATTAGTAAATGCAGGATGCCATGAAACCCAAGGCCTGCAGGATTTTCCTTGCAGATAAATGGGTTTTTGTTGCCAATTTCTTGAAGTAAGTAGTCAGATGCTTTTGTCTGGTGTGAGATAAGCCATCTGGGCAGTTTTATTTAAGCTTGCACCCAGGAATATTATCTCTTGAGAAGGTACTAGTTTTGATTTCTTTTCGTTTACTGTGTACCCTAGGCCAATTAGTAATCTTTTTACAAACGCCAGATGCTGTAGAAGAATATCTTTGTTCTCTGCTTGAATTAGGCAGTCGTCCAAGTAGGGATATATTTGAATTCCTTTTTGTCTGCAAAACGCAATTACTGCTGCCAGGCATTTTGTGAAGACCCTGGGCGCAGTAGATAAGCCAAAGGGCAGTGCAGAGAATTGGTAATGCATTGAGCCAGCTATGAATTTGAGGTATCTTCTGCAAGATTGTCTGATTGGGACATGCAGGTATGCCTCCTTCAGGTCCAAAGTTACGAGCCAAGCCTTCTTGCCCAGCATGGGCAGTAGCTGCTGTAGAGTCAACATCTTGAATTTTGGAACTTCCAGAAACGTATTTAGTATAGACAGGTCCAGTATTGGTCTCCAGGTTTTGTCCTTTCTGGGTACTAGGAAAAGTCTGGAGTAAAATCTTTGCCCCTGCTCTTGTTGTGGTACTTGTTGAATGGCCCTCATGTCCATGAGGGCTGCAATTTGTTTTTGTGTCTCTGCCTATTGATTGTGTGGCAGGTCTGGCATACCTTTTCACCTTGGGAGAGTGTGAAAGTGGAACCTATAGCCTTGGGACACTGTTCAGGACCCATTTGTCTTGGGTAACCATTTGCCAATCTGATGAAAAAAGTGCTAGTTTTCCCCCAAAGGGGGCTGCCAAAAGAAAAGTGTTGGATCTGGTAGAGGAAAGTCATTGGGACCGTTTCCTCTAAGGCTGTGATTTGTCTTCTCCACTTTTGGAGGTAGGAGCACCCCATTGTTTAGGCCTGTATGAGCCTTGGGGCTGAGATCTGCCTCTGGGACGCCTGTATCTGCCTCTTTGTGGCTTGTCTGACACTGGAAAGGACCAGTTTTTAGAAGGCCAGTTCCTGCTAAACCTGGGTGGCTGTACCTGTAAGAAATCCTTGACGGTCTTAATGGATTTTGCTTTATCCTCCATTTTTTTGAACTCCTCTTCTGTTTTAGTACCAAACAAAGTGCCATGCTGTAATGGTGCATCTAATAATTTTGCTTTAACATGATCAGGCAGACTTTGTTCCCTTAACCAAGCATGCCTTCTAATAACAGAACCTGCAACAGCTGCCCTGCAAGAAGCCTCCAGTGAATCATAAGCACATTGCAAAGTATGCTTTCCCACTTGTTCAGTTGCATGCAATAAATCCTGCAATTCCTTGTTCTCTGCACATTCAGTATTTGTCAACATTTTTTATTTAAGTAGTGACATTAAATATTGCTAATATTTAAGTATATGAAATTGACAATTTAAAGCCCTTACAGCCAGGGTAGCAGAAGTGTAAAACTTTTTCCCCCATCTGTCTAGAGCTCTAGAATCCCTATCAGAGGGGACAGGTTTTTTTTGCAGTGGAAGCTTTAACCCCCTTGGGACCCTGAGAAATAGTTTCTGGGTCTGCCGCTGGGTTTTTATATAAGAATTTATGAGAATCCGGGACCCTGTAGTATCTCTGTCTGGCTTAGCAGGTGCAGGGGGTGAAGAATCAGGGGGGACAGTCCGGACTCTGAAAATACATCATCTACAATGTCTAGAACAGGTGGAATAGCTAGGAGTCTTTGCTGAGGAAGAAGCAGGAAGTCTCTGAGCCTTTTCTTAGACTCAGAATAATCTTGGCTCTCCCAGTGGAAATGCTCCCTCATAAGTATGCAGTGTTTCCCCAAAAGAATAGTCCTCAGGAAGAGAGGCTGAAGGAATGGATTCTTCAGCATCAGAATCCTCAAAGGGAAGCATGGGGTAATCCTGTTCAGAAGAAGAATCAGAGGAAATAGAAAACTGATCAGAAGAATCATACTCTGTCTCTTGCCTAGGCCTCTTATCAGGAGGGGGATGGGAGCCCCTGATCAAAGTAATTAGGTCTTCGGCCATTTTGAGCATCTGTTTTTTAGGCATGGAAGTCTGAGCAGGAGAATGCTGTACTTGTTTCTTTGTCTTTAGAGCTGCTTTAGTCTTTGAAGCTGAAGACGGCTTAATATATAGTTGTGTAGGTCTGAAAACACCCTCAGAAGCCAATGCCTGCTCAGCAGCTCCGGACCCATCTGAGGGAATGATTTCAGAGTGTCCAATACCTTGAGTATCCAGAGGCCCAGTCGGCTCCACGTGGGAGTCGGAAGCGGCCTGTGGCTCTGAGGTAACGGGTGCCAGGGGCTGCGAAAGCGCCTCACTGAGAACCGGCGAACCAGCGACTGGCCTAGCAGAGGCCTCATTGTCAGTTTTGGACCTCGGATGCCTATCCTTTTCCTTATCCTTGCGTTTTTTTGTAAACTCCGGTTGTCAGCTGGTCCGACGGCATTATATAATTAAATCTTCGGCCAAAGTAATGAAATGCAAAATCGAACAGACGCTTAATAGTGCGTTGGTTAAATCTAGCACAAAACAGACAGCTAGCAATGTTGTGATCAGGGCCCAGGTAAGGAATACAGTAAGAGTGAAAATCCTCATGAGGTATTTGCTTCCCACAAGAAATTCAATTGTTAACTTTTTCTGACATCGGTCTGGAGCAAGAAAAAAGTTTCCCCAACAGGGTACTTAGCTTTATGAAGACTTCAGTTCTGAAATTCGGATTTGAATATCTCAGGAGTCGGCCGATTGGCACTTGCGAACTGCATTTGCTTCGGGCACCGCATGGCAAGAAAGAAGAAAATGGCGTCGGCTGCATCTTTTATACCCCTGGTGCACTTACATCAGGGAAGAGGCGACAACAACAGATGGCGGACCTAGACTTTGGAATTCTGGCCAACTGAGGGTAGCCTGCCAGCAGGATAACCCAAGAGTAATGACTGCAACAGTGAAACACGAACATCTGCTTGCCACGAAAGAAACAGCAAAATAAAATGGCCTTAAGAGATCCAAGGGGAAATGGCTTGCTTAGAAATAAACTATGTCCTGGAATGAAAAGAAACCAAAACTTGCTCAGATTTCCTGATATCTTTCATCGTATCAAAGTAATACTTGTTGTCTATGTAAATCCAAGGGGTGAAGAATTTTCTCAATAGCATTCTGTGGACAGGAAAAAAAAAAGGTGTCAAATGAATTGTTTGATTCAAGAACAAATCATTAACCACCTTGGGCATAACAGGAGGATTGGTATGAAGACTGACTGTGGAAAAAAATAAAGGTTGAACTGCCATACGAGTGCCTGAAGTTCAGAGACCCTCTTGGCAGAAGTTAAGGGCCACAAACAGCACTGTATTCTCAAGTACAGTGCAACAAGGAAGACAGCTGCAGGCTCAAAATGAAAAATTTCTCAAAATTAATGTTCCAAGTATATGAAAGACACCTTTTTAAAACTGATTTCAAAACAAGAAGCAAGGGGTGGATTTAAAGGCAGACACGCAGATATGTTTGACAGACTAGCTTTAACAGATTAATATGCCAGACCAGGACTGAGCAAATTCCACAAAGAAATGCAGAGATACCCACAGAAAAGGTGTCCAGGACACATTTGAGACACCAAACAGAAAACTCATTTCACCACATAGGATTTTCTAGTAGTGGGTTTTCTGGCTTCCTGCCAAACCAGCAGCACATCCTCAGAAAATTGATGTCTAAAAGGGATCAAGACCCTATATCAATCACCCAGAGTGTCAACTGAAAGAGGGCAAAGTGAGGGTGAATAAGAGATCCCTTGTCCTGTGTGACAAGATCCTTTCTGTGAAGTAACATGTGATTGCTTCTGGTTAGATGAAATAAGAGGGAACCATTGCTTTTAGGCTAAAAGGGAGTCATCAACAAGATTTTGGGCCTGTCCCAAATGACTGTGGGGGACACTTTGTAACAGAGGAAGGACAGAAGTACAGAAACATCCCCTTCCAATAGAGAGACAGGGCTTCCACTTTCCAAGCCAGAGTACCTGGCACTCAAACAGAACTGGGGAAGTTGTTTGTTCAGAGAGGAGACAAAAATATTAACTCAAGTACCCCAGTGATGTACTATGTCCGGGAACACATTGTGAAGCATCCATTCATAAGGATCTACTCTACCACAAGACTGTGGTCTGAGGAATATAAACCACCTGAAGAACAAACTTTAGTTTTCAGGGCTATTAACTATTAAGACCCATATGACTAGACATGTACTGGCTCTTCTTTGCAAGTTGGGAGGCACTTTCTGACAGATATGCTATACTCTGAGGCAAAGACTTCTGCCCTTTCCCTTTTGGGTTCCGCTTCTCAGATGGCCAGCATACCAAAGTCTTTACACCTTCCAGGAGTTGTACGTCAGACACATGTCTTACATCCAAGGCATATGGCACACAAGTGATTTAAGAGCTGCAAAATATAACCGCTTTTCTGCCTCCAGTCTGAATGCTACGATGAATTCAGTCTACAGGATGTTTGCCACATTGGTTCAGTTTTCAAGTCTTCTTAATGGGATGGGAGTTGGCATAATGATTAAAGTGTTTACCTGACATTTAAGAACAGGGTTTGATTCTCACTAAGGGGAAATTGGGTAGGCTTAAAATGATCCTTTAAACACGGTTAGGTTTATAGAGGCCTTAGGGCCAATAGCCTAGTAACCTCCTATGATCCTATTAAGATAAGTGCTCCACTGGGAATCTCTTCCTACCTGCTTTGGGTTTTATCCTTTTACATGTCTTCCAAAAATGTCCCTTATTACAGGGTTTGTTCAACCATTCACATTCCTTCTCAGTTTTTAAAGTGTCTCTGAAATCCCAACCCATAAACTGTGTCTGGTTACTTATCTTGGACATTCCTTACCATCTCCCATGCCCTGCTTCTTCATCACTAACCCACTACACCATTTCTTTGCATCTACAAGTGAGTTCAACTTCTGCTGTAACATCAGTGTTGCACAACTCCCCCTAGTCCTTATGGATCTGTTGACCCTGCTACCATTGCTCTGCTTGCTTAAATAGCACAAGTCATGCCAAGTAATGTTCAGGAAGAGTGAGGTTAATGAGAAGGGAGGAATTAAGCAATTTATGCAATGCTGGAGTGAATGAAAAATTAAAAATATATGGATTCTGCAGGCCTAAAATAAATGGAAACTTATGACCATGAACTATGTGCACCACACCCGTGTTACAAATGAAAATGCTTTAAATGTGATGACTTAAGACCCTAATGTTCGAGGCTTCTATTTCTTGGCAATGCTTTTCAAAAGTATTCTACATTCAGCAGCCCTCTCCCTCAAATTCCACAACCACTGTCCTTAAACACTGTCTGGCAAGAAGACTGCTAAGACAATTGTGAACAGAAATTACATTTGCTTCATTTGCTGCCTGTGTATCAACAAGCATTACTTTCCTCACAAACTAAAGCTTCATGGTAGCATCATCTGATACAACTCTTCCACTTTCTAGATATTCGGTACAAGGAGGAATTCTACTAATTTAATTTAGGAGTTATGTGAGAGTGTTTCCATATTGTAGGGACTGTGGCTTCAGAGTGTGACCTGTTTATTAGGATGGTGACTGGAGATGCAGTTGAGTCAGTGGCGAGTTTTAGGTATTGGGGTGAGAGATTGCTGATGTGGAGCAGGGTTTGAGCTTTAGTATTTTTGAGAGTTGGGTATGGGATAGAAAGTGAAAGTATTGAAGCTATTTTGTTGGTTAGTGGTATGGTCTCACTTTATTAAATATTACAGGCGTTTTGTGGACGATGTCTTCCTCATTTGGGGAGGGGATTCTTCCACATTAAATTAGTTTATTACTTATAGTAACGGGACGACAACTTCTCACCTTAACTGGTAAAAGCTCCCAGAATGAAGTTGAATTTTTGGATGTACTATTGAAGTGTGATGGTGTGATCACCACAGAAGTCTTTAAGAAACCCTGCAGAAGAAATGCATTTTTGCATTGCAATAGTATGCACCCTTCACATATTCATAGAAATATTGTCAAGAGTCAGGCACTCAGGACCTCACGCATAGTAAGTGAAGATGAGGTATTCCATGAAGTTATTAGAGATGTGAGGATGGATTTTACAGAAAGAGGATATCATACTAGTGATTTAAGTGCCATACAAAAAATAGAATGTGACAGTAGTTCAACCATATATTAAGAGGACTGGTCAGTCACAAGAACGACAAAGACTTATTTCCATGTCCAGAAACAATAGATTCGTCATTCCTTATACAAATAATAACAAAAAAATAACACAGTTAATCAGAAAGAACTGGAATATGCTATTATTAGATGAACATATAAAAAAAGTGGTAGGTACTAGTCCTAGTTTTAGTTACAAGAACACAAGATCATTGAAACAAATTCTGTGTTGAGAGGAATAATAAGAAGGAACCCCTCTCAGTTAGAAGAGGGACACTCCCCTGTCGTCACTGCAATTAATGTGGCTATATAGCTAATACCAACAATTTCATACATCCAGATATACATCAGAAATATGAGTTCCAACAATATACAGACTGTAGAACCAGAAATGTAGTTTACGTAGCTGTGTGTCAGGAATGCAACAGTTTTTATGTTGGGAAAATTAACAGGACATTGAGAGAGAGAATAAGGGAACATATATATGCTATTAATAGAGAGAATGAAGGCAATGCAATAGCTAGACATGTCATTCAGAATGATACTACGCATAGTTTTAAATTTTTAGTTTTAGAGTTAGTTACCCCCACGGAAAGACTAGGAGACATAGCAAATCATATAGAGAAAAAAGAAGGCAAGTGAATTATAAGACTACAAGCAGATAGAGGACATGGGCTGAATGATAGGGTTTCTTTGAAACCCTTTCTTAAAGATCGTCCCCTTAAGCACCGACATGAAGCCTTATACTGTAATATACAGTTTGTTATAGTTAATTGCTTTGCATGAGAATATGTGTTCTAGATGTCTGATTATATTTATTACCTATATGCTTATGATGTGTTTTAAACTTATGTGGTTCATTGCTATTAAATACATCAGTGAGGTGTGTATGTAAGTGAGGGCACTTTAAGAGTTTTTTTAATTAAATTTATTCAGTTAAGATTTCACTGATTGTTTGAAATATTGACATGAAGCCTTATACTGTATTGTAAGTTTGTTATAGTTAATTGCTTTGCATTAGAATACATGTCCTAGATGTCTTATGACATATTTTAAACTTTTATGTGGTTCATTGCCATTAAATATATCAGTGAGATGTGTATGTAAGTGAGGGCACTTTAAGAGTTTTTTAATTAAATTTACTTAGCATTTCATTGGTTGTTTTAAATAAATGATAGTATTTATATGGAGCTCTGTTCAATATATTTTGAAAGTCTGATGAAGCGTTGATGCAAACGTGAAAGCGCTTACTTGATTTCAAACAAAGGATTTTTTGGATTTTTATACTGTGGGTCAGCTTCGACTATCGTGGAGTACCATCCTTTCTCCATTTTGGTTTGTTCTCCACATTGTTAGGTGGTACTTGACCCATTTGGTGGCTCTTTTTCTGCATAGTATGGTCGGTCATGGGACTGATCTTCTGTGGGGGGTGTTAAGTATTTGTTGATGTGTAGGTTTAGTTGCGAGTTTGGAGAAGTGAGTAGGTCTGCTATGGACTTTATGAAATGCTGGGGGGCACTAGGTGAGAGGGAGTGGTCTTTGTTTGAGCCTGGGTTGAGCAAGGTAGAGTGCCAAAAATTTGTGACTTTGTATTTGTGTTGAAGCTGGAGATTGCAGTAGTATGATTTACATTTGTTGGCTGTTTTGGTTACTCTATTGCATAATGTTTTATAAACTGAGATTTTGTTGGGTTCAGTTTTGCTTCCAGTTGTTCCATGCTATGTCTCTGCTTCATGAGGTCAATGAGTTGGCTGTTAATGGGGTTTTTGTTTTCTTTACTCTGTTTGTACTGGAGCCAGACTATCATTTATTGCAACCTACTCCAAACTACCATACACATCACTGTACATCAACGAATTAAACTGGTTAGAATTAACAGCTTTAATACACACACCCAATTACAACACACAACCTATTTTATAGGCTCATTGCATGTCCACTTTTAGAAGACATAATGCATTACAAACCAAACCCCTCAGATCTCAAGATAAAAACCTCACTGAAATCTACAAACCTTCTAGAAAACCCAGGAAGGTCTCTATATTCACACTATTGCTAAATCTTAGAACACCCTCCCTCCCAACATTAGGCTTACTCCTAGCCTACCACTCTTTAAAGTCTTCCTAAAAGAACACAAATAAATTATGGTTATGCACAGGCAAAACCCCAGGCTAATACACAATATGCTCTCCTATACCTCCCTTCAATTACATTAACATGTCCACCATCATTAAGCACGGTCAGCACTAGAAAAATGCACCAATTTACTCCTATCTTTATACCTCCTTACGAACTAAACAGCACAAGTATTCTTCCAGTTCAAACATGATCATCACTGAGGCAGTGACACTATCATTAACAGTCGAGTCAAATTTACAATTTTGTGTAAAGTGCTATCACAGTTAAACTAGCAATGTACTCACTGTATACTTGCATATTGTAGTTTGCTTGCAAGTCTTGTAATTTTCTAAAATTGTGGAGCTTTTTTTCCCCCGGGCCTCTGCTGAAAACAGTCTTGTGACCCAGTCGGAATGTCAAATAAAATAATGAACATCTTGTCTCAGCAGAAGTAAAGAGAAATAAACATGTAATCTTAGTTTGCCCTATGATCCCTTGAGATAGCGCCAAGTCTGTAACACACTCATATTACCCAACTACAATTAAATTTCCTTTACTGACATTTCACTATTCCAATTCACCATTAAAGTCGGTATCAGTTTGCTTTTGCTTACAAAAGGACAAAAACTGTCTGCAGTTGTGAAAACCATTTAGCACCTAGGATATAAATTCTGCAAAAGCGCATCATACACTTCCTTCTCAGCTTTCGGTTTTCTACTATTCAGACCACATCATGCACTATAACCTTGAAGAAGCTCAGTGCTTTCCTCGGATTAGCAGATTGTAAGACAAATTTCTAATTTTGCAATTTTTATATATGAAGAGGCATTCCAGAATCACTACCTTGGCAAAACGCACATGAGAACACATTCATTCATCTTAAAACCCTCTTTCTTGACCGTCATTGCACTTGGCTTACGCATTTATTTAAAGAAATTTTTCTTTTTCTGTTGCGAGTGTAACAATAGCTTCAGGTTTATTAACAGTGCAAAAACAATGTTTTAGACCTGCACCATATTTTAGCACAAACTTAAATCCAGTAGCAGCATCTCTCCCACACTGCTTTAGGGCAATTACAGCAGCTGCCAAGATACTGGATTCGGCAGTTTCGTTTACACTTGGATACAATCTTTTGCTGAAGTTCCACATTCTATAGATGTCATATTACAAAAACACTCATTTTGACTTTCTAATTATAAACTTTCACTATTAAATAACCCCTCCCTGAAAATTAGGTGCCCGCCTTTAAATCCTGCATCTTTAAGAAGGGCTGAAAAAATGCCTTAAGACTACATGATTTTTTTTTTTTTAAATCCACGTGCTTTCTCCTAGATCTGACCTGGCAAATATCCAGAACTCATCCTGTTTTTAGACAGACCCTGTATTCACAACAGAGTGATGGCAACATTTTCTCTTGGCACTGCAGATCAAATCCTGCTTCGAAAACAATTAAATGGAAATGTGTCCTTTCAAGTTGGAGAAATAATCAGCCATTACAGAAGCAGAAGAATAAAACAGTTCATATTTTCACAGATTCATATGATGCTTATGTGGCAGTTTATGAGTTTGAGACACTATAGAGAAAAAAAGATATTTAAAATAATCCGGTTCTGTCATTAAATATACTGCCCACAAGACTCTTGCTCTTGTATTTCAAAAGAAAATTCCCTTGCAAATATGTTGACTAAATAGACTGCACATTGTCACTGGGCTTTCATTTTGCAACCATTTACAATAAAAAATGTTCTTGTATTATTACAAGATGTACTGTCTTTCCAAGAACAGGCTGGAGTCAAAGGTAAGGTGGCTATATGACTATTGCTGCTGCTATTCAACAAATTCACAATTTATTGTGCAATCCGAGTAGAAAGCTAATAGTACCATGTTAATTTTTTGCCACGATTAATTTGTGTATCATTTTCTCTCCCTTAAAAGGAAAAAAATATGTTTTGCATATGTGCCAAGTTTCCACACTAAAGGAAATTCTCCTTACATTTCTGGAGTACTCCACATATAATGAATATGAGAAATGAAAGAACAGCAATGTACAAAATAAGCAGACATAACTATACTGTAAAACTGCAGAAATAAAGACTTATCATTACTACAATCTCATCTGCTGTACTGACCAACCCTTCAATACTATCATAGAAAACACTCCACAGGTTTGCTGAAGCTCCAGGTTGCCAGTTTTCAAAACTCCCCCAGCTCCCCACAACTGCAAACAAGCAGTTTTATTTCAAGCAAGAAAAACTGCAAAAATGCTTTTCATTTCAAAACACAAATTATGGTGACAAGACTGTGCCGTTTCCCCCTTCCTGTGCATATACTGGACTCAAATTTAGCCTAGGAATGAACAGCCAGAATTAAAATGTAAAACATCATTTAACTTCTGCACTATAAACAACTCTCCAACACAAGTAACATCACTATCAAGGGCTTCTTCCAGCTCCACTTAAAACTGCCACCACAGATGAAAAAGTGTTCAAAACTGTAAGTAGGAATTACCTTGCGCTTCTTGTTAGCAAGATTCTGAAGCATCCCCTTGGGGTTGGGAAACTTGTTGGGATCCCATGTAAAGTATCTCTTTCCATCTGCATGCTCAATGTCAAGCCAGATAACATCATAGGGTATGTCACGCTCGTCAAAACCAGCATCTACATTACGGACATCTTCCTCATCATTGTAGTTCCAACGACACTGGTGATATCCCAGAGAAAACAGTGGAGGAAGTGCCTGTGTCCCTAAGAAAATAAGGGAAAGCAAATAAAACTGCAATTATTTAATGCCTCAGTGTATAAAGGGTTTTTTAGACTACTACTTTAATGACTTTAGCCCTGCAAGCAATTATCCAGAGATGGCTTAGAACCAACACTCATGAAAAACGGACCATGAAGCCCACTGTCAACACTGTAGCTGGCTAAAAAAGGATATGTTTATAAACCCTCCACAGTTCTCAACTTACAAAGAGTTCCTGCAAGAGCATGTCTTCAAGACTAAATACCAAACCCTCTCCATTGCACAAAATGCAAATATTCAAGAATTTGCCATTGCAGGCACATAAGATCTTCTCATATCCTAAGTATTCAGGTCTTCTTCAACAAGACACTTCTTGCAAAGGTTCAGTTAGACCAGAATTACAATTAGTGCACAGAAAAAAAAAGTCAATGGTGGCAGGTAATGAAGCATAGAAGCAAAATATGCAAAAACACCCTACAGGACCAGTACTGGAAAAGAAAGCTCTGCTCCTGCAGGGCTAGAATTAAAGTCTAAGCCACACCATTTTTCTTTCTCTTAATTTTTATTGATAGGCAATTAAGCTACTGGTTCTTTCTTGGGTACCATAAATATCAGTTATGTTAACTGTAAGGAATCTGCCATTCACCTGAGCTGATCTGAGAAAGACAGGCTTGACAGCAGTCAAATTAAAAAGCATAGGGCACAAATGGCTGAACATATCTGGTACTATACAACTCTCACCACACAAAGGTGTCAGATGGCAGGGGCAGCAGGACCCTTATATTGTTGGAACATTCCTCACAAAAACTTGGGTACATAAGCATGAATCTTCCCCACTGTTCTCAAAACACAAATACCATACTTGATGACCTCAGTCTCCCCAGTGACAGCAAGGAGATGCAAATGGGCCATTGTTCATGAGCATGATGGAATCCACATTGTTCTTTGTAATAGACAACCTACTCAACAAGGTCTTCTTTCCAATACTCTAATAAGGCTTCCTCAAGGAGGCCAAGCGTAATCCACTTATAAATGGGAAAGTACAGTTTTGTACCTACCATAAATGTAGATGTCCAATAGATATGCAACTGCAGTCCTGACATATGGGTTGTCCTGCCTCAGGCAGCCCTTCGGTCGGCCGGATTCCAAAGTCTGGGTCCGGCGTCGGCTGATGTCGCCTCCTCCCCGACATCAGAGCGGCTGGAGTATAAAGGCATCCGCCGACACCATCTTCTTCAGTGTTTCTTGCCCCAGATGCCAGGTGCCCTCCAAGGAAGGCTAAATTTTGTGAATGGATAAACAAAAATTTCCAGACATGTACAACAGTAATAAACAGATACACCATAAAGTACAGTTTTGTACCTACCATAAATGTAGATGTCCGAACTGGATAGCATCTGCAGTCATAACAACTGGGCTGTCCTGTCGTCAGGCAGCCCTTTGGTCGGCCGGATTCCAAAGTCCGGGTCCGGCTTCGGCTGATGTCGCACTTCACCCGACGTCATCTCTGCTGGTCTTCGGGTATAAAGGCATCAGCCGACGCCATTTTCCTCAGTGTTTCTTGCCCCAGATGCCAGTTGCCCTCTTGGAAGGCTAAATTTTTGGTAAATGCCAATGTTCCCAAAAAGATAGAAGGCAAACACAAAAAATAAGCATGTATGTACATATATACAAACAAATACACCATAAGAGACTCCCCCCACCAGCTAGCTATTAGGAGGGTAAATGGCCTAGGAGTACCACAGAGGGGAAGGAGGGAGGGTAATCCTGACTGCAGATGCTATCCAGTTCGGACATCTACATTTATGGTAGGTACAAAACTGTACTATGTCCTTCATGGATGCATCTGCAGTCATAACAACTGGGTAGAATACCATAGCCAACTAGGGGAGGAGGAAGAATAGATTATGGTGTGGTTAGGATCCCTTGCAGTACAGCAGTGGCAAACCCTGCTCGGGATCTGGAATACAGAGGTAAATTATAATGCTTGGCAAATGTATGCACGGAGGTCCAAGTAGCCGCCTCAATAATGTCCTTGGTTGCCACTCCTCGTAAGAAGGCTGTGGTAGTGGCTGTTGCCCTTGTAGAGTGAGGCCTTATGTTCTGTGGAATTGGTTTTCCATGGAAGGAGTAACAGAATCGTATGCAATTTCCTATCCATTTGGAGATTGTCTGTTTGGAAATAGCTTTTCCTTCCCTTCCTGTTGCATAGCTACAAAAAGCTGGTCAGTTTTTCTGTTGCTTTTTGTTCTGTCCAGGTAGTAGCGTAGCTGTCTATGTACATCCAAGGTATGCAGCAGTCTTTCCCTCTGTTTTGTGGGTTGGGAAGAAGGTAGGTAGGTGGATTGCCTGGTTTAAAGACACTCTGGATACCACCTTAGGCATAAATGTAGGATTAGTCCTCATGGACACTATCTTGGTGGAATATTAGGAAGGGTTGTACTGCCATTAGGGCCTGAAGTTCAGAAACCCTCCTTGCTGAGGTTATTGCCAGTAGGAAAGCAGTTTTCCATGATAGATGCTGTAGGTCTGCTGTTGCTGCTGGTTCAAAAGGTGCAGTGTCAACTTTTCTAGCACAAAGTTCAAATCCCAAGCTGGCAATGGTGGTTTCCTAGGAGGTTTTACATTCTTGATCCCTCTGAGGAACTGCCTGAGTAGAGGATGTGAAAAGACAGGTGGATCAAAGCTGTATTCTGCTGAAATAGCTGATGCATGTATCTTGGAGGAATAGGACAGGCCTGTATGTAGAAGCTCTGCCAAATACTCCAGAATGTTAGCAATATCTATATTCGACACATCTTTTCCTCTTTCAGCACTCCAAATGACAAACCTTTTCCATTTTCCTGCATAGTTCCTTCTTGTTGAAGGTCTGCGGGCTTCAAGGATAATGTCTTTAACCCTTTGGGAAAGTTCTGGAGTAGTTGCTACTATGTGATGTTCCATGTAGTCAGTTGCAACGTTTTTAGGTTTGGATGCATGATGCTGTAGTTGTTCTGAGTTAACATCAAAGGCATCAGGGGTATTGACCACATTGTGTCCCGAGACATGCTCCTCAGCAATGGGTACCAGTGTTGTCTTGGCCAATTCGGAGCCATCAGGATTATCCTTGGGCGTTCCTCCTTGATTTTTAGTAATACCTTGTGTATCAAGGGAAGAGGTGGGAATGCATATGCTGTCAGACCTTTCCAGCTGAAGGAGAGCAAATCCACTTTCCATGCAAGTGGGTGGAATGTCCTCGTGCAGAATTTTTTGAGCTGGTGATTGAGAGGGGAAGCGAATAGATCTATCTGTGGCATTCCCCATTTCTTTGAGATGGTCTTGAAAATGTCCGGGTGTAGCATCCATTCGTGAGCACCCGAGGTGGTTCTGCTTAACATGTCTGCTAGAGTATTCTCCTTTCCCGGTACAAATATTGCCTGTAACTGGATGTTGTAGCTGAGTGCCAGGTTCCAAAGGTCCAAAGCCATTCTGCATAGGGGGTATGAATGAGTGCCTCCCTGTTTGTTGATGTACCACATGACTGTGGTGTTCTGTCCTTATCATCAAATGGCCTTCTTTGAGAAATGGTCTGAATTTTTGGATTGCCAGTTTTACTGCCAGCATTTCTTTTAGGTTGATGTGCAGGTGAAGCTGGTCCTGCGTCCACAATCCTTGTACGCATTTGTCCAGCATGTGAGCCCCCCATCCTAGGTCTGAGGCGTCTGTTGTGATGGTTTGGCTTGCTTGATAGTTGTGAAAGGGTAGGCCTGGGTTTGACTGGCATGCTTGAGCCCACCATAGGAACTCCTGCTTTAGGCATGGGATTAGTGGAATTTCTGCTTCTAGGCTGTGCCTGTGTTGGGACCATAAATTCTTTAGGTACCACTGTAGTTTTCTCATATGCAGTCTGGCATGTGGAACCAAGATTATGCATGATGCCATGAAGCCCAAGGCTTGCAGAACTTTTCTTGCTGTTAGCTTGTTCTGTCTTGTTAGTGCCAAGAAGTAAAGAGGGAGTTCTTTTTGTTTTTCTGCAGTTAGGAATGCCATTTGTTTTACTGTGTCCAATTCCGCGCCCAAGAATGTCCTTGTTTGGGATGGTATCAGCCTTGACTTTTGTAAATTGACTGTGTATCCCAGTGCTTGTAGCAAGTAAATGACCCTTTGTAAATCTGTTGTCAGCTTGCTTTTGTTGTCCCCTTGTAGCAGGCAGTCGTCCAGGTATGGATAAATTTGGATTCCCTGTAGTCTGCAGTGGGCGATTACTGATGCCAGGCATTTTGTGAATACTCTGGGCGCAGTTGATAAGCCAAAGGGCAATGCTGAGAATTGATAGTGCTCTGATCCTGCAAGAAATCTGACGTATCTTCTGCAAATTGGTCGAATGGGGACGTGCAGGTATGCCTCCTTGAGATCTAGAGTTACCAGCCAACACTCCTTGCCCAGCATGGGAAGAAGTTGCTGTAGGGTCAGCATTTTGAATTTTGGGACAATGATGTATGTATTTAAGGTGGACAGGTCGAGAATAGGTCGCCAACATTTTTCCTTTCTTGGAACTAGGAATAGTCTGGAGTAGAATCCTTTGCCTTGTTCTGTTATTGGTACTCTTTCCACAGCTCTCATCTTTGTTAATTGCATTATCTGCTGTAGAGCTTCTGTTTTTGATTTGGAGGCAGGTTTGGCATTCCTCTTTTGACTGGTAAAGTGTGGAAGTGGAACCGTAACCTTGGTCTATGGTTTGCAAAATCCACTTGTCTTTTGTGATATAGTGCCAGTTCTTGAAAATAAGGTTAATTTTCCGCCTAATGGTGCTGCTATTTGTTCCCTGGTAGGCGGAGTTAGAATCAAGTCACTGTGATTGTGCTGTTGTAGTGGTAGTGGCTGTGTCTGTGCCTCTGTTATTACCTTGCCACTGTCGTCCTCTGTAGGCACCCCCTCTGGATTGATTTCTGCCTCTGGAACGCCTATTCCTGCCCCTTTGGGATCTTGTGGAGTCAGGAAAGGACCAATTTTTGGCAGGCCAGTTCCTGCTAAACCTTGGGGGCTGAACCTGCAAGAAATCTTTAACCTTTGGACAGATTTTGCCTTTTCTTCCATTTTCTTCATTACCTGCTGGGCAGGTGTACCAAACAAACTGGCCTTATCCATAGGAGCATCTAATAACTTAGCTTTAACATGATCCGGTAAGACCTGTTCCTTCAGCCATGCATGTCTTCTTATCACTGTGCCAGTCATGGCTGATCTAAATGAAGCCTCCAGTGCATCATAGCCACATTTTAAGGAATGGTTACTAACCTGTTGTATGTTATTTACCATTTCTAATACATATTTTTTATCTATAGAGTCATCAGAGGATAGCTTTTTAGTTAACTGATCAAGCATAAACTCTTGGTATTGTATCATGTGAAACTGACAGTTTAAAGCTCTAGATGAGAGAGTAGCTGAGGTGTAAACTTTTTTGCCCCATCTGTCTAAAGACCTGGCTTCCCTTTCAGAAGGAATAGGGTTTTTTGCTGTGGTCGAGGCTACTGCCTTAGGCCCCTGGGATATAGTTTCGGGGTCTGCAAGTGGGGCCTTGTACAGGTGATGATGAGTGTCTGGCACCCTGTAAAATCTATCTGGTTTGGCAGGGGCTGGAGGTAAGGAATCTGGTGCAGTGCAGACATCATTAAATGCATCGTCCACAACAGAGAGGACAGGAGGTATAGCTAAGGGCCTGTGTTGTGGAAGGTGCAGAAAAGTCCTAAGTCTTTTTCTGGAATCTGAGAAATCCTGTTCCTGCCATTGGAATTGTTCTCGCATAGCATGTAAGGTTTCCCCAAAGGAGAATTCTTCTGGTGGAGAAGCAGCTGGAATGGATTCTTCAGCATCTGAGTCTTCATAATTGGAGAAAGGAGCCTCTGGCTGGTCTGTAATATCTGAGTCATCCGCAGAATCATCAGAGGACACAGGCTCGGGGGGGCTCTGCTCTAGGTCTCTTTTCTGGGGGCTGAGAGGCCCTGGCTGGGTGAGATTGAGATCCCCTAATTAAGGATATTAAATCTTCTGCCAGAGTAAGCATTTGTGAACTAGAAGTGGGCCTGGTTGAGGGGGGTTTAACAGGCACTGATTTAGTAGATTTGGCTGCTTTAGCCCTGGCAAAGGCCTTAATAGACATGGCTGCAGGAGGCCTAGCAGCACCACGTGCTGGGGTAGAGACATCCAAAGGGATGGTGCCTGATAAGTCACTAGTAACCACTGTTGTAGGTAAAATTTCTGAGGCCGATTCAAGTAAGGTAGCAGGAACCTCAGTAGTAGTCATTGATTCAGCTGTACTTTGATCAGTTTTCTCGGTTTCGGCCGAAACCGAGACACTCGCGATTTGCTTAACCATGGTTTCAGCCGAAACCGCGGACCGCGAGTGTCGGTCTTTTTCTTTGCGTTTTTTAACAATTTGGGTGGTCGGAGGATCCGACGGCATAATATACGCAAAATCTGAGCCGAAAAACTGTTCAGCAAACTCCGACCGACGCCTAAGCGTTCGTCGGTTGAATGAAGCACAGGCCGAACAGGCTGCTACGTCGTGGTCTGGGCCTAAACAAGGCAAACAGTAAGAGTGGAAATCTTTATGAGGTATTTGTTTCCCACAAGTTAAACAGTTATTGACTTTTTCTGACATCGGCTGAGGCAAGAAAGAGTCCCAAACGGGGTACTTAGCTTTTAGAAGTCTTCGAAGTAGTATTCGGTAGTAGTAATCTCTGGATCTGACCGACCGGCACTTGCGAACAGCTTCTGCTTCGGGCGCCACGCGGCAAGAAAGACTGGGGGAAAATGGCGTCGGCTGATGCCTTTATACCCGAAGACCAGCAGAGATGACGTCGGGTGAAGTGCGACATCAGCCGAAGCCGGACCCGGACTTTGGAATCCGGCCGACCGAAGGGCTGCCTGACGACAGGACAACCCAGTTGTTATGACTGCAGATGCATCCATGAAGGACATCAGATATCCCCAGCTAAATAGGAGAGGGGGAAAGGACCCAAGGGGAAAAAAACAGAGGGGTAGGAGGGAGGGAAAACCTGACTGCAGTTGCATATCTATCGGACATCTACATTTATGGTAGGTACAAAACTGTACTATGTCCTTCAAGAATGCAACTGCAGTCCTGACATATGGGTTGAATACCATAGCCAAGCTGGGGGTGGTAGGATCTAAGCAAGGGATGGTGTAGCTAAAAGACCCTGCAGGACTGCAGAAGCAAAGCCTGCTCGGGATCTGGAGTATAAAGGCAGGTTGTAGTGTCTGGTAAATGTATGCACGGAGCTCCATGTAGCAGCCTCTAGAATGTCCTTTGTAGCCACTCCTCTTAGAAAGGCTGTGGATGTGGCTATAACTCTGGTTGAGTGTGGTCTTATATTGGCTGGCACACCCTTTCCATGGAAGGAGTAACAGAATCTGATGCAGTGTCCAATCCATTTTGAAATTGTTTGTTTGGAGACTGCCTTTCCTTGCACTCCGGCAGCATAGGCTACAAATAGTTGGTCAGACTTCCTGGTGGTCTTTGTTCTGTCCAAGTAGTAGCGTAATTGTCTGTGTATGTCTAAAGTATGCAGCAGACTTTCCCCTTTAGTTTGAGGATTGTGAAAGAAAGTAGGCAGGTGAATTGCTTGATTTAGAGACACCCTGGATATCACTTTTGGCATTAATGAAGGATTGGTCCTTAGAGAAACTCTGTCCTGATGGAAAATGAGAAAGGGAGGTACTGACATGAGGGCCTGTATCTCCGAGACTCTTCTTGCTGAGGTAACTGCCAACAGGAAGACCGTTTTCCAGGAGAGGAATTGCATTTCTGAAGATGCTGCTGGTTCAAAAGGAGGAAGAGTTAATTTTTCAAAGACGTAGTTGAGGTCCCATGCAGGAACTAGTGGTTTTCTGGGAGGTTTGATATTCTTTATCCCTCTTAGAAACTGTCTTAGCAAGGGATGCGAAAACACAGGTGGGTCACAGTTGTAGTTTGCTGAGATTGCTGAAGCGTGGATTTTAATGGAAGAATATGAGAGGCCATTATGAAACATTTCTGCCAAGTATTCTAATATTTGAGGTATGCTCATCACTGATGCATCCTGTCCCTTTTTGGCATTCCAGATGATGAATCTCTTCCACTTGGCCGAATAGGTTTTTCTGGTGGAAGGTCTGTGTGCTTCCAGTAAGATCTCCTGAACTTTTTCTGAGAGGGGGACATGGGACAAAGTCATGGAACCCTCCAAGCTGTCAGATGCAATGTTTGCAGGTTTTGATGAACAGTCCTGTAATTGTGTTGAGTTAGGAGCAGAGGCCATTGGGGCAAGGGCCACGGTTTGGTGCAAGTTATGCTCAGTAGCAAGGGATACCAATGCTGCCTCGGCCACTCTGGAGCTATCAGTATTCCTTTTGGTTGCTCTGCTTTGATCTTCAGTAACACCTTGGTCAGTAATGGTAGAGGAGGGAATGCATAGATTTTTAGGGTATTCCAGCTGAAGGAGAGAGCATCTGTTCTCCAGGCTAGAGGATGGTGTGTCCTTGAGCAGAACCTGTCCAGGTGGTGATTGAGATGAGAAGCAAATAGATCTATGTCCGGTCTTCCCCATGCAGTTATTTGTGAAAAAATGTGAGGCTGCAGCATCCATTTGTGTGGATCCACGAAATTTCTGCTCAACCTGTCCGCCAGTATATTGTCCTTGCCCGGAACAAACTGGGATTGCAAATGGATGTTCAGTTTCAGGGATTTTTCCCAAAGAGCCATTGTTAGTCTGCAGAGGGGATACGAGTGAGTGCCTCCTTGTTTGTTTATATACCACATGACAGTGGTGTTGTCTGTCCTTATTAGCAGATGGCCTTGTTGAAGAGATTTTCCAAAGGCTTCTATTGCATGCATCACTGCCAACATCTCTTTCTGATTTATGTGCAGAGGCATTTCCGTGGGAGTCCACTGACCTTGAATGCATCTGTCCTCCATGTGTGCCCCCCATATCCAGGATCTGAGGCGTCTGTTGTAATGGTTTGACTTGCTTGAACTTTGTTGAAGGGCATGCCTTGGTTTAAATGGCTTGCTTGAGCCCACCACAAAAATTCCCTTTGCAGGCATGGAATTGGTGGTATTACATCTTCTAGGTTGTGGCTGTGCTGAGACCATAAGCTTTTTAGATACCATTGTAGCTTTCTCATGTGTAGTCTTGCCAGAGGGATCAGAAGGATGCAAGATGCCATGGAACCCAGGGCCTGCAGGATCTTCCTTGCGGTCAGCTGGGTAAGTTTTGCTAGGCTTTTGAAGTAATCTGGTAAATGCTGTTGTTTCTCCTCTGTGAGGAAAGCCATTTGTGAGTGTGTGTCCAGTTTTACTCCTTGAAAAATAATCTTTTGGGATGGTAATAGTCTTGATTCTTGAATGGTGACTGTCTATCCCAAAGCCTGTAGCAACTGAATGACATAGTCCAAGTTTTTTATCAATGTTTGTTTGCTGTCTGCTTGTATGAGGCAGTTGTCCAGGTAAGGGTATATTTGAATCCCCTGGAGTCTGCAATATGCAACTACTGATGCCAGGCATTTCGTGAATACTCTGGGCGCAGTAGATAAGCCAAACGGCAATGCTGAGAATTGATAATGCTCTGTTCCTGCAAGAAATCTGAGGTATCTTCTGCAGCTTTGCCTGATTGGGACATGCAGGTATGCCTCCTTGAGGTCCAGAGTAACCAGCAAAGACCCTTTGCCCAGCATGGGAAGGAGTTGCTGTAACATCAGCATTTTGAATTTTGGCACAATGAGAAAGGGGTTTAGAACAGACAAGTCCAGTATAGGCCTCCATTGCTTTTCTTTTCTTGGAACAAGGAACAGTCTTGAATAGAATCCCTGGCCTTGTTCCTGAGGAGGAACTTTTTCTATAGCTTTTATTTGTAACAGCTTTGCAACTTGTAAGAGAGCCACTGCCCTTTGATTTTGTGGCAGGTTTGGCATGCCTTGTCTCGTTGGTAAGGTGTGGAAGTGGAACCTGTAACCTCTGTCTATTATGTCCAGAATCCATTTGTCCTTGGTTAAAATGTGCCAATTCTTTGAGAATAAGGATAATTTTCTGCCTAGAGGTGCTTCTCTTTGAGCCTTGGTAGGCGGAGTGATAGTCAAGTCATTGTGATTGTCCCTGTGGTGCAGGTGAACTCCCTGCGCCACTTCTTTGATTTGGTGGTTGCCACTGGCGGCCCCTGTAGGAGCCTCGGTATTGCCCTCTACCTCGAGCACACCTGTTCTTTCCCCTTTGAAACTTGTCTGAGTCTGGAAAGGACCAGTTCTTAGAAGGCCAATTCCTGCTGAATCTGGGAGGCTGAACCTGGAGGAAATCCTTGACAGTCTGCACTGATTTTGCCTTTTCCTCAATAGACTTCAACACATCCTGTGCATTAGCACCAAAAAGCTTCTGTTTTTCCAGAGGTGCATCCAGGAGCTTAACTTTAACATGGTCTGGTAGTGGCTGTTCTTTCAACCAAGCATGTCTACGTATAACGGCCCCTGTCATGGCTGCCCTACATGAAGCTTCCAATGCATCATAACCACACTGAAGAAAATGATTGCTAACCTGCTGAGTGTTATGAACCAAATCCTGCAATGCCTTTCTATCTATAGGCTCAGGAGAGGCTAACTTTTTCTGCAAATCATCCATTAAGTAATCCTGGTACTGAAACATATGAAAAAGGCAGTTGAGTGACCTCATGGCAAGGGTGGAAGAGGTATAAACTTTTTTGCCCCATCTCTCCAGGGACCTAGCTTCCCTGTCAGTGGGCAGAGGGTTTTTGGCTGAGGAAGAAGCCACTGCCTTGGGGACCTGTGAAATAGTCTCTAAATCCACAGAGTGAGCCTTAAAGAGATGCTTATGGGTTTCTGGGACCCTGTAATATCGGTCAGGTTTGACAGGAGCAGGAGGGAGAGAATCAGGCGAAGCACTAGAGTCCGAGTATACATCATCAAGGACATCCAACACTGGAGGAATAGCTAAAGGTCTGTGTTGGGGTAGCTTGAGGAAGGTATGTAGCCTTTTCCTGGAGTCAGAGAATTCCTGACCCTGCCACTGAAAATGTTCTCTCATGGAGTGGAGAACTTCACCAAAAGAAATATCCTCTGGAGGGGAGGCAGAGGGAATTGAATCCTCAGCATCCGAGTCCTCATAGGCCTGGAAGGATTCTTCCTGGGTATCTGAGTGCTCTGAATCCCCAGAGGCTTCATCTGAAGAGAGGGTGTCTGTCTGCTCAGTTCTAGGCCTTTTATCTGCAGGCGGCTGAGAACCTCTGTCTGGGTGCGGCTAAGAACCCCTGATAAGAGAGATTAAATCTGCAGCAAGAGTCATGATCTGTCTATCAGAAGAGGGGCCCTGAGCAGTAGGCTTAGGATGGGCCTTGGCCTGGCTGGCAGCCTTAGCATGTGCAAAGGCCTTGATGGACATGGATACCAGAGGCCTAGCTGCCCCACGTGCAGGGGTAACCTTGTCCACAGGAATGGTGTCGGGTAAATCCAGAGCTTCGGTTTCTGGAGGAAAATCAACAACCGGCACCGGTGAAATCTCAGGGATCAAAGAACGCGTTAAAGCGGTGTCGTCAGTCTGGGGCAGTAGAATTACCACTTCCGAAGGGACCGAATCACTCTGAGGGCTTAGGTGTGGTATCGGTGGAAGACGCGGGCCGAGGATGTCCCGGTCCTTGCGTTTTTTGGTAGATTGTGTTGTCGGTTGTTCCGACGGCATGATATAAGCGAAAGATTTGCCAAAAAAGTCTTCGGCAAATTCTGCCCGGCGCCTGAGTGTGTGCTTATTAAAGCAAGCACAGGCAGCACAGGCCGAGACGTCGTGGTCTGGGCCCAGGCAAGGGAGGCAGTAAGAATGGAAGTCCTTATGAAGTATTTGTTTATCACAAGACAAACAATTATTAACTTTTTCAATTTTTTCTGACATCGGCTGAGGCAAGAAAAAATGTTCCCCAACGGGGTACTTAGCTTTTAGATGACTTCGGTAAATGAAAACACAGGAGCTGACTGACCGGCACTTGCGAACTGCTTCTGCTTCGGGCACCGCGCAGCAAGAAAGACTGAAGAAGATGGCATCGGCGGATGCCTTTATACTCCCGCCGCTCTGACGTCGGGGAGGAGGCGACATCAGCCGATGCCGGACCCAGACTTTGGAATCCGGCCGACCGAAGGGCTGCCTGAGGCAGGACAACCCATATGTCAGGACTGCAGTTGCATTCTTGAAGGACATCACGCCTTCTCCCTTTTTGAAAAATGAAAATAACTGCCACTGCTTCCCAGTCCAGAGTACCGTCCCAAGTTTTCTAACCACAGAACGTTAAACAGGCAAGGCATCTTGAGCATTTCAGTTTGAATCTCATCCATTCCCACAACAGTCATCGAGAAAGTTTAATTGTCAGTAACCTCATTAACAGAAGTGGACCAAACCTCTGCACTAGCTGCTAAATGCTGCTTACCTAGAGAAAGGTATTCTCAAAGGGTTCACAGGTTCCAGAGTTCGTTCACCATCTTGATATCTGCATTCAAGGTCAGAATTTTTCTACTGTTACTGAGAACGTTGGAAATAACCAACTGCTTACCCCCCCCCCCCAAGTCATATTCCAAGGCCCCAAACTCTCACACTCTCACCTACAACTTTCCTCAAGGACTATGAAGACTCCTGCTATCCTCACTTGTCACTACTGTATGTAAGACCAGGAGATCCCCATGCTGGTACTGTGAACAAGGTCTCTTAATTTAACCTCACTATCTCACTGACTGTGTCCACAAGCAGGTCCTTCAGGTTAATTGCAATGACAAATAGTGACCATCTTTCCACCAAAGTTCCACGATACCACCTCAACAACTGAGGTATTTTAAAGAGAGTCTCACCTCAAAAACCACATCCCTCACTAACATAACACAAAAGTTTTTAAACAGGTAAAACGTATCCCATGCAGAAACAGCTATAAGTTAAGCTCCTCGGGTCTGTCCAATTAATATTGGAACCATTTGGTCCAAAGATCTGGTGATCACCTGGCATATTCAGTGGCTCTCATGACCACAGTGTATGAAATATTGAGTCTTAGGTCTGACTCAATGTTGCTCACTGACCTTTAAGCAAAGATGCTGTTGTACTAAACATACTTAACAGAAGCCTTGTGTTTGAATACAGCATGTATAAGATGTGTGTGATAAAAGTTACCACTTCCAAAATCAGATGTAATGATTCTCCCAGAAAAGCCTAAACTGCTCTTTGCAGACTTCTACTATTGATTATTCATGATATCAGAGGAATGAACCTGTGCACCTGGAAAAAAGCAGTTTTGGTGGCAATACCTAAAGGAAAAGTCCCACAGGCCTAGGTTTGTGCAGGTCTACAGTCACATTGCGACTATAAAACCTTCACTATGATTACAGCCAAGAGTAGCTAACAAAAGTACAGTTGTGTACACTTACCATAAATGTAGATATTAGAGTGCATTCACTGTTGCAGTCATCACATTTGGGTTATTTGCCTGCAGGTAGCCTTCAGCTGGCCTGAATACCAGAGTCTTCAGATTTCTGCGTCGGATGCTTTCACCTCTTCCATGACATCAGGTCGTCGGGTATATAAAACATGCAGCCGATGCCATTACATCAGTTTTTCTTGTCCCAGATGTCAGGTGCCCCCACAATAGGAAGCAATTATATGGTATGGTACACCCCCAGCAAAAAGCAAATACACATGAAATAATATATGCCAAACAAGAATGAAAGGTAGAGCCAAGAGAGGTCAGGGGGCTGGAGGGAGGGTAACCAGAACTGCAACAGTGAATACACTCGAACATCTACATTTATGGTAAGTGTACACAACTGTACTATGTTCTTTATGTTTCACTGTTGCAGTCATCACATTTGGGTTGATTCCCAAAGCTAAGGAAGGGTGGAGGTAGGTAAGAGGAGAAAGCTATTACATGATAGAGCAAAATCCCAAAAAGGGAAGGCATCTTTGATCAGTACTAGCAAGAAACTACGATCCCTCATAAAATCATCCAAGGCCAACTTTGAGAAAAAAATTGCCATAGATTCAAAAGACAATCATAAGGCCTTCTTCAGCTATGTCAGAAACCTGGGTGGAAACTCCCAGATATGCTCAGAATTAGTCCAAAATTATACAAAAATCACTGAACCCACAGACATTGCCAACATACTGGCAGACAGGTTCAGCGCAAACTTCACCCCCCTCTCCCCCCCAAAAGGAGAGATAACTATCCCAACAGAGTGTAGCCTCCCAGACATCTGAAATGCACAGGTGAAAGCTGCTCTCTCTAAAGCTAAAAACACAGCATCAATGGAACCGGATGGTGTTCCTGGCTGTGTGCTACATGAACTCAAAGAACTAAACCCGCACATAAGGCAGCTGTTTAATCTTAGCCTTACCACAGGACATGTGCCCAAGGCGTGGCATACGGCAACTGTGGTCCCACTCCACAAAGGCGGTGCCTCTATGGACCTTGGTAATTACCGCCCCATAAGCTTAACAAGCCTGGTCTGCAAAGCTGTCTGCAAAGCTATGGAGAGGATCATAATGGAACTCAAACAAGGACATAGGGGACTTGCAGACCTTGGACCCAACCCAGTTTGGCTTTGTCAAGGGCAGATCTTGCCTTTTGAACTTGGTCGACTTCTTCGAAACAGTTACCAAGGCCATTGATGAGGGAAAGGCAGTCCATACAGCCTACCTTGACCTTGCAAAAGCTTTCGACACAATACCCCACTCGGGTATCATACAGAAACTTACCAGCTTAAATGTAAACCCGTATGTCACAAGATGGGTTGCAAACTGGCTAAAGGACAGAACCCACAGGGTTAGAGTTGCTGGAGCCATGTCAGACTCCAAGCCGGTTACAAGTGGTGTCCCACAGGGCTCAGTCCTTGGCCCCCTACTGTTCGGCATCTACTTCTCAGAAGTACAGGCAAACATAGGAGGACTATGGCTGACAAAGTTTGCGGATGACTGCAAACTGGGTGCCATAGTGGATAGTACATCGGACACAGACATCCTTCAGAGGGGTCTCACGGAAACTGATAGCTGGTGCCAGAGCCATGGCCTGAAGTTAAGCATAAAAAGTGTATAGTCATACCCTTCGGGAAAAACAAGGTAACCCCAAGCTACCATATAGATGGCAACCCACTAAGCACAGAAGAGGTTATCAGGGACCTGGGTACCCAGGTTGACAGTGGCCTCTCATTTGACACTCATGTTGCTAAAGTGGTTCGAAAGACCTTTACATTGCCCATCTGATCATGAAGGGATTCACATCCAGATCAAGTGAGGTCATTGTTCCCCTGTACTCTTCACTTATCAGACCAATGATGGAGTACAATGCCCCATTCGGGATGTATCTCACCTGACACCTGCAGCAATTGGAGAGACCCCAAAAGTTCCTCACCAAAAGGATAAAGGGACTCCAAAACCTGTCCTATACTGCCAGACTGAAGAAACTCCAACTCTATTCAGTTGCATACCGTCTGCTCAGAGGAGACCTGTGCCTGACATACAAGGTCATGACCAATCCGGAATTCATGGACATGCTCCACCTCAAAAAATCCAAATCCACCAGAACCACTAGAGCAAGTGACTTAAACCTTAGCACGGATATAAATAGGACGTGCTGGAGGGATAGATTTATCACCCAGAGACTCCCCATGCTGTGGAATAAAATCCCGGTCCATGTGAGACAGAGCACCTCGCTGGCTCTGTTCAAGAGAAATCTTGACCGGTGGATGGGAGATCGTAGGTTTACCCCGGGAATCATCTCTGTGTCACTGCTGGACAGAGGCACACCAAACTAATGGGCACATTATTTCTAACATAAGGGGTGGCGTAAGCCACATAACTTTGGGCTAGGCTTATAAATGCCTTAGGGCAGACAGCCTAGTATAAACCTATGAACCTAAGAGCATTAGGGCCAGCAATCAGGCCCTGTAAGACTGCTGTGGCAAATCCAGCTCTGGGTTTAGGAAAGATAGGCAGGTGGTAATGCTTGGTGAATATGTACAGAGCTCCAGGTAGCAGCTTCCAGGGCATCCCTGGTAGGGACTCCTCTGAAAAATGCCGTAGAGATAGATGCAGCCCTGGTGGAATGAGATCTTATTCCCTGTGGGGTAGTTTTTCCATGGTGCTTGTAGCAGAAATAAATGCAATGGGCTATCCATTTGGAAATGGTTTGCTTTGAAATGGCCTTCCCCTCTGCCCCTGCAGCAAAACTAACTAGCAGCTGGTCAGATTTTCTGAGAAGCTTAGTCCTGTCCAAATAGAATCTAAGCTGTATGTGCACATCCAGAGAATGCAGTATCCTTTCCCCTTTATTTTGAGGATTAGGGAAAAAAGTAGGCAAATGAGTTGACTGGTTTAGGGCCACACTAGACACCACCTTGGGCATAAAGGATGGATTACTCCTGAGGGAAACCCTGTCCGCATGGAAGATAATGAAGGGTTCCACTACCATGACAGCTACAGTTCAGACACTCTTCTTGTTGAAGTGATGGCTAGAAGTAAGGCTGTTTTCCAAGAAAGCAATTTCAACTCTGCTGCAGCAGCTGGTTCAAAGGTGGGAAGACTGAGTTTTTCTAATACAAAGTTAAGGTCCCAGGCTAGAATGGGAGCTCTCCTGGGAGGTCTTAAATTTTTGGCTCCTCTAAGGAATTGTTTTAGCAGGGGATGAGAGATAAGGGGTGGTTCAGTGTTATAATGTGCTGAAACGGCAGAGGCATGAATCTTAATAGACGAGAAAGATATGCCCTTGTGGAACATTTCTGTTAAATAATCTAGAATATGAGGTAAACTGGGCACCATTGTTGAAGGAACAGTATCTTTTCCACTTTTCTGAATAGGATTTTCTAGTACTAGGCCTCCTTGCCTCAAGAATGACATCCAGCACCTGTTTACTGAGTGTTGCTAGAGGTGAGCTCGGGGGATTAGCCAGGCTGCAAGGTTCAGGGTTTGAAGCTGAGGGTGCACAAAATCTGGCCCGCCTGCTGGGACAGCAAGGAAGGGGTCTGAGGCAGGTGCCATGGTTGTAGCACAGACTGCGCAAAAGGGGGTACTAGTGCTGGCGTGGCCAGTCTTGTGCAATCAATATTGCCCCTGACTTGTCCTGTTTGATCTTCAGTAGAACCTTCGAGAGGAGAGGCAGAGGGGGAAAGGCATAAACCGAGGTGCGTTCCCAGGTAAAGGACAGGGCCATCCACTTTCCAAGCTTAACTGTGGGGAGTTCTGGTGCAGAATTTGTTCAACTGGAAGTTCTGAGGTGAGGAAAACAGGTTTACCTCTGGAGTTCCCCATTTATTCCTCAAGAGCTTGAATATTTTGGGTTCCAGTTTCCATTTGTGTGGATTCATGAGGTTTCTGCTTAAGTCGTCTGCCAGTGAATTTAGTTTCAAACAAAAGCTTCCAGAGACAAAGTAGAGTCCACGAAAAAGACAAGATAAATCCGTTTAATGAAGCGCTTTTCGTCGCCTACAATGAGGCAACTTCCTCAGATCTGAGGAAGTTGCCTCATTGTAGGCGACGAAAAGCGCTTCATTAAACGGATTTATCTTGTCTTTTTCGTGGACTTTACTTTGTCTCTGAAAGCTTTTATTTGAGAGTATTAGTTTTTTCACCAGTGAATTTAGTTTGCCTGGCAGGAACTGAGCTTGTATGTGCACTTGGTAGCGCAAGGCTGTGTTCCCACGGAGCCATGGCTAGTCTGCAGAGAGGGTATGAGTGGGTTCCCCTCTGCTTGTTTACGTACCACATAACTGTGGTATTGTCTTTACCAATAACTATCCTGGAAGAATGTGGTCCTTGAAGGCTGTCAGAGAATTCTGTACAGCAAACATTTCTTTTTGATTGACATGCAGGTGCATTTGACTCAGATTCCTTTTGCCCTGAATGCACTGCCCTGCCAAGTGACCCCCCCCCCCCATGCATAGTGTGATGCATCTGTTAGGGTTTGGGCGGCAGGGCTAGAGTGAAAGGGAGTCCCTTGTTGTGGTAGTAGGCCTCTGCCCACCAAAGGAACTCTGCCCTTAAACAAGGAATGATAGGAATCATCGTTTCCAGGTCCTGAGAATGTTGACACCATAGACTTTTTAGATACCACTGAAGTTTCCTCATATGCAGTCTTGCATATGGAATTAGCAGAATGCAAAAGGCCATGAACCCCAGAGCTTGCAGTATTTTCCTTGCAGATAGCTGGGTTTTTGTGGCCAAGAGTTGAAGTAGGCTGTCAAACGTGTTTCTCTGAAGTGAGGAATGCCACCTGGGAAGTTGTGTTCAAGCTTGCTCCCAGGAATACAATCTCTTGGCAGGGTACTAGGTGTGATTTCTTCTCGTTGATGGTGTACCCCATTGAGGTTAGAAGCTTCTTTACAAATGCTAGGTGTTGTAATAGCAAGTCCTGACTTTCTGTCTGAATCAGGCAATCGTCCAAGTTTGGGTAAATCTGAATATCTGCCTGCAAAATGCAATGGCTGGAGCTAGACACTGAACACCCTTGGTGCAGTAGATAAGCCAAAGTGAAGTGCGGAGAACTGACAATACTCCCGCCCTGAAACATAATTGTCTGCAGGATTCCCTTACTGGGATGTGCGGCTAAGCTTCCTTTAAGTCTAGGGTTGCCAGCCAGGCATCCTTGGCTAACAGAGGAAGAAACTGTTGAGTTAGCATTTTGAATTTTGGAACCACTAGAAAGGTGTTGAGAATAGACCGGTCCAGGACAGGATGCCAGGAGTTTTTTTTTTCTGGGTACCAGGAACAGTCTTGAATAAAAACCTTGTCCCCTTTTTTCTGCTGGAACAGGTTGAATAGCCCTGATACTGAGGAGTGTGTACTTGTTTTTGGGCCTTCGCCCATTGATTTGGAGGGGGGGCTGGCCAACCACTTAGGGTTGGTAGAGTGTGGAAGTGGAATCTGTATGCTAGGGAAACTATGTTTAAAACCCATTTGTCCTGGGTAATGAGTTCCCAGTTTTTTGCAAGCAGGGCGAGCTTTCCATCTAAGGGAGCAAAAGTTGAGCATGGTTTGGAAGGGTTAAGATAAAGTCATTGTGCCATTTTCCCCGTAGGGGATGGCTTACTACTCCTTGCTTTGGAAGTGGGAGCCCCCCACTGCTTAGATCTGTGCGTAGCCTGAGACTGAAGTCTTGGTGGCCTGCTGTTCCTGGGTTTGGACTGAGAAGGCCTGGAAGGGACTGGAAAAGACCAGTTCTTTGAAGGCCAATGCCTACTGAATCTGGGAGGCTGTACTTGTAAGAAATCTGTAACAGCTTGCATAGATTTTGCTTTTTCCTCCATTCTTTTGAGGACGACTTCTGCTTTGTTGCCAAAAAGGCGCTCTTGGTTTAAGGTGCATCAAGTAATTTAGCTTTAAAATGATTTGGCAAGTTTTGTTCCTTAAGCCAAGCATTCCTTCTAAGTACAGACCCAGTGACAGCAGCCCTGCAAGATGCTTCTAAAGCATCAAAACCACATTGCAAAGTTTGTTAACCAACTTGTTCAGCAGAATGCATTAAATCTTGTAACGGAGTTAAGCACAGTCAGGAATCAACATCATTTTCTGTTTTAGTCCCATAATATGCTGCTGATACTTTAACATATGAAACTGGCAATTTAAAGCCCTAATGGTCAAAGTAGCAGAAGTGTATACCTTCTTACCCTATCTGTCTAAGGCTTTAGAGTCCCTATCAGAAGGGGTAGGATTTTTGGCAGTAGCATTAATGCCTTTTG
Source organism: Protopterus annectens (assembly GCF_019279795.1). NCBI lineage: Eukaryota > Metazoa > Chordata > Ceratodontiformes > Protopteridae > Protopterus > Protopterus annectens. Next base: position 342,283,518 of record NC_056738.1, on the reverse strand, counting down.
GTCTTTGGGAAATGGTCTCTGGATCCGCAGTAGGATCCTTGAAGAGGAACTTGTGAGAGTCCGGTACACTGTAGTACCGGTCAGATTTCCTGGGAGCTGGAGGCAGAGTGTCTGGGGTAAGGCTAGATTCCAAGATAATGTCATCTACAATAGCCAGAACAGGAGGGATAGCTAGAGGCCTGTGTTGTTTTTGGACTCAGAATAGTCTTGGCTTTTCCAGCAGAGATGCTCCCCAAGGGTATGCAAGGTTTCACCAAAGGAAAAATCTTCTGGAGGGAAAGCAGAGGGAATGGAATCATCTGCATCAGAATCCTCATAAGTAGATGAGGGCAAATCCTGGTAATCAGAAGGAACAGAGATACCAGACTCCTAATAAGAAGAATCAGAAAGAAAACCAGTTCTAGGTCTCAGAGGGGGAAGGCTGGCTTCCCCTAATTAAGGTAATAAGGTCTTCAGCCATTCTAAGCATTTGTTTTTGAGGCATATGGGCCTGAGTATGCAGTTTGGTCTTCGGTTTTCTAGGCATAGTGCGAGCTTTAGGCCTGAGGAATTCGGTATTTCTAGCTTGAAATGAAATTGTCGGTTTAATATTAAAGTCTGTAGGCCTGAATACACCCTCAGAAGTCGGTGCCTGCACAGTGGCTCCGGACCCATCCAAGGTAGAGACATCTGCAGGTTCCATAGTCAAAGAAGCATCTCGCGGCATACCGGACTCCGAATGGGTCTCAGTAGAGGCCTGGGAATCTGTAGTAGCGGGTATCAGGGGCTGCGAAAGCACCTCACTGAGTACCGGCGTACTGGCGACTAGCTTAATGGAAGTGTTGTCTGCAGTTTTGGACCTATGCGGTCTGTTTGTCTTTATCCTTACATTTTTCGGAAGAACAGTAGTCGGGTGGCTTAACAAAGCCATTTTGGAGTACAGACATAGAGAACGAATGTTATTTAGCTACAAAAATAGCCCGACGATGAATAGTTCGGGAGTTGAACAAGACAAAACCGACAGCGAGTGATGTCATGGTCTGGGCCTAAACAGGTGACGCAGTAAGAATGAAAATCTCTATGAGGTATTTGCTTTCCACAGGCATGAGAATTGTTAATTTTTTCTGACATTGGTTAGAGCAAGAAAAAAGGATCCCCAACGGGATACTTATCTTTTTGAAGACTTCAGGTCTGAAATTCAAAAATGAATAATTCAGGAGTCTGCCAACCAGCATTTGCGAACTGCTTCTGCTTCATTTACCGCACAGCAAGAAAGACTGATGTAATGGTGTCAGCTGCATGTTTTATACCCCTGACGTCATGGAAGAGGCGACGGCATCCAACGCAGAAATCTGAAGACTCTGGTATTCAGGCTGGTTGAGGGCTACCTGCAGGCAGATAACCCAAATGTGATAACCAACAGTGAAACGAAGAACATCTCCCACGTTTGGTTTAGATCAATGCAGTTTTGCTGAAGGGAGGCAAAGATTCGATACAACAGGGAATGCAAAAACATTCACAACACAGACTGCAAAAATGTTTTGATGCTGACAAGCTTGGATGCAGGAAAAGCATTTGACAATAGACAGATATTTATGCAAGGTGCTTAAATAATCTGTTTTTCCCTAAGAACAGATAGAATTACCAATGAAAACATATGAGGAGACAGAAGCCTAAGTTAAGAGGGAAGCTGTCCCATGGCTTTAAAGTTACAAGATGTACATGACAAGGATGCTCATGTATCACTGTTTGCATTATACATCGAACTCTTTGTAACAATCAGCAAGTCCACCACAGAAGGGTACATATAGCTTTGGCACCAAATAAAATAGGTACCTTTGTTGCCCATTTTCATTTTTTCTCAGTGAGGGGCCTTGTATCCAATATCACATCTGACCTGGTCGTTAAGACTTTAATATCCAAGTCTCAAGGTCCTCCTCTACTCACAATGCACCATATTCTTCTTCAACTCCCCAGATCAAGTTTGCTGTCCTATAAGTGAAAGGATTATAGCAATACTACAGAGAAAAAAAATATCTGAGGCTCAAACCTGGAGCCTGTTGGTTCCGATTTTCTTCCAAGCACTTCTCAAAGGTAGCAGGCCGGGGGATGGCTGGAAGGGATGTGAAGAAGAATAAAAATAGACAACACAGGTAAAGTACAGTTTTGTACCTACCATGAATGTAGATGTTCGAGTGTTCACCCTGCTGCAGTCATCACACTTGGGTTATCCTGCCGTCAGGCGGTCCCGCAGTCGGCCCGAATTCCAAAGTCTTGGTCCGGCGTCGGTTGCTGTCACTTCTTCCCTGACGTCAGTGCGCCAGGGGTATATAAGAGGCATCCAACACCATTTTCTTCAGTTTTTCTTGCCCCAGATGTCAGGTGTCCCAATAGTTAGGCAAAAAGTATATATATATATATATATATATATATATATATATATATATATATATATATATATATATATATATATATATACATACATATACACACACACACACACATACATATAGCTATATAAAAATAAAACAAAACCCTTAGGCACAAGCAAATACACCACAGAAGTAGTATAGGATAGAGTGGTAGAGATAAGCTCAGCTAGTTCAGAGGGGATGGAGAGAGGGTAACCTGGATTGCAGCAGGGTGAACACTCGAACATCTACATTTGTGGTAGGTACAAAACTGTACCATGTTCATCGTGTTACCCTGCTGCAGTCATCACACTTGGGTTGAATCCCAAAGCTAAGGATGGGAGGTGGAGTCAAACAGGGTTAGAAGAAGCTAGTAGACCCTGCAAAACTGCAGTGGCAAAACCAGCTCTAGTCTTAGAGTATAGAGGTAAGAGATGGTGTTTGGTGAAGGTGTGCACTGAACTCAAAGTTGCAGCTTCCAGAATATCCTTGGTTGGCACTCCCCTGAGAAAGGCTGCTGATGTAGCTGTAGCCCTGGTGGAGTGGGACCTAATGTTAGCAGGTACTGGTTTCCCATGATGTGTGTAGCAGAAACGTATGCAATGCCTTATCCATTTAGAAATGGTCTGTTTTGAGATAGCTTTTCCTTGTGATACCTGTAGCACAGGCTACAAAGAGCTGGTCAGTTTTTCTGAAAGCCTTAGTTTTATCCAAGTAGTAATGTAATTGCCTGCGAATGTCCAAAGAGTGCAGGAGTCTTTCTCCTTTGTTCTGGGGATTTGGGAAGAAGGTGGGCAAGTGAATGGTTTGGTTTAGGGCCGCACTGGATACCACCTTTGGCATAAATGAAGGATTAGTTCATAGAGAAACTCTGTCTTGATGAAAAATGAGGAAAGGTTCCACTGCCATTAGTGCCTGTAGCTCTGAGACTCTTCTAGCTGAGGTTATTGCTAGTAGTAGGGCAGTTTTCCATGAAATAAATTTTAAAACAGCTGAAAAAGCTGGTTCACAGGGTGGCAGTGTAAGCTTTTCCAGAACAAAGTTGAGATCCCAAGTAGGTGCTGGAGCTCTCCTTGGCAGTCTTAAGCTCTTAGCCCCTCTGAGGTACTGTCTTGGGAGTGGATGTGAGAATAAAGGAGGATCCGTGCTGTAATGAGCTGAAATTGCCGAGGCGTGGATCTTAATAGATGAAAAGGAAAGTCCTTTGCGTAACATCTCTGTTAAATATTGTAGAATCTGAGGGATGTTTGGATCAAGGGGATTTAGGCCTTTGGCCTGGTTCCAGGCACAAAATCTTTTCCATTTGTCTGAATAGGTTTTCCTGGTGCTGGGTCTCCTGGCTTCCAGAATGATATCCATAATAGCTTAGGATAAAGGCGTTGGCTGGTTGTTTAGGTAATTTGCCATGCAGCCAGGTTTAAAGTCTTGAGCTGGCTGTGTAGAATCTGATTGTCTCGCTGGTTGTGCAGGTGAGGAATTTGTGGTAAAATCCATGGTGGGCCGTCGGCCATGATCCTTAAAATTGGATACCAATGCTGGCGTGGCCAGTCTGGTGCAACGAGTATCATTTGTGGCCTCCCTAATCTGACTTTCAGCAGTACCTTTGCTAGAAGAGGCAGTGGAGGGAAGGCATACACTGTTAATGTTTTCCAACTGAATGAGAGGGCGTCCACTTTCCAAGCTAGTGGATGGAAGGTCCTTGTGCAACATTTTTGAAGTTGGTAGTTGTGGGGGCTTGCAAACAGATCTATGTCTGGGCGTCCCCATTTTTGAGCTATCATTGCAAATACTTGTGGATCTAGTTTCCATTCGTGCGGATCCATGATGTTTCTGCTTAGGTCGTCTGCCAATGTGTTTTTCTTTCCTGGCAGGAATTGTGCTTGTAATTGAACCTGGTAAGACAGTGCAGTGTTCCACAAGGTCATTGTTTGCCTGCATAGAGGGTAGGAATGTGTGCCCCCTTGCTTGTTTATGTACCGCATTACTGTGGTATTGTCCGTCTTTATTATTAGTTGTCCTGGGTGTAGAAGGTCCTTGAAAGCTGTTAGGGCATTCTGTACTGCTAGCATTTCTTTTTGATTGATATGCAGATGCCTCCGATCTGTAGTCCATTTGCCCTGAATGCACTGCCCTGACATTTGTGCTCCCCAGGCATAGTCCGATGCATCTGTTGTCATAGTTTGCCTGGCTGTGGGTAAGGTGAAAGGCTGACCCTTGTTGAGGTGACATGCCTGTACCCACCATAGAAACTCCTGTTGAAGGCAGGGAATGAGTGGTATTCATTGTTTCCAAGCTGTGGCTGTGCTGAGTCCATACACTTTTCAGGTACCATTGTAATTTCCTCATATGCAGTTTTGCAAATGGTATTAGTAGCATGCAAGATGCCATGAATCCCAAGGCCTGCAGAATTTTTCTTGCAGGGAGTTGGGTCTTTGTTGCCATTATTTTTAAATATTGAATCAACTGTCATTGCTTGTCTGGCGTGAGATAAGCCATCTGGGCCGTTGTATTCAAGCTGGCACCCAGGAATATTATGTTTTGTGAGGGCACTAGTTTTGATTTCTTTTCATTTACTGTGTACCCTAGGCAACTTAGAAGGTGTATGACAAATGCCAGATGCTTTAAAAGAATGTCCTTGCTTTCTGCTTGAATAAGGCAGTCGTCCAGGTATGGGTATATTTGAATTCCTCTGTCTGCAGTATGCAGTTACTGGTGGCAGGCATTTTGTAAAGATCCTGGGTGCAGTAGTTAAGCCAAAGGGCAGTGCAGAGAATTGATAGTGCGTTGAACCTGCAATGAAGCGGAGGTATCTTCTGCAATTTTGTCTGATAGGGACATGCAGGTATGCCTCCTTGAGGTCCAAAGTGACTAGCCAAGCATTCTTGCCCAGCATGGGAAGAAGCTGCTGTAGTGTTGGCATCTTGAATTTTGGTACTTGCAGATAGGTGTTCAGAATTGAAAGATCCAGAATGGGTCTCCATGCTTTGTCCTTTCTTGGGACTAGGAAGAGCCTTGAGTAAAATCCTTGTCCTTGCTCCTGTGTAGGTACCTGTTGAATGGCTCATGTTCATGAGAGCTGTAATTTGTTTTTGTGACTCTGGCCATTGATTTGGTGGCAGCTTTGGCATTCCTTTGATCCTTGGTAAGGTATGAAAGTGGAATCTGTATCCTTGAGAGATGATGTTTAGAACCCATTTGTCTTTTGTGACGATGTGCCAGTTGTCTGCAAAAAATGCCGGTTTTCCTCCCAAGGGAGTTGCCAGGAGAGATTTGCTTGGTAGTTTGAGGATAGAGTCATTGTGTTTGCCTTCTGCTAGCTTGGGGCCTATCTTCTCCTCCTTTCTGGGTAGCAGAACCCCATTGGCGAGGTTTGTAAGGGCCCTGTGACTGACCTCTGCCCCTTGGGCGTCTGTACGCCCCTCTGTGATCTGTCTGAAGCTGGAAAGGACCAGTTTTTTGTTGGCCAATTTCTGCTGAAACGAGGGGGTTGTACCTGCAAAAAATCTTTGACCGTTTGCACAGACTTTGCCTTATCCTCCATTTTCTTTAAAATCTCTTCTGCTTTGACACCAAATACATCCTGCTGTAAAGGTGCACCCAATAATTTTGCTTTAACATGGTCAGGGAGGGTGTGTTCTTTTAACCAAGCATGTCTATGTATGACATAGCCAGTAACAGCTGCTCTACAGGAAGCTTCCAATGAATCAAATTTGCGTTGTAAAGCATGTTTGCCCACCTGTTCAGCTGCATGCAAAAGATCCTGCATTTCTTTGAATTCAGACTGTTCTGAATGTGTGCTCATTTTTTGTTTTAACGGAGACATTAGGAATTGTTGATATTTCAACATGTGAAACTGGCAATTTAATGCTCTCATAGCCAGAGTTGTTGAGGTGTATATTTTCTTTCCCCATCTATCTGGGGCACTGGAATTCCTTTCAGGGGGCACAGGATTTTTAGCCATAGAAGCTTTTGCTCCCTTAGGACCCTGGGAAATAGTTTCTGGGTCAGCTACAGGGCTTTTATAAATGAATTTGTGTGAGTCATGTACTCTGTAGTATCTGTCTGGTTTGGCTGGAGCAAGAGGTAGAGAGTCTGGATTTAAACTAGACTCCAAGTAATCATCATCCACAATATCTAAAACAGGAGGGATAGCAAGAGGTCTGTGCTGGGGTAGTAAAAGGAACTCTCAGAGCCTTTTCTTAGAATCTGAGTAATCCTAGCCTTCCCAGTGGAAATGTTCCCTCATGGTATGTAAAGTTTCCCCAAAGGAGTAGTCTTCAGGGGGAGATGCTGAGGGAATAGAGTCTTCAGCATCAGAATCTTCATAAGGTGGAAAAGTGTAATCCTGTTCCTCAGAAGAATCTGAGGAGAGAGAAACCTGGTCAGAGGATGCATAATCCTCCTCTTGTCTTGGTCTTTTATCGGGTGGGGTGGGGGGGGGGGGTCCTGATAAGGGTAATCAAATCTTCAGCAATCTTAAGCATCTGTTTCTTAGGCATGGTGCCTTGCACTGTAGACTGATGTACAGTTTTCTTAGGTTTTAACGGAGTTTTAAGCTTAGCATAAGATTTAATGGTGAGCGTAGTCAGTCTGAAGACACCTTCTGCAACCGAAGGTGTTTCCATTGCACCGGTGTCTACTTCTGCTCCGATGTCGGTAGATGGCTGCGGCGGCCTAGTAGGCTCCGCTTGGGAATCCGCAGCTGCCTGGCGTTCCAGTTCTGCGGTCGTCAGGGGCTGCGTAGGCGCCTCACTGAAAACCGGAGAACCGGCGACAGGCCCAGCTGAGGCCTCGGAGTCTGGCTTGTTCCTAGGCTGTCTGTCCTTATCCTTGTGTTTTTTTATGTATGGCGGTCGTCGGCTGCTCCGACGGCATGATATAATTAAATTTCCTACCAAAGTAATGCCGTGCAAAGTCAAAACGGCGTTTGATAGTTCGTTTATTAAACCTAGAGCAAAACCGACAACCTGTGACGTCGTGGTCTGGGCCTAGGCAAGGAATACAATAAGAATGGAAGGCCCTATGAGGTATTTGCTTCCCACAAGAAATGCAATTGTTAACTTTTTCTGACATCAGACTGAGGCAAGAAAATGTTCCCCAACGAGGTACTTGGCTTTATTGAAGACTTCGGACTGAAATTCAAATCGAAAATCTCAGGTGCCGGCCGAACGGCACTTGCGAACTGCTTCTGCTTTGGGCACCGCGCGGCAAGAAAGACTGAAGAAAATGGTGTTGGATGCCTCATATACCCCTGGCGCACTGACGTCAGGGAAGAAGTGACAGCAACCGACGCCGGACCAAGACTTTGGAATTCGGGCCGACTGTGGGACCGCCTGACGGCAGGATAACCCAAGTGTGATGACTGTAGCAGGGTAACACGATGAACATCTTCTAAAACTGATGTCCTTTTCATTCTTCCTCACTGATGGGTCAGAGTCCCCAGCTACATGATCCCTGGATAGCCCTCATGGAAGGATGTGCTGGAGCAGTCAATCCAAAGGATGCCCTGCTCCTAGAAATGTCCATTATATAATGTGAGACAAAGGTACGAGTCTTAGACCAAGTGGCTGCAGCACAAATTTCATTAATTGAGGCTCTGGAACAGAAAACAGATGAAGTAGCCACAGCTCTGGTGTAATGAGCCTTCAGAGGTCAAGGCAACTCTATACATTTGAGAATAATAAATTAATGAAATATAGTCTATCCATTTAGCTGAGGTGTTTTTTGAAACTGCCTAACCTGACTGCTTTGTTGAGAAACAGACAAACAGTTGATCGGACTTCCTATGCTTCTAGTCCTGTGGAGGTAGAAACATATCTGCCCATGATCTAGGAGATGCAAAATATATTCATTGTTGTTTTGAGAATTTGGAGAAGAAAACTGGTAATTGAATGGATTGGTTAATGTTAGACTCCATGGCCACCTTAGGCATGAAGAACAGATTTGTTCTTAAGAATGCCCTATCTTTAAGAAAAATGATACAAGGAGTTCTGGCTGACAAAGCTTGAAGCTCTGATATTCTCTTAGCAGAAATAATAGCTACCAAAAGGATTGGTTTCCAAGAGAAATTTCATGTCACAAGAATCACCCAGACGCCCTTTGAACTGGCTAAGACCTTGTAGTACTAACATGAGATCCAAAGGGGGAGAAAGATCTTTCATTGGGAGTCTAAGATAAAAAAATTCTCTTCATGAAAGCTTTACATAATTTGTAACAGGCAACCTCTTCAAAAGAGAAAGAAGGCCCTCTCTTCCCAACATGAAAACTGGATATGGCAGCCAACTGAAGTTTTATGGTCGAGAAAAGTACAGTTCATAGGTTAGTACTAGGCTAACTGCCCCTGCGAGACATTTTAAGCCTAGCTAGTTATTCCCCTGTGAGATTCAAACCCTGTACCTTGTGTTTGTAAGGCAAACACCTTAACCATTAGGCCACCCTCCCAAGCCCAGTCTCCATATCCAGGGCAGGCTTTGCCACTGCAGTCTTGCAGGGCATCCTAGCCAGCCCCCAGTCGTCTTGACTGCCTCCACCTATTTTCTTCAGCTTTGGGAATCAACCCAAATGTGATGACTGCAACAGTGAAACACAAAGAACATAGTACAGTTGTGTACACTTACCATAAATGTAGATGTTCAAAGTGTATTCAATGTTGCAGCAATCACATTTGGATTAGCCCTGCCAGAGTAGCCCTCGGCCTGCCCGAATACCAGAGGCTTAGTATTTCTGCGTCGGTTGCTGTCGCTTGAGGACTGATGTCAGGTTGTCAGTAGTATAAAGCAAGGTAGCCGACGCCATGACATCAGTTTTTCTTGCCCTGTCAGGAGCCCCCCAAGAGGGAGCTAGGTTATGGTGGAAGACCACCACCAGTAGAAAGTAAATACTAAAAATTCCTTGTAAGGGGAGAGAGAGAAGACAAGGGGGATGGAGGGAGGGAAACCAGGACTGCAATAGTGAATACACTCGAACATCTACATTCATGGTAAGTGTACACAACTGTACTATGTTCTTTGTTTCACTGCTGCAGTCATCACATTTGGGTTGATTCCCAAAGCTGAAGAAAAGGGTGGAGGTAGTCAAGACTATGCTTGGTGAAGGTATGAACAGATGTTCATGTTGCAGCCTCCAGGATGTCCCTTGTGAGGACCCCTCTGAATAAAGCAGGTTCATATTAGAAGAACGAAAACCCTAAACCGCGAATGCTCACATCAGCAAAAATGCCGGTAATCAAAAGTGGGATTGCGGGGTCGTGTTACAGTAAGGAGTGGGATATTTGCCCTTTCCTCACTGTAGTGTGCTCTCGGAGTTAGAATATATAGTTAGCGGGGGGTGGGCACAGCCCCCCACAATAGCAACTTCAATCACAGGCATTTTCGCTCATGTGAGCGTTTGCGGTTTAGGGTTTTCGTTCTTCTAATATGAAAGCTGCAGAGATGGAGGTTGCTCTGGTGGAATGTGTCCTGACCCTCTTGGGTGGAGGTTTCCCATGCTGTTTATAGCAGAAATGTATACTGTATACTATCCATTTGGAAATGGTTTGTTTGGATATGGCCCTACCCTCTGCTCCTGCAGTGAAGCTAACTAGCAATTGATCAGTTTTCCTAAAAGATTTAGTCCTGTCTAGGTAGAGTCTGAGCTATCCATGCACATCTAGAGAGTGCAGAATCCTTTCTCCCTTGTTTTGTGGGTTAGGGAAAAAGGTGGGCAAATGAATGGTTTGGTTGAGAGCCACAGTGGCCACCACTTTTGGCATGAAGGATGTGTTAATCCTGAGGGAGCCCCTGTCAGCATGGAAAATGATGAAGGGCTCTTCAGCCAAAATTGCTTGTAGCTCTGATACTCTTCTAGCTGAAGTGATGGCCAGAAGCAAGGCAGTCTTCCAAGAGAGACATTTTAACTCTGCTGAAGCTGCGGGCTCAAAGGGGCGCAGGGTGAGCTTTTCCAAAACAAAGTTTAGGTCTCAAGCTGGGGTAGGAGCTCTTCTGGGTGGCCTCAAGTTGTTAGCCCCTCTTAGGAAAGTACAGTTGTGTACACCTACCATAAATGTAGATGTTCGAGTGTCTTCACTGTTGCAGTCATAACTGTAGGGTGCTCCTGCCGGCAGGCAGCCCGAGGTCGGCCAGAATCCCAAAGTCTGGGTCCGGCGTCGGCTGTATAAGCTAGTATCCTGACGTCAGTACGCCTTGGTACATAGCCCTCAGCCGACGCCATCTTCTCCAGCCTTTCTTGCCCTAGATGTCAGAATACTCCAATAAATCAAAAATGAATCCAACAAGGAAACACAAATACACCACAAAAAAGGAATAGAGGGGATAGGAGGGAGGGAAACCCCGACTGCAACAGTGAAGACACTCAAACATCTACATTTATGGTAGGTGTACACAACTGTACTATGTTCTTCGTGTTTCACTGTTGCAGTCATAACTGTAGGGTGGAATCCCAAAGCAGTGTAGAGAGGGAGGAGGCTTTAGATAGAAGAAGGGGAGGCAAGAATACCCTGCAAGACAGCAGAGGCAAAGCCTGCCCTAGACTTAGAAAACAAAGGGAGATTGTAGTGCTTGGAAAAAGTATGCACTGAACTCCAAGTGGCAGCTTCCAAGATATCCTTGGTAGGTACTCCTCTGAGAAAAGCTGCAGAAGTAGCAGCTGCTCTAGTAGAATGACTTCTAATGGTTCCAGGAAACTGTTTACCATGATGAGTGTAACAAAATCTGATCCCATAAGCAATCCATTTGGAAATGGTTTGTTTAGAAATAGGTTTTCCAAGTGAACTGGAGGCAAAGGAAACAAACAGTTGGTTAGACTTTCTGAAATCTTTAGTCTTGTCCAAGTAAAATCTTAACTGTCTGTGCACATCCAACAAATGCAAAATCCTTTCCCCTTTATTTTGAGGATTTGGAAAGAAAGTAGGAAGGTGAATAGTCTGATTCAAGGCCACTTTCAAATCACCTTAGGCATGAAAGTAGGATTGGTCCTCAAGGATACTCTGTCCTGATGGAAAATAAGGTAAGGCTCCACAGCCATAAGAGCTTGCAACTCTGAGACCCTTCTGGCAGAGGTCAAAGCTAACAAAAGAACAGTCTTCCAAGATAGAAACTTAATATCTGAAGATGCAGCAGGCTCAAAAGGAGGCAAAGTAAGTTTTTCTAAAACATAATTAAGATCCCAGGCAGGGACCGGAGGGGTCCTTGGAGGCTGCAAATTCTTAGCCCCCCTCAAAAACGGTTTCACCAAAGGATGTGAAAAAACAGGAGGGTCAGAACTGAAATGCGCAGAGATAGCAGAAGCATGAATCTTAATGGAAGAAAATGAAAGTCCCTTAGATAAAAGCTCCGAAAGGTAAAGCAAAATATAGGAGAGATCAGGAACCTGAGGATCAGAACCTCGGTCCTGCATCCAAATAGAAAACCTCTTCCATTTAGAGGCATAAGATTTCCTAGTGCTAGGCCGCCTAGCTTCCAAAAGAACATCCAAAACTTGTTTGGGAAGACTAGAGGCAATCAAATTCCTTTGAAGAGCCAAGCTGCCAAGCAAAGGGTCTTGAGGTTGGAATGTAGTAACTGACCCTGATGCTGGGACAGAAGCAAAGGGTTCAGTGGAAGAATCCAAGGAGGCCCGAGAACAGGAGCTTTAGAGTCAGATACCAAAACTGTCGAGGCCAATTTGGAGCAATCAAGATGAGGAACTTGGGCTTGTCCTGCTTTATCTTCAGTAGTACCGAGGCAGTAGAGGAAGAGGAGGGAAGGCATATGCAGACAGACTTCTCCAACTGAAAGACAGGGCATCCACTCTCCATGCTGTTTTGTGGAAGGACCTGGTGCAAAAGCAAGGCAGCTGATGATTGAGATGGGATGCGAACAGATCTATCTGGGGACATCCCCAAACTGCAGTAATCCTTTTGAACAAGTTGGTGTCTAGCATCCATTCGTGAGGATCTGAAATGTTTCTGCTCAGGCTGTCTGCTAAAAGATTTTGTTTTCCTGGAATGAATTGAGCCTGGAGATGCAGATTCAAATTTAGTGCTGTGTCCCATAAACTCATAGCCAGTCTGCAAAGGGGGTAAGAATGAGATCCCCCCTGCTTGTTGATGTACCACATAAACGTGGTGTTGTCTGTGCGAATTAGCAGAGGCCCTGATTGTAAAAGGTGCTTGAAAGCCAAAAGGGCATTTTGAACTGCCAACATCTCCTTCAGATTGATGTGCCAGTGAAGATGTTCCTTTGTCCAGGTTCCTTGCTGGCAATTGTCTAGAAAATGTGCTCCCCAAGCATAATCCGAGGCATCCGTGGTTAGGATTTGAGTAGGTTGAGGGAGACAAAAAGGTTTTCCTTCGTTTAAAATGCATGCCCAGGACCACCAGAGGAACTCCTTCTGGAGACAGGGGATCAGAGGAATCAGAATATCCAGATCGTGATAATGCTGTGACCATACACTTTTCAGATACCATTGAAGCTTTCTCATGTGAAGCCTTGCGTTTGGAATCAACAGAATGCAGGAAGCCATGTAGCCCAGAGCCTGCAGGAATTTCCTTGCAGTGAGCTGAGATAGAGTTGCCAAGGTGCTGAAAGCAGAAGCCAGCTGAGTTTGTTTTTCTGGAGTGAGGTAGGCCCTTTGTAAGGTTGTGTTTAAGAGGGCTCCCAAGAATACCATTTGTTGAGAAGGGATCAAATGTGACTTTTTTATGTTCACTGAGAATCCCAGTAAGAGAAGAAGACGTTGAACGAAGTCTAAGTGTTGAAGCAGAAGATCTTTGCTGTCTGCCTGAATAAGGCAGTCGTCCAAATAGGGGTAAATCTGAATCCCTGAAGTCTGCAGTAAGCCACTACTGGTGCCAGGCACTTGGTGAAGACTCTGGGCGCAGTAGATAAACCAAAGGGCAGAACAGAGAATTGAAAGTGCCTCGAACCTGAGGAATTTCCTGCGGTCTTGTCTGATAGGGATATGCAAATAGGCTTCCTTTAAGTCCAATGTCACCATCCAGGCGTCCTGAGAGAGCATTGGAAGTAACTGTTGCAGAGTGAGCATCTTGAACTTTGGAATTTCCAAAAGGTGTTTAACACAGAAAGGTCTAGAATAGGTCTCCAAGAGTTTTGTTTTCTGGGAACCAGAAACAGCCTTGAATAAAATCCTTTTCCCATTTCCAAGAGTGGAACAGGCTCTATGGCTCTCATGGCCAGAAGAGCATCCACTTGAGTTAAGGCCTCTGACCATTGAAGTTTTGGTAGATCTGGCCAACCGTGAGTCCTTGGCAAAGTGTGAAAGTGGAACTTGTAACCCTTTAAAATCACATCCAATACCCATTTGTCCTGGGTAATATGAGTCCAATTCCTGTAAAAAAGAGACAGTTTTCCTCCGAGAGGGGCATCCAGGTGAAGAGGTCCTGAAGCCCAACCGAGAGAGTCATTGAGTTTGTTTTCTTTGAGATTGGGATCTGTCTTCTCCCCTTCTAGGTGAAAAAGCAGCCCATTGTCTAGATCTGTACGAGGTCTGGCCTTGACCACGACCTCTGGAGCGTCTATATCTTCCCCTTTGAGGCCTGTCAGACGTGGGAAAGGACCAATTTTTAGTGGGCCAATTCCTGGAAAATCTAGGAGGCGGAACCTGCAAGAAGTCTTTTACAGTCTGCATGGACTTTGCCTTTTCTTCCATCTTTTTAATAACTTCCTCAGCCTTAGAACCAAAAAGAACATCATGTTGAACAGGGCATCTAATAACTTAGCCTTAACCTGTTCAGGCAAACTTTGTTCACGAAGCCAGGCATGTCTCCTAATCACAGTACCAGAGGCAGCAGCCCTGCAGGAAGCATCCAAGGCATCAAAACCACAATGTAAGCTATGCTTGTTAACCTGTTCAGTAGCATGCAAAACATCCTGAAGTTCCTTATCCTCTGCACAAGCAGGTACGGAAGCAAGCTTTTGCTTTAAAACAGACAAAAGAAATTGCTGGTATTTAAACATATGAAACTGGCAATTCAATGCCCTTACAGAAAGGGTAGCAGAAGTATATACCTTTTTGCCCCACCTGTCTAAAGCACGAGAATCCTTCTCAGAGGGAATAGGATTTTTAGAAGTAGCAACCTTAGCAGCCTTAGAACCCTGAGAAATAGTTTCAGGGTCTGTAGAAGGATTCTTAAATAGAAATAAATGAGAGTCAGGAACCCTATAAAATCTATCAGGCTTAGAAGGAGCAGGAGGCATGGAATCAGGATTCAAATTAGCCTCAGAAAAAGCATCATCCACAATGTCCAAAACAGGAGGGATAGCTAAAGGCCTTTGCTGAGGAAGAAGAAGAAATTCTCTAAGCCTCTTTTTGGAAGCAGAATATTCCTGTCCTTCCCAATGAAAATGTTCCCTCATCTCATGCAAGGTTTCCCCAAAAGAAAAATCCTCAGGCGGAGAGGCCGAGGGCAAAGATTCCTCAGCATCCGAATCCTCATAAGGGGGGAAAGAATAGTCCTGATCAGAGGAAGAAACAGAAGAGACAGAGGCCTGGTCAGAAGAATCCAGAGTAACATCTTGTCGAGGCCTTTTCTCAGGAGGGGGGTGAGAACCCCTAATCATTGTAAGCAAGTCTTCAGCAATCCTCAATAATTGTTTTTGTGCCTTGGGAGTGGATTCAGAAGCAGTTTGAGCTGAAACCTTAGACTTAGAAGGAGTCTTTGTCTTTGCCTTTGAAATAGTAATGTGAGTAGGCCTGAAAACCCCCTCAGAAGCCGGTACCTGCACAGCGGTTCCGGACCCATCTGAAGGAGCGACGTCCGAAGGTCCTGCAGCAGTTAAAATAGTGGGCCTTGATGGCTCCCCATGGGAGTCCGTATCGGCCATCAGTTCAGAAGCGGCGGACGACAGGGGCTGCAAAAGCACCTCACTGATGACAGCCGAACCGGATGCTGGCTCCAGCTGCAACGAGTCCTGTTTGGACCTCGGAGGCCTGTCTTTATCTTTGCACTTCTTTAGAACTCCGGTAGTATCCGACGACATTCTGTAATTGAAGCGTCTGCCAAAATAATTTAAAGCCCAGTCGTACCTGCGTTTGATAGTACGAGAGTTGAACCTGGCACAGAACCGACAACAAGAAACGTCGTGGTCAGGGCCTAAGCAAGGTAGACAGTAAGAGTGGAAATCTTTATGAGGTATTTGTTTCCCACACGCTATACAATTATTAACTTTTTCTGACATCGGAGGAACAAGAAAAAGATTCCCCAACGGGGTACTTAGCTTTGAGAAGAGAAGTAACAACTTCGGACCGAGAACAATCAAGAATGCTGTTTGAAAATCGCCAACCAACGTTTTGCGAGCTGCTTTCCACCGCACGGCAAGAAAGACTGGAGAAGATGGCGTCGGCTGAGGGCTATGTACCAAGGCGTACTGACGTCAGGATACTAGCTTATACAGCCGACGCCGGACCCAGACTTTGGGATTCTGGCCGACCTCGGGCTGCCTGCCGGCAGGAGCACCCTACAGTTATAACTGCAACAGTGAAACACGAAGAACATCTGTTTGAGAGGATGTGAGAAAAGAGGTGAGACTGTGCTGAAATAAGCAAAGATGGCAGAGACATGAATTTTAATCGAAGAGAAGGATAGACCCCTGTTTAGTAGGTTTGCCAGGTAATCTAAGATGAGAGGTAGGGAGGGGCTGTGCCATTCTGGCTCCCTTAGCCTGGATCCAGGTGCAAAACCTTTTCCACTTGTCAGCATAAGACTTTCTAATGCTAGTGTGTCTGGCCTCACGTGTAACATCTAGAACTTGTTTGCTTAGACTGACCGCTTGAGTAGAGGTCAGGGAATAAGCCAGGCTGCCAGACTGAGGATCTGCAATTGGGGATGCTTGAATTCTCCATTCCTCTGGGTCAGGAGTGTTGGGTTCTAAGATATGTGCCATTGTGGTAGGGGTGACCAGCTGCGCAGCAGTGGGTACCAGTGCTGGCGTGGCTGGTCTGGGGCAATCAGGATTGTCCTCAGTTTTTCCAGTACCCTTGAAAGCAGTGGTAGAGGGGGAAATGCATCGACCAAGAGGTTTACCCACTGGAAGGATACAGCATCCACTTTCCAGGCCTTGCTGTGAGGTTCCCTGGTGCAGAATTTGCCAAGCTGATGACTGGAGTGGAAGACAGATCGACCTTCGGGGTACCCCACTTCTGGGTTACAAGGGTGAAGGTTTTTTTGGTCTAGCTGTCACTTGTGTGGGTCTAGCAGGTTTCTGCTTAAGTTGTCCGCCAGAGAGTTTAGACAGCCTGGCAGGAATTGTGCTAACAGATGTAGTTGCACGGCTGAGGCCATGTGCCAAAGGGTCATGGCGAGCCTGCACAGAGGATAAAAAGTACAGTTTGTACTGGGTCCTCGTGGCTAGATGAAAGAAGTAGGCTGTCAGGTAGGATTGTTTTTCTGGTGTAAGGAATGCCATCTTGGATGTGTGTCCAGGCTTGCTCCCAGGAATACAATTTTTTGTGTGGGTACTAGTTTGGATTTCTTTTCGTTGATGGTATACCCCAGGCAGGTCAGTAGGTCCTTTACAAAGGTCAGGTGCTTTAGCTGCTTTTCCTGACTGTCTGCCTGAATCAGGCAGTTTAAGTATGGGTAAATTTGAATATTACTTTGTCTGCAAAAAGCAATGGTGGGAGCCAGAAATTTTGTGAAAACTCTGGGAGCACTGGAGAAGCCAAAGGGAAGTTCAGATAACTGAAAGTGCAGTTATCCTGCCCAGAAACCTAGGTATTTCCTGCATGATTATCTGACTGGGATGTGTAGATAGGCCTCTTTTAAGGTCTAGGGTGGCTAATGAAGCATCCTTGGAGAGCATAGATAGAAGCTGCTGGAGGGTGAGCATTCTGAATTTTGGTATCACCAGAAAGGTGTTTAGAATGGATAGATTGAGGATGGGGCACCATGTGCCCTCTTTTCTGGGTACCAGGAAGAGTCTGGAGTAGAAACCTTGGCCTAGCTGTTTTGAAGGAACATGCTCTATTGCCCTCAGTGCAGGGAAAGGATTTGCTTTTTGGCCTCTGCCCACTGGTTTGGGGGAAGATCTGGGAACCCCTTTGGGGTTGGCAGAGTGTGGAAATAAAACCTGTATCTCAGGGACACTATGTTGAGGACCCAGCAGTCATTGGTAATGGTGGCCCAGTTGCTTGAGCGGAAGGAGAGTTTTCCCCCCTAGGGGCAAGAGCAGGTAGGCAGAGGAAGGGGGTGGAAGTGTAAAGTCATTGTGAGTTCTTACCATAAAGGGGTGGCTTTGCACTCCCTGGTTTTGAAGAGGATTAACTACATTGCTTAGATCTCTGTATTCCCTGGGGCTGTTGTCTGGGGGGCCAGCTTCCCCTGGGTCTGTGCTGAGCTTTCTTACAGGGGGCAGGAAAGGACCAGTGCTTGGAGGGGCAATGCCTACTGAACCTCTCAGTGGCTGGACCTGTAAGAAGTCTGTCTGCATAGATTTAGTTTTTTCTTCCATCTTTATGACCCCTTCTGCCTTGGTGCTAAATAAGTTGTCTTTGTGCAAGGGTGCGTCCAATAATTTGGATTTGACATGGTCTGGCAAGGGCTGTTCTTTAAGCCAAGCATGTCTTCTAAGGACAGAACCAGTGACTGCTGCCCTGCAAGATGCTTCTAGGGCATCAAAACCAGACTGTAAGGTGTGCTTAGTTACTTGATTTGCAGAATGCAGTAACTCTTGTAACTATTTTCTGCACAAGCAGGGAAAGAGGATATTTTTTGTTTGAGGAGTTCTTTGGTATGTTGCTGATATTTTAGCATATAAAACGGACAATTTAATTTTCTAATAGCAACAGCAGCAGAGGTGTATACTTTTTTACCCCATATGTCTAAAGCTCGGGAATCCCTATCTGAAGGGGTGGGATTCTTAGCTGAAGTTGCTCTGATTCCTTTAGGTCCTTGAGAGATGACCTCGGGGTCAGCAGTAGGATTTTTGAAAAGAAATTTGTGAATCAGGGACTCTATAGTACCTGTCAGGTTTTCTGGGTGCAGGAGGGAGGGTAGGAATCAGACTGGATTCCATAAAATCATCATCCACAACATCCAGGACAGGCGGGCTGGCCAGAGGAATTCCCTGAATATCTGACTGAGGATAGTCCTGACATTCCCATTGGAAATGCTCCCTTAAAGAATGTAGGGTTTCCCAAATGAAAAGTCCTCGGGTGGAGAGGCTGAAGGGTTTGATTCCTTTGCATCAAAATCCTCAAAAGCAGAGAGGGGTTGCATATCTTCATATTCAGATGCATCCGAGTTATCGGACTCCTGTTCAGATAAAACTATTAGGGACAAGTCTCTTTTGGAAGGGGTAGCCTGACTTCCCCTGATAAGCATTATAAGGTCTTCCGCCATTTTAAGCATTTCAGACAGAGACAAGAAGGCCAGTGCCTGAGCCTGGGTCGTTGTTTTTTTGGGTGTGGTTCATACCCTGGGCTTTAGAAACTCTGTAGCTTTTGAAAGAACTGTAGACACAAAATAAGTTGTCGGCCTGTGTTGACTATCAGTAGTGCGAAGTACTTCCTTGGAAGCCGGTGCCTGCTCAGAGGCTCTGGGCCCATCCAAGGTAGAGATATCCACAGGCTCCTTAGTCGAAGAATCTTGCGGCATACCAGACTCCGAAAGGGTCTCAGTAGCGCCTGTGAATCCACAGACGCGTGCATCAGGGGCTGCGAAAGCACCTCACTGAGGACCAGAGAACTGACTAGCTTAATAGAAGCGTCGTCAGTCTTGGACCTGTGCGGTTTATCTAAGTTTTTTTAGAAAATCTGTTGTCTGATGGCTTACGGAAGCCATATCGGAATTTGAGGACTGAGTGTGAAAACTGATGATGTATAGTTCTGGCGTTGAGCAAAGCACAAAAGCAAAAGCGGTGAATGTCATGGTTTTGGCCTAAACAAGTGACGCAGTAAGAATGAAAGTCTCAGTGTGGTATTTGCTTTCCACAGGCGAGAGAATTGTTAACTTTTTCTGACATTGGTTAGAGCAAGAAAAAAGGATCCTCAATGGGGTACTTAGCTTTAGAAGACTTCAACTTCAATTCGGAAACGAAAAACTCGGGTAGCGGCTGACCAGCACTCGTGCAAACTGTTTCTGTTTCGGGCTCCTTGGCAAGAAAAACTGATGTAATGGCGTTGGTTGCCTGATTTTATACCACTGACTACTTGACGTCAGTCCTGCAGCGACAGCAACAGATGCAAAAATACGAAGCCTCTGGTATTCAGGCCGACTGAGGGCTACCCTGGCAGGGATAACCCAAATGTCATGACTGCAACAGTGAAACACGAAGAACATCAAGCATTTCCCTTTGCTATTGAAGTTGGGAAAGAGCACAAGTAAATAAATGGGCTATGACTCAGTAGGCCACTTTAGGTATTAAAAAAAGACTGACATGTACAGAAACCCTGGCCTTATGAAAACACAAGATGTGGGTGCGCAAGTTAAGGCTTTTAACTCAGACATCCTTTTTGTAGAAGTAATAGCCACCAAAAGCACTTAAAGAGCAGCTTTAAATCTATTGTAGTATCTGGCTTGAAAGGAGGCCTAGTCAAAACTTGCAAAAGTAGAGTCAAATCCCAAGGCAGAACTAAATCTCTGATGGGGGGGGGGGGGTCTAAGGAAGGAAGGTGCCTTTCAGAAAGCCATTTGATGGTGTGAGAGAAGTGGTAGAAGTATTCACAAAAGTTAGATATGGCAGTTAACTGGACTCTCACTTTGGTCAGAGCTACTCTGCTATCAAACTTAGTCACAGCTATTCCAAAAGCTTCTATCATTTCTTTGCTCCTTCAGATATGATTTTTAGATTTCCTAGCAGCTTTGATAGTGGAAGAGGTCCAAATAGAAGATATTTTCCATTTGCTGTCAAACACTATCTAGAAGGTTTTAGGAATAACAAGAGTATAAAAACTACTTCCAGAAAACTTAAGATCTCTAGTCATTACTGGAACTAGAAGAATGAAGAGCTCCATCTTATGGACTTGAGATTCGGGTGATGTTGACCTAAAAATAAGAGATCAAGTCAGGGGACTGGGTCCAGGAAGCAGAGAGGAGTCAACCGATGACACCAAAGGAAGAGGAATCAAAATTGTCTGGGCTAAAAGGGGGGCTATGAGGATCACAATCACATTGCAGTGTTTTGCCTTCTGAAGAGAAAGTACAGCTGTGTAAGAACTTACCTTAACCGTACTGCTGCAGTATTCCAAACAGATAGGTCATCTCTGCTGACATTTTACTGGGGTACCAAAGCTTAACAGTCCCCGACAAATGCCTCTGATGCATGATTTCACCTCGTAAACATAGGAATATACAAGTGAACATATGAGCATAGATCCTCAAGACCATCTCCAAGCCAGAGGCCTAAAAACCCCTGAGAAACTGACTAGTCAGCTAGCAGGCCTTCAAGCAGGGAGTGGTAGAAGCACCCTCAGTCCTAGGGTCTTGCAGACAGGACAGAGAGATGAAGAGATGTTATCCCAAACATAGGAGAATGAAGGTGGGAAGGAGTCCTGCAACAGTTATTAGTATATCAACTCTTATGGTAAGTTCTTGTACAACTGTACTATATCCCGATTGCGATCACTGCTGCAGTACTCCAAACAAATGGGTGATTCTCCGATATGAAGGGAGGTTGGTTAATGGAGAGAACTGTCCAAGAGGTTTAAGCAGAAAGACCTAGTGAATGCATCAAATCTGTAGTGTTGAGTGAAAGTGTGTACAGAGAACAAGGTGGCCACTTCCAGAATAGTCCTGGCATCAACCCAAGTAGAAGGCCCCTGGGGATGACACGGTCCTGTACAGTGAGCTTGGGGACAGGAGGGCAAGGATTTACCACATTGATAAAATGAGATGGACTTGGAGATCAAGCTTGTAATGGAATGTTTAGAAACTTGTTGTCCCAGTTTGGAGTCCATGAATGAAACAGTCTGGCTTACAAATAAATTGTCTTGTTCTAATAAAAACTCAGCTGTCTGTGCACATCTAAGGCAAGCAGGAGTCCCCCCCCCTTCTGAGATTGGAAAGAAAGTAGGGAAGTATATGGCGTAGTTGAGGGACATTTCTAGACTATTCTAGGCATGAAAGAGGTTAACCCTCGGACTGTCAGAGAAAAATAAGGCAGGTTGGAATGGCCACGAGTGTCTGTAGCTCAGAGACTCTCCTAACAGAAGTGAGAGCCCATAGCAAGATAGTTTTCCAGGTGCAGAATGAGACTGGCTGAAACAGCTGGTTCAAAAGGAGGTACAGTGAACTTTTCCCATACAAATTATAGGCCCCAAGCAAGGGGCATGGGCTTCCTTGGGGATCTTAGATGTAGCATCCCTTAACTGTTTGACTTCAGGCCTGGACATAAAAGATGGCATGGCCAAAGGTGACAGACAGGTGGACCATTATGGAGGAGTATGCAAGCCCTGCATTCACAAGTTCATACAAATACTTCAGGATAAAGACACCTCGTGGGGCCCTGATAATTGCCATGACACCAGAAATAAACCCTCTCATATGGCTATACAGGATTTTATAGTAGTGAGTCTCTGCCTACTGTTGGATGCAAAGTCCTCTGAAAACGTGTGCCTGAAAGGAATCAGAATCCCATCATCCGCAGGCTTAAGTTCAAGGATGACAGATTTGGACATAGCAGTCAACCGTTCTGCTGTGTGAGAAGATCTGCCTCGTGTGGTAGTTTTGGCGGTTGCTTCGGGCTAGATGAAAGGGGGAACCAATGCGGTCTTGGCCAAAAGGGTGTCACCATTAAGTTTTGGTCTTTTATTAATACCTCCATGTCCATTTGAAGGAGAACTGATCTCTCCTCCTAGGTGAGGGATAAGGGCTCCTGGTGCAAAACAGGGGGAATCTGTTTGTTGCACTCTGAGGCAAATAAATCTGAGGTGCTCCACACCTGTATAGGATGTCCAGAAAGACTTGCCTATTTGGGATCCATTCATGAAGGTCCTCAATGGACATGCTTAATGAGTCTGCTAGTCATGGTATGGATCATATGTGGCAAGCACAGACATGCTCTCCAAGCTAGTCTGCACAGTTGCTATGATCTGGTGCCTCCCTTCTTGTTTATGAACCACATGACTGCAGAGTTGTCTGTGAATACGCAGAGAGCCTAGTGTCCAGATACGAAGCAAAATATGAAGCGACAGGATGAGAGCCCTCATCTCCTTTAGGATGATGTGATCCTCTTTGATCTTGATTTAATACCTACCCTGAATTCTGTGGTAACCTGTTCAGACATCCCGGGTCTTGTCTGAGGTATCTGTGTACATCTCCTGAGAAGGAGTTTGTGGATTGAAAAAGCAGAGTTGAGTTTTACCTGGTCCACCCACCATGAGTATCCCTTCTGAGATGGAGTGAAGTTGGCTTACCACTTTTTTAAAATTTTCGCCTAATATTTCTGCCCTGGTTTTGATCTGAGGCACACGAAAGGATCACTTCTTAGTGGGGTAATTTGAGGGGGGGGGGCTAAGCAGGCGGGCCCTACAGAGAGTCTGATGCTCTACATGGCCTTTGTCTTCTCCTCCAAGTTCTTAAAGGCACTTTGGGGATGGAATCCAGAGAAAAAGAAATCCTTGTCTAAAGGGGCATCAAAATCTTCAGCTTTAACATGCTCTGGAATGGGCTTTTCCTCTTCACCATTCATATCTCTTGATAACTGCCCCTATGGCAGTTTCTGTGTTGATACTTCCAAAGCAAAGCCACATTATGGAGTGCTTAGCAACTTGGGAACAGATGATGCACAAGTCTAATAATTCCTTTTGGACAGCACTAGCCTCAGTCTCCTCCACATTGTTTCTTCTGATCCAGGAGAGTTTCTTTTTGTTTAATCCCATGAAACTGGAAACTGACTCTTCACCCGCGTAGCTCAAGTGTATTAAACCTGTTTAAACTGGTTTTAGCCCTTTTGTCCTCACTCTTAGGACTTCTTCAGAAACTTAAAAACATAGAAGCTGTCCTTAAATA
Organism: Protopterus annectens; assembly: GCF_019279795.1. Lineage (NCBI taxonomy): Eukaryota > Metazoa > Chordata > Ceratodontiformes > Protopteridae > Protopterus > Protopterus annectens. Next base: position 342,260,184 of record NC_056738.1, on the reverse strand, counting down.
CATAAGTCACGACAAGTCAAACTCTTAAATCCTTGTAATCTAAATAAAAACAAACATTAATAGTACATATTCTTACAAAAAACTTAAATACTGAAATGTTAATTGATTTATAAAAACCTGATTATGTAAAATATAACACACCCTAAAATGTACATTTAAAACTCAAATATGAATATTACCACAAAATTTCACTAAATTAAAACTGAATTTAAGTTAAAGTCTAGCTGCTCTTAATCTTAAAACACTGACAGAGTGGAAGAAAGTTTACAATTGGTTTTTAGATTACATGGACTTAAGATTGTATAGTTTAAGTCTCAGTTAAATTTCTCTCTTTTGGGTTTCTTATAACATGACAGGAATGGATCCCATTCCTAAGTCAAAGTACGATCAACATTTGGGAAATTAGTATTTGTTTTAATCTTTGTTGGCCTAAAGTGCTCTTCGCAGTACCTGCAATCTGCCCAGAATTTACTCCCAACTACAATTCATATGGAGTTACATGCATCTGTGGCATATCTAAACTGCAAATTCTTTAGAAGACCTATTGCTCCTACTATTACTACTGGAACTGTCTTGGGTAACCTCCTTCCACATTGTCCTCTTCTGCCTGCAAATCCTGGTATTTTATGACCTTCTCACCCTCTGTACGCAATATATTAACCACTAGGTGCAGCAATTTCAATGATCAATGCTATTTTTGCCTTCTTTCTGTGGACTACTATGTCTGGTTTTCTTGCATCTATTTTTTTGAATTGTTGGTAATGGGTGATCCTGTGTGATATAAACTTCTTCACACCCTATTATTTCTGGTATGGATTAGTCATGTGAGTTTGGAGATGTATTTAATGACAGCCTCTGAATATTTTTAAATGTTTCTCAAGTAGTCCTAATAGACTGAGGACAAAAGCAATAAAACAGGTTTAATAAATTTTCTTGTGACATTTTATTTCCATTCTCATGTCTTTACACATTTGTTGAGCTCTTCAAAGCGCATATTTTTTTTATTCCAACCCCCATCAAGGGATTTGCTATTATTTTGCAAAGAGTTTTTGAAGTGCAACCTTTGGGTCCCTTGGAATCTCAGGACACCACCCAGGATCCATAACTGAATTCCTATACAGGTGCATTCTGTGGGACTCTAGCACTTTGTAGAACCAGTTTGGTTTCTTAAAGAAGGGGGGGTTGGTAGTCAGGCTGCAGGGATGTGCCGTGAAACATCCACCGCCTCCAATACTAGAGGAATGGAAAGAGGTTTTGGCTCAGGAAAACCAAGAAAAGTACAGTTTTGTACCTACCATAAATGTAGATGTTCGAAGATCCACATTGCTGCAGTCCTTACATATGGGTAGTCCGCTGTCCTCGGTCGGCCCGAATACCAAAGTATTAGGCTGACGTCGGTCATGGGCGCTCAGATCTGACATCAGAGCGTCAGGGTATAAAAGCGCATGACCGACGTCATATCCTTAGTCTTTTCTAGCCCCAGATGTCAGAAGGCCCTAAAAAGAAAGGCCACAGCCCAAAAACAGGATACCTCCCAAAAACATGCCCAACAACAACCATCACCCAAACCATATAACCATGCCAAAGTACAGAGGGGAAGGAGGGAGGGTAAATTGGACTGCAGCAATGTGGATCTTCGAACATCTACATTTATGGTAGGTACAAAACTGTACTATGTTCTTCATCTCACATTGCTGCAGTCCTTACATATGGGTAGAATCCCAAAGCAGAGGTAAAGGGAGGATGGAAAAATCATAAAGCATTAGGGGCTGCTAAAATGCCCTGTAATATTGCAGTGGCAAATCCAGCCCTAGACTTAGAATAAAGAGGAAGGTGGTAATTCTTGGAAAAAGTATGTACTGAACTCCAAGTGGCTGCTTCCAAAATATCTTTTGTAGCTACCCCCCTTAGAAAGGCAGTAGAAGTGGCAGTAGCTCTAGTGGAATGAGGTCTGATTCCAGCCGGAATCTCCTTACCATGATGGGAATAACAGAAAGAAATACAAAACCCAATCCATTTAGAAATAGTTTGTTTTGAAACAGGTTTTCCCTGAGAACCCAAAGCAAAAGAAACAAACAACTGCTGAGACTGCCTGAACCCCTTGGTTCTGCTCAAATAATAACGTAACTGCCTGTGAATATCCAAAGTATGCAAAATCTTCTCCCCTTTATTTTGAGGGTTTGCATAAAAAGTAGGCAAATGAATAGTTTGGTTCAAGGCCACACTAGAAACCACTTTAGGCATAAAAGAAGGATTAGTACGCAAAGATACCCTATCCTTATGAAAAATCAGGAAAGGTTCCACTGCCATAAGGGCCTGTAATTCAGAAACCCTTCTTGCAGAGGTAAAGGCCAACAAAAAAGCAGTCTTCCATGATAAATACTTTAACTCGGCAGTAGCTGCAGGCTCAAAAGGTTGTAGAGTAAGCTTTTCCAACACAAAATTGAGATCCCAAGCAGGAGTAGGAGCTCACGTGGGGGTCTTATGTTCTTTGCCCTCTAAGAAATTGCTTAAACAAAGGATGGGAAAATAAAGGAGGGTCACAGTCATAGTGAGCAGAAATGGCTGCAGCATGAACCTTTATCGAGGAGAAAGACAAACCCTTGTCCAATAACTCAGTAAGATATTGAAGAGAAACAATTAAATCAGGCTTGGAAACATCAAAGTCCTTCGCTTTGCTCCAAAGAAAAAATCTCCTCCATTTATCAGCGTAAACTTTCCTTGTACTAGGCCTTCTGGCCTCCAAAATAACATTCAAAACGTGTTGTGGAAGCTGAGACCCTCCAGGGTCTAAAACAGAATATGCCAGGCTGTGAGATGCAGAGACTGAATCTTGACATTGAGGAAGTGATTGCCCTCCTGAGACAAAAGATGCGGAATCAAAGGCAGAGGCCATGGAGGCTCCCGTACCAAACTCCTCAGTAGAGGGTACCAGTGCTGTCAAGGCCAATCCGGCGCTATCAGAATCATGGATGGCTTGTCTATTCTGGCCTTCAGGAGTACCTTGGGAATGAGAGGCAGAGGTGGAAAGGCATAGACATGAAGATTGCTCCAACTGAATGATAGAGCATCCACCTTCCAAGCTGTGGGATGAAACATTTTTGTGCAAAACTTTGGCAACTGGTAATTTAGTGGAGAAGCGAACAGATCTATGTCTGGAGTCCCCCATAACACTGTCAACTTTTGAAACACGAGGATCCAGTTTCCACTCGTGAGGATCCACAATTTGTCTGCTCAACACATCCGCTAAGGAGTTCTGTGCTCCTGGTAGAAACCTTGCCTGAAGATTGAGGTGTAAACTGAGAGCAGTCTCCCACAAAATCATCGCTTGCCTGCAAAGAGGGTAAGAATGGGTTCCCCCCTTGCTTGTTGATGTACCACATGACAGTAGTGTTGTCTGTTTGAATCAACACCTGTCCTGGGTGAAGTAAATCCTTGAAAGCCATCAATGCAAATTGGACTGCTAACATCTCCTTCAAGTTGATATGCAAATGTTGAAGTCAGACAGGCCACGTGTCTTGCACCCATTTTCCATTGAGGTGTGCTCCCCAAGCCTTGTCCGAGGCATCTGTCGTTAGAATCTGACTCGCCTCTGGTCGGGTCACAGAGAGTCCCTTGTTTAGGTGACATTCCTGAGCCCACCACAAAATTCTTTCTGAATGCAAGGTATTATCTGAATGACAGTGTCTAGATCTTGGCAGTGTTGTGTCCATACATTTTGAGATACCATTGAAGCTTCCTCATATGCAGTTTGGCATTGGGAAGCACCAGAATACAAGATGCCATGAACCCCAAGGCTTGAAGGACTGTCCTTGCAGTCAGCCTGGACTGTAGAGACATTTGATGGAAATAAAGAGAAAGGCTTCTTTGTCCGGGGTCAAAAAGGCCATCTGGGAAGCTGTATTCAGTCTCACACCCAGAAAGCACATGTCCTGAGAGGGTACTAGACTGGACTTTGTTTCGTTCACAGAATACCCTAGGCATCTTAACACTACCATCACATACTGTAGATGATGCAGAAGTTAGTCTTTGTGTTGTGCAATAATCAGGCAATCGTCCAAATAAGGATAAATCTGTATTCCTTTTAACCTGAAAAAAGGCTATCACTGGAGCCAGAACCTTTGTGAACACTCTGGGTGCAGTAGATAAGCCAAAGGGCAATGCAGAGAACTGATAATGTAAATTTCCAGCCCGAAAACACAGGTACCTCCTGCAACTGGGCCTGATAGGAACATGAAGATAAGCCTCTTTGAGATCCAGAGTTACCATCCAGTGATCTTTTCCAAACAGAGGTAAAAGCTGTTGTAACGTCAGCATTTTGAACTTTGGAATGTCCAAATAAGTGTTGAGGATAGATAAATCCAAAATTGGTCTCCACGTGTTCCCTTTCTTTGGTACTAGAAACAGGCGAGAATAAAATCCTAGTCCCACTTCTGACAGAGGAACTGGCTGTATAGCTCCTATTTGAAGAAGTAAAGAAATCTGCTTGTGAGCCTCTATTCTTTGCCGAGGAGGAACGTCTGGCATGCCTTTGAAAGGAGGCAATGTATGGAAATAGAACTTGTAGCCTCGGTTTATAATGTCCAATACCCATTTGTCCTGGGTGACTAAAAGCCAGTTTTGCTTGAAGAGTGCTAATTTTCCTCCCAAAGGAGCTGCCAGGGAAGAAGAATCTGGCAGCTGAAAATGCAGGTCATTGGGCCTGTTTACGAAAGGACTGGCCCCTGCCCTCACCTGCAGATTGTGCAGGCGAACTCCAAGTTCTAGGCCTGAATGTACTGTGAGCTCTGCCCCTGCCACGTCTAGATCTACCCCTAGATTGAGAATCAGAAGAAGGGTAGGTCCACCCCTTAGTAGGCCAATTTCTACTAAACTTTGGAGGATGCACCTGCAAAAAATCTTTAACAGTCTGCATAGACTTAGCCTTGTCTTCCATTTTCTTCAAAACCAACTCCACAGGGGGACCAAACAAAACTTCAGACTGTAAAGGGCATCCAGAATTCTAGTTTTAACATGCTCGGACAAATTCTGCTCCTTAAGCCAGGCGTGCCTCTGAAGAACTGATCCAGTGGCAGCCACCCTAGAAGAGGCCTGTACAGCATCAAAACCACACTGCAAAGAATGCTTACCCACCTGTTCAGAGACATGTACTAAATCCTGCAATTCTTTACACTCTATGCCCTCTGCCAAAGCATCCACTTTAGATTTTAGCTGAGAAAGGAGGAAATTCTGATACTTCAACATATGAAACTGGCAATTTAAAGCCCTCATTGCTAAAGTAGAAGAGGTATACACCTTCTTACCCCATCTATCCAAAGCTCTAGCTTCCTTATCTAGAGGAATCGATTCTTTACAACAGAAGCTCTAACACCCTTAGGCCCCTGACTAATAGTTTCTGGGTCCGCCCTAGGACTCTTATACAGATATTTATGAGCCTCAGGCACCCTGTAATACCTGTCCGGTTTAACTGGCAGGAGGCAAAGAATCTGGATTAAGGGAAGCCTCGAGAAAACATCTTGAACAACATCCAAAACAGGAGGTATAGCCAAGGGTCTATGCTGTGGTAAAAACAAGAATTCCCTAAGCCTCTTTCGTGAATCAGAGAAATCCTGTCCTTCCCACTTAAAATGCTCTCTCATGGAATGCAGAGTTTCTGAAAACGAAAAATCCTCTGGAGGAGAAGCAGAAGGAGTGGAATCCTCTGCATCAGAATCCGAATAAGGGGGAAAATCTAGAATATCTTCAGCAGAAGAGTCTGAGTCGTCAGAGGCCTGATCCAAACTTTCCAACTCTGGCTCCACCCTGGGCCTCTTATCAGGAGGGGGCATAGAACCTCTAATTAAAGTAATCAAATCTTCTGCCATTTTAAGCATGTGCTTTTTAGGCACAGACCCTGAAGTAACTGGAGGGACACCAGAGGAAGGCAAAACAGACCTACCCTTAGAAGAAGCCTTAGAAATAGTAGCAGAAGGCCTAACCACCTTAGGCATAGAAGGGAGAACAGTAACCTGAGAGGCCCCTTCGGCTTGACCTGACTCCTGTGAGGCCACATCCTGCAAAATCAAAGTTTCCCCCTGAGACTCAACAGAAACTTCAGCCGGATCCACCTGCTCCACTGTAGCTTCTGCAGGACCGGCGTCCGAAATGGACGAATCAACCTGTCTAGGTTTCAAGGATTTGTCTTTGCGCTTCTCCGTGGAAGCGGGAGTCGGAGGATCCGACGGCATATTATAATTACACCGCTTACCAAAAACTAAGCTAGCACAATCTAACCTTCTTTTTATAGTGCGCTTATTAAACCTAGCACAAAACCGACACCCGACTACGTCGTGGTCCGGTCCCAAACAAGGAATGCAAAGAGAGTGATAATCCCTATGTGGTATCCGTTTCCCACAAGAAATACAATTATTCACTTTTTCTGACATCCGGAATTAACAAAGGCAAGAAAAAACAAAAATATTCCCCAACGGGGTACTTAGCCCAACTTGGTTTCGGTCTGAAACTCAGAATACGAAAATTTCAGAACGCCGAACGGCACTTGCAACGCTGCTTCTGCATCGGACCATGCGGCAAAAAAGACTGAGGATATGACGTCTGTCATGCGCTTTTATACCCTGACGCTCTGATGTCAGATCTGAGCGCCCATGACCGACGTCAGCCTAATACTTTGGTATTCGGGCCGACCGAGGACAGCGGACTACCCATATGTAAGGACTGCAGCAATGTGAGATGAAGAACATCTACATTTTTTCTTGGACTGGTGCTAAGCTTTTTATCTGAAGGCCTTTCACTTTATGAAAAGTTTCTCTAAAATTAAAATGATGCTCAAGTGGCGAGGCTAAGACTAGGGTATTACCCTCTGGGAACACAGGTTGACAGAGACCTCTCTTTTGGCCACCACATTGCCACTGTGGTCGGGGGGGGTCCTTCTGTGTGGCACATCTCATTGCTAAGGGTTTTGTGTCCAGGAGAGGGGGGGGGTCATTGTCTCACTCTACTCTTCCCTTACTGGGCCAGTCAACAAGTGCGGTGCCCCATTTGGCATGTGCCTCGCTGGACACCTGCAGCGGCTGGGGAGGCTGTGGGGGTGCCTCATGGAGAGGATCCTAGGCCTTGGACACTTGTCCTGTATGGACAGACTTGGAAAACTTCAACTATTCTCTGATATCTAAAGAAATCCCAATCCCTTCACACTACACACTCCAGAGACCTCAGCCTCATTACCACAATCAACAGAATGTGCTGGAGGGACAGGTTCATAACACAGAGACTGCCCATGCTATGGAATAGACTTCCCATACATGTCAAAAGGAGCACCTCACTGGCCCTCTTCAGGAGAGCTTGATGACTGGATGGGAAATAGAAAAATCCCCCCGGGGATCACTCTAGTGGCTTTACTCGACAGAGGCACTGGGAACTATGGTCGGGTGGAACAATGCCAGGGCACTTCTATGAGCTAGGCTTGTAAAGGCTCCAGGGCCATTAGCTTAGTACACACCTATGAACCTATGTATAATCTGGCTCAGAGTTAGCATATGACCCTGTAGAAATTTGGTTTGCATATGCCAAATGGTTCTCCATCACATGACTATTAAGACTCCTGTGGAGAGGGATCACTTCTTGACAGGAGACTACTGAGGCAGGGTGCTTTTCAGGGTCTAATTAGCTGCATCCAATGAATTTCACGCAATTTATGCAAGCCTGAATGAGTCCTTTGAGTAGAATGATGGGTCTGATAGACTCCAGCAGTTGTGGCAAGCACACGCTTGTTACAGGCTTCTAAGTATTCAGAGGCTTAAGTACAGTTATCTAAAATCTTACCATAACAGTAGATGCCTTTTTCTTCACTGTTGCAGTATTCTTTCCATAAGGGATTTCCTGCCAAGGATAGCCCAATGTCCGGCCAGTACACCAAAGCCTTTGGATTTTGTAGGTGCAATTCTTCAAACATATGCTCGCCACCGACGGCATAGGGCATAAAGGTGACACATGGATGCAAACACTTAAAAAATGAATTGTCCCAGGAGAAAGAGAGCACCCTTGGGGACAAAAAAAGAACATGTACATCCAGACGGAAAAGGAAGCAAGAGCCCCTCGGCCAGGAGGGTAACAAAGGCAAGGGGGGTAGGAAAGTGTGGAGAAGGAGGGAGGGACCAAATACTGCAACACTGAACAAAAGGATGTTTACTGGTACAGCAAGATTTTACACATCTGCAGAATTCTTTACTTAAGGGAGAGTACAAGACCTAAGGCAGCGTCTGGAAGGAGGAAGGCATAGAAGAGCCCTGACAAAATACACACTGGCCCTGGAAAATAACATTCCCTTTATAAGGTTTAGTGAAGATATGAACAGATGATCAAGTAGCAGCCTCAAGGGTGGAATTAAGTGTCCAAAACTTTGAAAAATACACCAGAAGAGGCAACCGCCCTTGTAGAATGTGCCATTACAGATGACATTTGCCATGAAAACTGCAACAAAAGGAAATTACCTTAGAAATCCAGGATGAGATGCTTTACTCAGAAAAAGCCCAACGTCCTGGGATAAGACAAAAAAGTTGCCTCAGACTTGCAACTTGCCTTCATTTTATCTAAATGAGTTGTCTATACAGATCCAAAGTGTGAAGAACCTTTTCACTGGCAGTCTGTGGAGAAGGAAAAAAAAATGAAGGAATGTGAGCAGACTGATTAGGGGGCAACCCATTAATACCCCTTTTAAATCCACAGGGATTAGTTTGAAGAGATACCCTGTCTCGGTGAAAAACTACAAAAGGAGAAATAGCCATGACAGCCTGAAGTTCAGATACTCTCTCGGATGAAGACAGAGCCAAAAGAACAAGTCTTCCAAGTACAGTGTTGTAAGGAAGCTGAACTATAGTAGGTTAAAACACAGATCCCAAGAAGACAGACTAGCTTTCGGGAAGGTCTAACATGGACACCTTTAACAAACTGCTTAACCTCAAATCGAGAAGATAGAGGAGAATTCAAGGGCAGACTAGCAGAATTTGTTGACAGGTGAGCTTTAAATGAAATATGCCAAGCCAGCATGGAGAAGATCACACAAATAAAACAGAACCAGAGGACCTTCACAGAGAGGGGACCCTGATGGCTGAGAGGCACCAGACAAAAAATCTTTTCCATTTAAACATGAATGACTTTCTGGCAGTGGGTTTCCTAGCCTCTTGCAGAATCACATCCGCAGAAAAGATTTGCCTAAAACGAATCAAAACCTTATTACCCACAATGTCATTTGAAGAGTGGACAGGTGAGAATGGATAAGAGATCTCGTCTGGTATGAGAAGATCCAACTGGTGAGGTAACGTGTGATGAATGCCCCTGGTCAAGTGATAAAGAAGGGGGAACCAATGCTGCCTAGGCCAGAAGGAAGTTACCAGCAGGATTTGGGGACATTCCTGCCTGATCTTGAGCAGAACCCATGGCAATAGAAGGAGGGGAGGCATACAGAGAAATTCCCTTCCAAGGAAAAGACAGGGTTGTCCACCTTCCAAGTCAGAGAACTTGGTACTCTAACAGAATAGAGGAAGTTGCTTGCTCAAAGGGGAAGCACAAAGATCTACTTGAAGAACATCCTACTGATGGAGTATGTCCAGAAACATGTACTTGTAAAAGGATCAATTCGGGAGCCTGTGTTCTGAACCTGTTCAAGGAGTCTGCCACTAGATTATGCTCTGAAAGAATGCAAACTGCCTGAAGAGTCTTCAATATCTGATAGCTAGATCTCATGTCTGAGTAGCTAATATGTGCAGGAGATAGGACCTTGTGCCCCCCCCCCCCCGTTTGTTGACGTACCACATTAAAGTGGTATTGTCTGTGAAGACTGAAAGGGGGAGGGGGCGCAAGTGGAAAACTTGCAGAGCCAGAAAGCTGGGCTCTCATCTCTTATATTGACATCTGACCTCCAATGAGGAGGCCAAAGACCCTGGACCTTTAGGGGGCCACAAGTAGCCCCCCACCCCAAGTCAAAGACATCCATGGACAGTTCCTGACAAGAAAATGAAGCATGGAAGGGAAGGCCGGAATCAAGAATTACTGAATTCACCACTGAAGCTCGCATTTGAGTCAAGGAAGTAAATGGGGAACTCCCGGGGGTGGCAATGCCAAAGCCACACTGACTTCAGAAACCACTGAAGCTTCCTCATATAGAGCCTGGTGAGAAGAAGCATGGGCATAGAGAAGGCCATAAATCCTAGAAACCTGTGAAATTCCCTGGCCGTGAGAGAGGACAGGGGAAGGGAGACTGAAAAAAGGTCATAAGAGACAAAACCCTGAGAGCAGGCAGAGAAGCAAGCATAGGAATAGTCTGAAGCCTGCACCTGAGAAAAACATGATTCTGGGAGGGCATCAGAATGGATTTAATGAGATTTATGGTGAAGCCCAGACTTTGTAAAAGACAAGTTGTAAAGTGGAGATCCTGCAGACTGCTTGGTGGAGTAGCTTGAACGAGCAGGTCAGACAGGGAAAATCTGTACCCCCCAAAGCCTGCAAAAAAATCAATGATGGGAACAAGGCATTTGGTAAATATCCTTGGGGCAGTGGAAAGGCCAAAGAACAAAGCAGAGAACTTAATGTGTGGAAGAAGCAAACAAACATTTCCTGAATGGGGATCTGAAGGTATGCATCCTTAAGATCCAGAGAAACCAAAAAGGCCTGGGGAAGGAGAGGAGGAAAAGGTCTGGAGAGACATCTAGAAAGAAGGGGTCTTGAAAAATGTGCTGAGCAGAGAAAGATCCAAAATTGGTCTCCACATACTCTCCTTCAGATGAACCAAAAATGTTCTTGAGTAAAACCCCTTTCCAACATAGGTGGGTGGTACGGGCTGAATGGTGCCCTGACCAAAAGGCACTGTGGACCCTTTGGGAAACTGGTTAAGGATATTAAGGAATGCCTGAAAAGGAGGAATGGATTTCTAACTATGAAATATTCCTGACGAATGATGGACAACATCCAAGAGTCTAAAGAGACAGAATGGCAGATAGACAAGGGGACCTGATCAAGAAGAAGAGAAGGCCAAATGGAGATAGAAGCCTTCTTTTCAGGACAAGCCTGAGATCGAGTCCAAGTGTATTCAGCAGGGGAAATGCACTTACAACCCTTATGGGAGAGTCTGTTTACAGACAAATGTGGACTTAGAAGGGTAAATCCTCTGGAATTTAGGGATTTGGAGACAAAAATATGCTAAAGTCCCTGCAGAACCTTACCCTTACTCTGAATGGACTTAACAGATCAGCAGCAGTGATCCCAAAAAACATTCTAGTTATCCAGATGGGAATCTAAAATTTTAGCCTCAATATCATCAGAGAAACCCTACTACTTGGAGACTTTAACATAGACTGGGGCACCTGTTCCTTAGAATCCCCAGCCACCCATATTAACCTGCATGCATTTACACAAATCGTATCCACCCCTACCAGGATAGGTAAACCCAACCAAAAAGAAAGTATACTTGATACTCAAACATTCACCCCCCAACTGTACACCTCTGGTATCCTCCTTAATGGCCTAAGCGATCACCTTCTCACATATGTAATTAAGCACAAAACCATTAATTCCAAACAACCCTTACTCAGAAAGGTTAGAAACAATAAAAACTTTGACCCTGCCAAATTCCAACAAGAACTAAACTCATGTAATTGGTCTATTCAAAAACACCTCCCCTTAGAGGAAGCAGTAGCATACTTTAACAACAAATTCCTTGAGATCCTTGATTTGCATGCACCTGTTCGTTCAAAGAGAACCAAGGCAAAAACTACACCATGGCTTTCTATAGAGTCTAAACTCAAAATTACCCTTAGAAACAAAGCATGGGCTTTATGGCGTTCTTCTAAAGACCCTCGAGATCACATTAAATACAGGCAATCCAGGAACGAAACCAAAAAATCAATTTTACAAGACAAAAAAGAATACTACTGTAATTTACAGACAGTAAATCAAAATAACCCTCAGAAGTTTTGGGCAGGTTTAAATAATCTACTACATCCTGGACAAACTTCAACCCCAATCCCTGCTACTACTATTGATAAAACCCCTGAAGATGTTTCTGATAGTTTTAACCAATTCTTTACTGAGACAATTCAAGCCCTAGCTAGCCACCTACCTCCTAGCTCCCCTGGTCTTGAAAGTAGCACCCCTAGAAACCTACTTGCGTTCAGCTTCCAACCAGTCGCCACTTCACTTATCCGTACCTTGATCAAAAAATTACAACCCACTACACTTTCTGCTGATCAACTCCCTGCCGAGTACCTACAAAAATCAGCTGATGCTATTGCTTACCCAGTCTCAATACTAATCAATCGAACCATAGTAGAAGCTAAAATTCCCACCATCTGGAAAATATCCTATATAATCCCACTTCACAAAGGAGGCAGCTCTACTGAATTCTCCAATTATAGGCCAATAGCTATACTCTCTCCATTTGCAAAGATTATGGAAAAATGTATTCATAGACAACTCATGCACCACCTAATCCAAAATCGTCTTACGGCAGACACTCAGCATGGCTTCCGTCCTCATCACAGCACTACTTCAGCCCTCCTAGCCTTTACTAACACCATAAACCATAATCGCAACAATAATTATATATCCTCAGCTCTCTTTTTGGATCTTTCCAAGGCATTCGATATGGTTGATCACCAACTTTTAATCCACACCCTGCAAACATTCTGTCTAGATACTGGAGCCCTCCATTGGTTTCAATCCTACCTGAATGGTCGACAGCAGGCTGTCCTCTGACAGAACAAACCCTCTAACCTTCTATCCAACACCCTCGGAGTACCACAAGGCTCTATACTAGGGCCCTTGCTGTTCTCCATCTTCATTAACGACCTTTATACTGTCATCCCAAAAGTCAGCTGTATCCAATATGCTGCTGACTCTACTCCGATTTGCTCAGCCACATCTCCAGTAGAGTTATGGTCAGCTACCCAGACCACCTTTAATACAATAGAAAACTGGCTTTCTGAACATAGTCTGATCCTAAATCCCAAAAAAACTAAAATGCTGTTATTTTCACCAACACGTAGGTCTACCGCTTTCACCTTTACCATAAAATCAAATGATGGCACAATAATCTCCCCTGACCATAAAATCAAATGATGGCACAATAATCTCCCCTGACCCATCTACAAAACTATTAGGTGTCATCATAGACAATCTCAAATTTGACCTACATGTTAACCAAACTATCAAAACCATCAATAAAAAACTAGGGTCACTTTACAGAATAAAAGCCTTCCTAACCCCTCCAGCTAAAATTGTCACAGCTCGCTCTCACCTTCTTTCAACCCTTCTGTATGCATCCCCTCTACTCTCGAATTTGAACAAGACTGTCCTTAACAAACTTTCAATTTGCTACAACCACAATGCCAGGTTTGCCACTGGGCTGCCTTTTAGGACACATCATTGCATCAATCTAAATCAGCTTGGTTGGCTTGAACTACCCAGCCTAATCCAGTATAACCAACTGATTATGGCCTATAAAATCCTCTATAATCCGGACAATACTCCTGCACTTAAAAATATTATCACCCCCTATAACAATCCTAGACCGCTTCGATCCTCTAACAAACTACTAATTCAGACTAGCAAAATTAATAACACAGCTGGTGATTCTCTCTTTGCAAACTCTGTAAGTAGATCCTGGAACTCTCTTCCAGCTGATATTACCTTACCTTCCACCTTAGGTCAATTTTAAACTAGACTCAAACAACATTTGTCACTTAACTGGCTATATCAATGTATCAAGCCTGGCTAACTCCCTCTAGAATGTGTAAAAATCTGTTTACTGTGTAATTTAATTTAATCCTGACTTGTGCTCAGGATTAACTGTAACCTGTGGAACTTGTTTAACTTGCTTACTTATGTAATCTCTGTAAATAGTCCGTTTGTAATATGTAATGCTGTATCTGCTTACCCTTGGAGCTTTTCTCCCCTGGCCTCCGCTGAAAATGGACATGCATCCAGTCGGACTATCCCGGTCAACAAATGTAAAATAAATATAAAAAATAAAAATACATGGCTAAGAGTAATGCTTCATGACAAAAGTGAAAGTAGCTATCCCAGAAGAGGCATCAGTTGCATTTTACCGAGTGATGGGGGACTTGGGAAGTGGACCAAAGAAGGGAAAGAGCAGAAGCTTTGCCATCAGAATTAGGAAGGTCAGACATCAACTTAGTTAACCAAGAAAAAAGATCAAAAACATACCTGGTTGTGAGGGTTTGGTAATTAATAACCCTGAAGACAGGGTGGCAGCAGTATATACCTTTTTACCCAACTTTCCATAGCTCTACTTTCCTTATCTAAAGGAAGGAGCTTAGTAGACGGCAACAGCTTAGATTTATCAGAAGAAACTGAACATCAATACAGGCTTCAAATATATGGAGTTGCTTATGGATTTTTTTTAACCAGAAATGGAGAAATTGAAAAAAGACATAGAAGTGCTACAATTGAAACTTGAGACTGACTTTAAGGATGATAGATATGTAAGCAGGCTTGAACAGCTTGATGTCACACTATCTGATAGTGATGACAAACTGAAACAGAAAATCAACAAACTTAAGAGGGACTATGATGATTTTACATGAGGTCATATCTTTGTTTGGCCCAAGGAATGCTATGGTCATGCAGATCAACACTCCAATGTAAAGTGCGTCTCAGAGCAGGCTCTCAGGAACCTTGCAGTCGTATGCGAGACAGGAAATGGAAATGCTACACAGGAAGTTACAAGGAGCGCGAGTACTGAGCTTCAGCAACGAACTCCCATTGTTGAGAATCTGATTGACGCTTCATTGGGGCAGCAGTTAGAACAACTCAGCAATGAACGAACTTCTGTTATTCCAACACTCTTAACAACGGACAGAGTTGCTTTGTTGGATAATGTCTCTCCATCCACGTAGGTGGAGGATTCTGATTCCATCAGACAAGGAGTAAGAAGGAAGGATATGAAAGAACAACAGCGTTTTTTGGCGCAGCTCCCAGCGCCAGTCAAGAAAAAGGGAGAATGGAAGAGGTCTTTTGAGCGAGGGAAGAGGAACCAAAAAACGGAGGACTGTCGAGTGACTGGTAATCTTAATAATAATGTTGTTTACAATCTTTCTCATCATGTTTTAACAGAGGATGAGAATTTTATTTTAAGTAAGGGCTTGACTTTTGTTCCAAGCAAAGAAAGCTGTTACAACGAGGTCATTATGGACTTAATGTTTTTTTGTAGGACTATAGCTTTGAGACAAATGTTTGGGGATGGTTCATGTGTTTCTGCGGGGTTAAGACAACCTAGCTGTTTTATCCCCCCTTTCACTGCTTCTATGCATAGTTTTATTAAATGTTGTGAACATGACTTGTTACAATATTTACAGCATGATCATGAAAAAAGATTCTATAATTTAACACCTGTTCAACGTGAAGCTATGTATAATTTGAGTAAGAATGACACTATTGTCATCAAGCAAGCAGATAAAGGAGGGGCAGTAGTGGTTTTGGATGCCACATACTATTTTGACAAAATGAAACAGTTACTGTCTGACGCAGATACTTATACCTATAAATCCCCTACAAGTTAAGCTATTGGTAGCACATGTTCATAATGCACTTAAACAAATTTTGGATGATAAGCGTATTGATGAGCAATTGTTTAATTTTTTTAAAAAAGGATGATGTTACACCGATTTTTAAGGCGTTATCCAAGATTCATAAAAGTATAACGGACCCACCCCTCCGACCTATAGTGTCAGGTAGGGGGTGGGTCACAGAGAATATATCTATTTGGCTGGAATGCACTCTAAGGCCATATTTGGATCGTATTGATGAAGTGCTTAAAGTCAGGACATTTTTTAATGACTTTAGGGGCCATGAATATTGATAACAGCAAAGGGTTACATTTGATGGCCACAATAGATATACAAAATCTGTTCACAGCCATTAGTAATGATTATGGTGTCATGGCTATACTTACAGTGTTACATGAAATGGAAGCAGAGGGTTCGAAGATTGATGTTATCACTGACTTGCTTACTTTGGTTTTGGAGAACAATGTTTTCATGGGAGCCAATAGCATATATAGGCAGGCACATGGGGTAGCCATGGGCACCCCATGTGCCAATACCTATGCTAATTTGGTACTGTCTTTTTGGGAAAACAGGTTTATTTTAAAAAACAATACTTGGTCACGATATATTATTCTTTACAGGCGTTTTGTGGATGATATTTTTATTTTGTGGAATGTGAATGAAGTACAGTTTAATGATTTTTTAGTTTTCATTAATTCATCCACTTCCTTTTTGCGATTTACGGCCAATAGTTCATGGACTGACATTGACTTTCTAGATGTGCATTTAGTTCAAAGGAATGAAGGTTTTTCCACACACCTGTTTAGGAAGGATTGTTGGAGGAATACCCTACTTAGCTTCGATAGTATGCACCCTAGGCATACCTTTCCTAATATTATAAAAGGACAGGTTAGTAGGGTTTCTAGAATTTGTACAGATGAAACACAGTTCAATGTTGAGGCTGATAAATTGATTGGTTTGTTTAGTGAAAGAGGTTACAACAAATCCATGACCAAAAGAGTTATCCAGAACAGCAAGATACATAGAAGTGATAGGTCGACGCCATGGCTGCTCTCTGATATGCAAGACAGTTCATCTAAGTCAAATAGGGGCATATATAAAACGAAACCTCAAATTATGTTCACTTACAGTAATAACATAAGAGGGGTCTGTGATGTAGTCCGAAAGAATTGGAATATTCTAACCACTGATGATAGAATTCATTCCATAGTAGGGGAATATCCCTGTTTTGGCTTTAGAAGAAATAAAAATCTTAAAGACATTTTGTCTCATGAAAAGTTAACTGATATTAAACATTTCAAGGCCAACCCAGGTACTGTTCCATGTGGTTCGTGTAAAGCTTGTGCTTATATTAATAGAAACACTAGCTTTGTTCATCCAGTTACTGGGAGGGTTTTTGAGTTTAAAGCCAGGGCTACATGTAGGACTACAGATTTAATATATATGGCATAGTGTGATCAGTGTGAAAGTTTTTATGTTGGAAAAACTAACTGCATGTTTAAGGTTAGGATTTTACAACATCTATCAGCTATTAGGAATGCTGATACTCATAATGCCCTCTATAGGCATATAGAGAAACATGCACAGCACAGCTTTAGATTTAAAGCCATTATTAAGATCAGGTTGAACAGTAGAGGGGGTGATATTAAGAATATAACAGAGCTCAATGAGGCCAAGTGGATTGTTGAACTATTGGCCCGTAGACCTCCAGGTCTCAATGAGATGATTCCAATGAAACCCGCCCTGAAAAATAGGCGGGTATTTTATTGATTTTGATTGGCCATGCTTTGTTTTAAATTGTTACTACTTTGTTTGATGGTTATCTGAAGAAGGGTTACACCCGAAAGCGCTCATCTGTAACTGTTTTTACTGCTTACTGAAGTTGGATTTGTACAGTTTTTTCTACTTGACATTGGATTTATTAAAACCTTTGGACATTCAGCAGTATTCTGCAACGTTTTCTCTTCATATCCTGTAGAACCTGCCAGGTTTCTTAGGAGCTGGAGGCTGAGAAACAGAAGCTGCAGAGGCAGCAGAAAAGGTGTCCAAAAGGGCTGCCAAAACAGGAAGAATAGCAGACCGCTTAAGAGACTCCATCTGTAAAAGCTAATACTTCTTTGGAATGTCAGAGACCTGGGAGCAATACCACTCAAAGTACTTCGTATAGAAGCAACACTATCCCCAAAAGATACATTTTTCGTGGGGGAGTCTGGGCTCAAAGAATCCTCTTCCTCTGAACCATAATCTAGAGGGGAAGGAATCAATGGATTTAGCAAGGTATTCATCCCCAGAATCCAAGTCCTCATCTGAGGGATCCAATTCGCTAGGCCTCTTAACAGGGGGTGAAGACCAGGGATGGGCAGGGACCAATGCCCCTTAAGGTGGCCACAAGGCCATTAGGGCATTGAACAGACCCTCAGTAAAATTCTACCATTCACATTAGGGATTGTTAGCAACGGAAGTAATATGTTTAGTTTTCTGCTTTTTCTTGAGCAAGACATCTGCCCCCTTAGCGGGATTAATTGTAGTAGGAACCTCTTCCCTCACTAAATTGTGAGGAATCCCTCATTTATGCCAGCTTCTGAAAGGGTCGCGGCAGAGGAATCCAATGCAAGCACCAGACAGTCTTTCTGGGCTTTCACCAGCTTCTAGAACGACATCCAAGGAAGGCTGGGCAGCAACCAGGTCAGGTCAAGGCTTTTTAGCCCTGGTAGACAGCGGACCCTTGGGACAGGAGGATTCCACCACAACATCCTAGGCCAAAAGTTTAAGTCAATAGTTCGCAAGGTATATGGATAAGGAAGACAAGTGACTATGGAGGGTCCTGGGTATAAACACCTGACATGGCACTTCATAGGGTCATGGGAAGGACTTAACTGCAAAAAAAAAACTCATCATGATGGTCTACTGGATGACATGAACACAAATAGAATATAAAATTAAAAAAAAAAATGGAGAGAAAAAACCCCAATGGGGCACTTATCTGACGACAGCTTGGTAACCAATGCAGCAGAAGGGCATTCAGACTGACTTTCAATAACAGCATTTGGACTGGAAGCAAAGAAGTTCTAAGTGTTAGCATCCATACATCAGCTTTATGCCTTATGCCGTACACAGAGAGCATACATGTGATGTACAGTGCCTACAAGATCTAAAGGCTCTGTTGTACTGATCAGAAGTTGGGTTATCCTTGGCAGGAGATCATTTATATAGACAATACTTTAACAACATGGAAGGACATATTGAGTGCAGCATTAGGAAACTAAGTCTCTGGTCATAAGAGGTGATCACAACCATGAGCCAGTCTCCTGGGATTTCCTCACAGACAGATGCAGAGGACTCCATCCTCCCCCTCAGTAACCAGGATCCAGGTGTCAAGAATCAGTACCTGCCCAGCGGTTCTGGACTTACCTAACTGGGAGAGAGGGGGGGTTCTCAGCCTGAACAGATGTCAACAAAAGATGCAGAAGCCTCTGCAGCGATATCACCAGAGGTTTCAGCTTAACTAGAAGTTGTCAGATGGGGCCAAGTCTCACTTCCTTTGAACATCTCCAGCCTGGGAAGAACATCTCCAGCCTGGGAAGACTGTCTAAGACTGAAAGGGTTCAAAAACTTCTCTGGCAGCTTAAGGACTCCAAATGGTAAAAATACAAAGCAGGCAGCAAACAAACCAGGAATCCAATGTCCAAAACCACAGTTAACAGAAGAACACACAATGCACAGCTTTCGAGACCATTTATCTTTCTCAATGTTTACACAAAGTAACTAAAGTACACTCCTTATACATAAATAGCCAGCCCATCACCATAGTCAAATGGCACAATTAATAGTATATAATTATATAATTAAACTGCCCTAAATCCCCTAAAACCTCCATATAATACATAAAAAATGTACATACATTTACACCTACACAAAAAGCTCATTATACACATAAAAAGATCTTTATATTTCATGAAAGGTCATGCTTAAACTTCAGCATAGGTTTTATACTAACAGTATTACCAGGGTTAAATAATACTTGCTTTGTGTTGTGTGTGCTTCTATTAAACACGATTTGGATGTTGGACTCCTGGTTTGTTTCCTGTAAGACTGAAATGGTATCTGGTTCTCTTGCACTGTTTCTTTAGGACACCCCCCCCCCCCCCCCCCCACACACACACACACACACACACACACACACACAAGATAGGTAGGGCATCAGACAATAATGGACAGGCCACACACACTTTCTGCTGTTATATTTTTGCAAAGACTCACCTCTACTCCTAATCATACAACAACTGAAGTAAGCACACAGGGGACAGTTGGCCATGTTGTACTTTAGGCACAGGCAAAACATGCAAAGAGTGGTAACCCCAGTGGGGGATCTACCTTCTACACTCTAAACGTACAACTGAAGGTTTGCCAGATATCTACAGAAATTTAAGCCACACGGACAAAATTACTTTGCTTTGAAAAGTCTTCTGGCTTTAGAGCAAACTACGTATTCTTAAAATGCAGTTGCATACGACTCAGACTGCAAGAAAATTTGATAAATGTCAGACTGTCAACCCTTTTTATACAGATGTCCTGATGTTGGCGGAGAGAGACTGCCAGTGCTGGGAGGAGAAAAAATCTAATATTCACCATCTCAGAATTCTACAAAGCAGGAAATCCCATGAGTAATTTCTACAACAATGAATTACGATGACCATCTGTTGTGCTTTTCTGCAAACAATTTTGCTTCTTCTAAACAGGGGATGTTAAATCCTTTCATGGGGGGGGGGGGGGGGGACATGCACTGAACTTTGTGGTGTGAATAAATGTTAATGCATATCACAATTTAACTGGCTTTGCATTTTTATTCCTGGTATAGGCAAGTATTGGTGACATTTCTGTAACAGTAACAGAAATTATGATCTCTACTTATCACCTGCATAAAACACAGAATGCATCACCAGAACCACTCTTTTTCAGAATCCAAATGGATACAACAATAAAATACTAACAAAAAAAGCAGTTCAAGAAAAGGGGACCAAAGCACTAGAGACTGGAAAACTCTGAAAAGCAGTACAATATCAAGCAGAACACTCCAGTACTGAGAATTACAGATGGCAAGCAAACCCTCCTTTCATAGCCTATCAGTATGGCAGTAATCTATTTCAAAATGAAAACACAAGTACTGGAAGATAAACTCTTTATATAAAACACACGGCAAAGCTTTCAGGTAAAAAACCTTTCTTCAGTGCATACATTTCAACAGTTAAAAACAGAATATTTATATAGTGTGGGTCAGCATCACATGACTTGCAGCCAAGTAGTCATATGACATATATCTAATAAAACATAATATTCTTACTTTAATTTAGTTTGTTGTAAAAACTTTAAAACAGGTTTTAATGTTATCACATCATTAATTCCTGGTGGTTTGTCTGCCTGTAACCTCAGTATCCAGTCATATTCCTTCAATTCCAGTTTATTATTTATATCACCCCCTCTTAATGTTGTCTCAACTACCTGTATGACACGAAATGTAAACCTATGATGAACTCCATATTTCTCTATGTGTTTATATAAGGAGTTAGTTCTCACTGCCCTACTAATCTCTGACTTGTGTTCTATTATTCTATTTTTTAGTTTTCTTATAGTTTTACCTATATAGAATGATGAACACTCTGAGCATGTAGCCATATATACTACTGAGATGGTATTGCAAGTAGCTTTGACTTGAAACTTATAAACTTTCTTAGTAACAGGATGTTTAAATAAATGACTATCAGTTTCATGAATATCTGTACAACATGTGCAGTTATAACATTTATATGTTCCTGGTTTTGTAATGTTATTAACTTGCAACATATAAAAATCTTTATAACATAGTTGGTGCTTTAGCGTTCTCATGTTTCTAAAGGAGAAATATGGTTTTTCATCCAATATTTTCCTTACTTCCATACATGCCATAAGTATAAGCCATTTTTTTTCTACAACCTTTTGTACTAGGTGTGTGTTGGAATTGTAGGAAGTCACAAATCTTACTTTATTATCAGGTTCCCTCTCTCTACTCATTGCTATGCCCTCACTGTATATGGGTTTAAGTATGGTATTTCTTAAGGCTATAATTCTATTCTTACATTCCGATATTAATCTACTATTATAGCCACTTGAGAGTAATTCCTGTACTGTGGATTCAAGTTGTATATTAAACATAACATCATTAGTATTTAATTTACTTACTCTACCTAGTTGTGATCCTACTATACTTTTGAATACATGAGGAGCATGCATACTGTCTGAATTCAAGTATCGTCCTGAATGTACTTCTTTTTGATGTATACTAGTTTCAAAAGAATCTACAGTTTTACTCAACAATAAATCTAGGAACACTATCTTCTCCCTAGAAGCTTCCATTTTAAATTTTAAAAAATTGGTGCTATCATTCAAGTACGTCAGAAATGCTTTCAACTCAGACTCAGTTCCATTCCATAATAAGAAACAATCGTCTACAAATCTCTGATAAAATGCTATATTATTTACAAAGTTATTATCTTCATTTAATATGAATTTCTGCTCCCAAATGTATAATACCAGGTTAGCGTAGGTATTTGCTATGGAGGTACCCATCGCTACACCTGATGTTTGTAAATATATTTGTTTGTCAAATAAAAATATGTTATTTGTTAGCACCAAGTCTAATAATGCACAAATGGTTTCTACTTTACGTGCTGTATAGGATGTTTGTTGTATTAAAAACTCTCTTATACAGTTAATACCATATTCATTGGGTATTACTGTAAAAAGAGAAGCAACATCCAATGTTACCAATACAATTTCATCATAAGATTTTATTCGTGTTCCTGCTGATAGTTTCCACTGCTTTAGCTTGATTAAAAAATCAGTAGTATCTTTTAACACAGTACTGCAGGCTTTCAGGTGAGGGTATAGTTGTTGTTGTAAGTAAATGGATATGGGTTCCGTTATCCACCCTCCACCCGAGACTATGGGTCTCATGGGTGGGTCCATGGTGGACTTATGTATTTTTGGAACTCCATATAATCTTGGTATAAGGGGACATGGTACTGTAAAGAAGTTAAAAAGATCTATGTCTATGTCCTCTTGTAATTGTAATTCATATACAACCATATTGATTGTACTAATACATTTTTTAACATCATTATGGCTAATCACTTTAAAGGCTGTGACATCATTCAGTAGTGTTTCCATAGACTGCATATATTTATCTTTATCCATTACTACAGTAACATTGCCCTTATCCGCTGATTTAATTATAATATCATTATTATTAACTAGAATTTTCAATGCATTATACTCTTCCTTATTCAGGTTAAAGTTCTTTAAAGAAGCTGTACGTTCACAGCTAAAATTACGATTGTATATTGCTCTAATTTCTTGCTCACATAAGTCATGAAACGCTGTCAGTACTGGTACATTACTCGGTACAAATGTACTTCTCCGTTTACATGTAGCTTGAACATTACTTTTATTGCCAAATAGCATTTTTAAAGTTATTGTTCTAACAAACAATTTTAAATCTGTTATTACATTTACCAGATCATCGCTTGCTGTTGGTATAAAATTTAAGCCTTTTTGTAGCAATGAATAATGTGCTTCTGTTAACATGAAGCTTGATAGATTTAAAGTACCTTGTTCTATCGTCGGACATGTTTGCTGAGTCCTAAAGGGCTGGTATATTTCCTTTTCGTTGGTGTTGACGTACTAGTTGAAGGTGTTCTATCCTTTTGGAAGCTACGTTCTGGTACTGCTTCTGCTTGTATCAGTTGGCGTTTTAAGT
This sequence comes from Protopterus annectens, assembly GCF_019279795.1. Taxonomy (NCBI): domain Eukaryota; kingdom Metazoa; phylum Chordata; order Ceratodontiformes; family Protopteridae; genus Protopterus; species Protopterus annectens. The sequence continues at coordinate 342,236,814 of NC_056738.1, read as the reverse complement.
TGAGTGTAGTCTGTTGTAATTTCCGTTGCTGCAATCCCTTCTCTTTCCCCTCCATAGGACGTTTCTCATGTTTGGATGTGTTTGCGTCAACGTTCAATGCGTCAGTGGGGCTTGTCTCTATTACTTGATCCAATTGGTTGGTCTGTTCCACTATTGCAGTCATTTCTGTTTGCGCCGATACCATCGGTGCCTCTTCAAAAGTATCGAGGGAGTCTAATACCTTATTTTTGTTATGTTTATGATTAAACACACCATCATTGTTAGATTTGTTTGTGATTTTAGGCCATGTGAAGATGTGACCTAACGCAAAGTCGTTTGCATCACATAACAACTTTTTCTTTTTCAGCTCCTCCATTCTCTTGTCTAATGAATTAATTCTATTAAACATTTGCTCATAGTTTTCAGCATTATCTGAAAAAACCTGCGAATCTCGCATTTCTTTATCTAGACCACAAATTTCTTTTTTTAAATCTGATTCTATCTCCACAAAAAAATCGTTCATTAAGCTCATATAGTCCAGACTCAATTGCAGGTTTAGTTGTTGCCATCGTTTAAGCAGATTAGGAAAGGCATTCCCATATGAAGGCATCTTGGTTATTCTTAGGCCTCTGGGCACTATTCCTCTCTCAAGATAAGCACAAAAACTAAAGCGCTGCCATTGCAGCTTTTTAAATGAAGTCAGTTTTTTCTCCAATAGCTGTAACTTACTTATAAATTCAACAGTATGTATAGTATTCTTAGAAACACTATTTCCATACTTAGCTGCATTTGTAGGTACATAATTTAACAATGGATTTATATCAGTAGTTAGTAAGGTCTGAACTGAGAAATTCAGATTTGTTGATTCCATTACCAACGATAAGGAGGCAACAATGAGAAAATGAAAACACAAGTACTGGAAGATAAACTCTTTATATAAAACACACGGCAAAGCTTTCAGGTAAAAAAAACATTTCGTGTCATACAGGTAGTTGAGACAACATTAAGAGGGGGTGATATAAATAATAAACTGGAATTGAAGGAATATGACTGGATACTGAGGTTACAGGCAGACAAACCACCAGGAATTAATGATGTGATAACATTAAAACCTGTTTTAAAGTTTTTACAACAAACTAAATTAAAGTAAGAATATTATGTTTTATTAGATATATGTCATATGACTACTTGGCTGCAAGTCATGTGATGCTGACCCACACTATATAAATATTCTGTTTTTAACTGTTGAAATGTATGCACTGAAGAAGGGTTTTTTACCTGAAAGCTTTGCCGTGTGTTTTATATAAAGAGTTTATCTTCCAGTACTTGTGTTTTTATTTTCTCATTGTTGCCTCCTATTTCTACAAGAGTTCCTGACCTGACCTGCCGCTGGAGATACTCCTGAGGTCTTATGCAGCCAAACTTATCGTTGGTAATGGAATCAACAAATCTGAATTTCTCAGTTGAGACCTTACTTACTACTGATATAAATCCATTGTTAAATTATGTACCTACAAATGCAGCTAAGTATGGAAATAGTGTTTCTAAGAATACTATACATACTGTTGAATTTATAAGTAAGTTACAGCTATTGGAGAAAAAACTGACTTCATTTAAAAAGCTGCAATGGCAGCGCTTTAGTTTTTGTGCTTATCTTGAGAGAGGAATAGTGCCCAGAGGCCTAAGAATAACCAAGATGCCTTCATATGGGAATGCCTTTCCTAATCTGCTTAAACGATGGCAACAACTAAACCTGCAATTGAGTCTGGACTATATGAGCTTAATGAACGATTTTTTTGTGGAGATAGAATCAGATTTAAAAAAAGAAATTTGTGGTCTAGATAAAGAAATGCGAGATTCGCAGGTTTTTTCAGATAATGCTGAAAACTATGAGCAAATGTTTAATAGAATTAATTCATTAGACAAGAGAATGGAGGAGCTGAAAAAGAAAAAGTTGTTACGTGATGCAAACGACTTTGCGTTAGGTCACATCTTCACATGGCCCAAAATCACAAACAAATCTAACAATGATGGTGTGTTTAATCATAAACATAACAAAAATAAGGTATTAGACTCCCTCGATACTTTTGAAGAGGCACCGATGGTATCGGCGCAAACAGAAATGACTGCAATAGTGGAACAGACCAACCAATCGGATCAAGTAATAGAGACAAGCCCCACTGACGCATTGAACGTTGACGCAAACACATCCAAACATGAGAAACGTCCTATGGAGGGGAAAGAGAAGGGATTGCAGCAACGCGGAAAATTACAACAGACTACACTCAACTTAAAACGCTTCCAACTGATACAAGCAGAAGCAGTACCAGAACGTAGCTTCCAAAAGGATAGAACACCTTCAACTAGTACGTCAACACCAACGAAAAGGAAATATACCAGCCCTTTAGGACTCAGCAAACATGTCCGACGATAGAACAAGGTACTTTAAATCTATCAAGCTTCATGTTAACAGAAGCACATTATTCATTGCTACAAAAAGGCTTAAATTTTATACCAACAGCAAGCGATGGCCTGGTAAATGTAATAACAGATTTAAAATTGTTTGTTAGAACAATAACTTTAAAAATGCTATCTGGCAATAAAAGTAATGTTCAAGCTACATGTAAACGGAGAAGTACATTTGTACCGAGTAATGTACCAGTACTGACAGCGTTTCATGACTTATGTGAGCAAGAAATTAGAGCAATATACAATCGTAATTTTAGCTGTGAACGTACAGCTTCTTTAAAGAACTTTAACCTGAATAAGGAAGAGTATAATGCATTGAAAATTCTAGTTAATAATAATGATATTATAATTAAATCAGCGGATAAGGGCAATGTTACTGTAGTAATGGATAAAGATAAATACATGCAGTCTGTGGAAACACTACCGAATGATGTCACAGCCTTTAAAGTGATTAGCCATAATGATGTTAAAAAATGTATTAGTACAATCAATATGGTTGTATATGAATTACAATTACAAGAGGACATAGACATAGATCTTTTTAACTTCTTTACAGTACCATGTCCCCTTATACCAAGATTATATGGAGTTCCAAAAATACATAAGTCCACCATGGACCCACCCATGAGACCCATAGTCTCGGGTGGAGGGTGGATAACGGAACCCATATCCATTTACTTACAACAACAACTATACCCTCACCTGAAAGCCTGCAGTACTGTGTTAAAAGATACTACTGATTTTTTAATCAAGCTAAAGCAGTGGAAACTATCAGCAGGAACACGAATAAAATCTTATGATGAAATTGTATTGGTAACATTGGATGTTGCTTCTCTTTTTACAGTAATACCCAATGAATATGGTATTAACTGTATAAGAGAGTTTTTAATACAACAAACATCCTATACAGCACGTAAAGTAGAAACCATTTGTGCATTATTAGACTTGGTGCTAACAAATAACATATTTTTATTTGACAAACAAATATATTTACAAACATCAGGTGTAGCGATGGGTACCTCCATAGCAAATACCTACGCTAACCTGGTATTATACATTTGGGAGCAGAAATTCATATTAAATGAAGATAATAACTTTGTAAATAATATAGCATTTTATCAGAGATTTGTAGACGATTGATGTTATGTGATCCTATCTCGCCTACATTCTGAATGATGGGTTCGGAGCCGATCCCTCGGCTCCGACTCGGCACGCTTATGCCAAAGAGCGAAGTCTCTTATTGGCTGAGCTTACTATATCCCAGGATGCACCACTACCAGTCCCCCAGATCTCGTTTGCCGCTTCCCTGCGAAGACATGGTCTCGAGCTGGCTGGGCTGAGTAGCTTTTATTAACTACTTTTCTGTCAGTTTTTTGCTATTTTTTGGTCACAAAAGCTGTTTTAACGGCTATCGCTCTTTGTGTACGTTTGGATTGTGGAAGTTGTTGTGTGTGATTGGGTTGAGTTTGTTTTCGGCCCCCCTTACATCCAGGGCCTTCCCGGACTGTCAACCTTTGAAAACTTTTCAGGGTCTCAAGTCTATAGTTGTTTAGAGTTCCCTGTCATTTACAGGAAGTGTTTGTGTTAAACTATAACTGTAAGCTTAGATTTATCATAAGTAAATCTATAGTTGTTTAATTTCCTGTCAAAGTTACTAGAATTGTTTAACATCATGTCTCAAACCCCTAGGCCTTCGGCTTTAAAAATGTTCAAATGTGGTTTTAAAATGTCTATTACTGACGATCATTCGCTCTGTGTATATTGTCTAGGGCAAAGCACTTGCAGGAGTCATGCAGCGTATGTCACGCTTTTTCCTCAAGGGTCCTCCAGGAGAGGAAAAATAAATTGATTCTTAAGGGGTTAATTAAACCCTCCTTTGAAGAAGCCTTGGCATCCTCTCCGCTCCGCCAAAAGAAAAGGGCTTCGGTTCCGACCAGTCCATCGGATCAGACTGCCAAGAGACTTAGGCAGGCCTCTCCTTCGGCTCCAAAGACTTGAGCCGAGGTCGAACGGTCTGCCTCGATGCCACCAGTATCGACTCCTCTGGCTTCGAGCCGATGGCTGGGGCATCGAGAGGCGGGTCACCTTCGCCGGCTCCGCTGCTCGGAGCCGACAAGGGTCGCCAGCTCAGACACTTCCTCCTCGGCGAAGTCTACCTCGGCACCCGATGGAATCTGGTGTGAGTATTCCTCGGCGCCGATACTCATCGAGCCGCCGAGCCGGTCCCCTAGCCCTTTGGGGCCGATGGAGAGGCCTTCTCGAACCCGCTCTGTTTCCTCTCGGTCTTGAGAATGTCGGATTCTGATATAGACAGGGTGCTCCAAAGACTATTCCAGTCCCCAGTCTTCCAAAAATTTGTTTCTGTTCCGACCCAGTTGGCTTCGGAGCCGATGACCTTGGCCCACCCATTGCCATTCCTCCTCCGACTGCTTCGGCTCCGTGAGCAGGTGCTGTTGGAGCCGGTGGAGATCTCAGGGTCGGCTCCGACCCTTACTCCAACCGGGCCCTCGGGTCCGAGTTTGGTGGCTGGACTTCTTCGGCTGGACCCGAGGGCGATGTTTCGGGACCTATGCTTTCGGTTCCGAGCCTCCCCCTCGGTGCTTCAGCTGCGGGACTTCCGTCGGCTATCACGGCTCGAGACCGGACACTCCCAGGATTCTGGGGTCCGGCTTTCAGGGCCATGAGGAGTGCCTTGGCCAAGTCCTCTTCGCCATCTCTCCGGCTTTACGGCACCTTCCTGGGCGTGGAGACTGGGTCTTTGGCAGTCCCCTGTCTGTAGCCAGCGGAGCCCCTAGGCCTGAGGTTACCCCAGTGGGGTTCCTCTCCTCCTGAGGGTTCTTCGGAGTTGTCTTCAGAGGAACCCCCAAGGAAGAGATCGTGCAAGAGGAAGCACGTGGACTCCCCCGAGTCTATTACATCAGACACTGATATGGATGATGCAGAGGGGTCCCCGAAGTCGTCCTCGGATGATGTCTCATTCGCAGACATCTTAGAGATCCTCAAACAACGAGGCGGCTGGATATCCAAACCCCCCTCTGCGGACGAGTCAGTGCTCCTCAAGGCCTTTGGAGCTCAGCCCTCCGCCTCCTGGGTGTCTCCGCCCTTCGACGAGCTTCTGGATTTAGTTTGTCGAAGGCGTGGGAACATCCAGATACCGTGGAACCAGGCGCATGGCGTCCAAAAAAATTATTGTCAGCTGCCCGGGAGAAGGAGTTCCATACTAAAGGCGTGGGTGTAGATGCCATGGTGGTGGCATCTGCTACCCCACAGGGCGTGGCAGAGGCTTCAACGTCCGTCCATCCTCCTAATAAGGAGTCTAGGAGTATGGACAGGTACGGAAGCGCACCCTGACTTCAGCGGCCTTTACCTTAAGGACAACCTCAGACTCAAAAACATATTAATTTCATCATGGTTTGATGTTTCCTACATTTTAATAGCACTCTGAGACTATTTTGAGCTTTTAGATTTTTAGATGCAATTTCTGACTCTGACCACATGGGGTCTAAAAATTCAGACTGTTTACACTGCCTCAAATAATGCATTCTGGGATACTTAGTCTCCAAAATTGCATCAGATTGCCTTAAGCTGCTGTCACTTCATTGACTTAACAGGCATTCACTGCAGTCTTAAAATCCCTACTTTTGGTTAAAATGTTATCCTTTTCAATGACCACTTAAAACACAAGCAGTGCAAATGCTACAGAACAGAACTGAAAGGTGCATTTTCTAGCCCTTTCATCTTAGAAATGCTAAATTGCTTTGTGAAGGCTGAAATCTAGTTCTTCAAGGAATCTCCTCCCACTTCACACCTACCTTCCTAGCTGTCAAAGAGCCAAGGGTAATTTGACCCATTATCTGCATGTGATTGACAGCTCGTCACAGCAGGTGACCAGAGTAATGTACTGTTTGCTTGTCAGCCTTTTCCTCCTTACACTGGGAGACTTTTTTTGTTGCACTACTCCTGTCAAATTTAAAACCAAGCTACATAGCACTGGCAATAATCCCTGCTTTGCAAAGCAATCTGCCACTTATTTTCCCTTCCTGTTTAAATAGCTAACAAATGATGTACTATAAACTTGAAATATTTTAGACTTGCATGACAGCACCCACATGCTTTTTTGAGTCAATATTTAAAAAAAATTATGGTTACTTCTACAATAATTTAGATTTTTACATTTTATAGCAGTGTACTAACCAAGCAGAGACATCTGGTTCAAAAGCAAGGATAAATTGATCCTGAAATACCTATGAACCTCAGCGCAAGAAATTAGGACAAAGCCATACATAGAAGTGGGACAAAGGCACAAATGGAAAAGCGCAGTCTGGGTCTGAACTGTCTGCAAACAGCTACAGTTAACTTTGAGTATGTGTCTACCTGTTTGAGCCAATATTCATTTTCCCCTGGAGAGCACTCTGCTTTGGCTTCTAAGCAGCCTCACACACACACACACACACACACACATTCCACTTTCTCTTATTCCCTTCTGTTAGCAAATAGTATCCGCCATAACTCATCAAGCATTAAACATAACTGGGGAAATATAAACCCTGGATCAAAATGAAAATAAGTAGGCTAAGCTAAAAATGCAGCTGTGAAAAAACAGAAAAAGATTAACTCCACTAATGTGCAATTAAAACTTGGGAGGACACAATATCAGGGCTAGGAGGCATAGAAACAGGGACAAATTACATTTAGGATACACTATTAAGAAGTAATAAGACTTACCTTACTTATGAAGTAGCAAAACGCTGGTGAAGAAGAAGTGCTTCACATGAATAGAGTCGACCAGATTTGCTAACACAGAAAAGGAGTTCCACACAGCACCTAGTCCATTTATTAGGTTAACAGTGTGCTGGGAAAGGCGATGTTGACATCACAATGTGGGAGGATCACAGGGATTCTGTACAGCATGCAAATAAGGCAGTGTTTACGTCACTTTGGGGGAGGAAACCTCCAGGATCTTCAGCAAGAGCTATGGCAGATGTGACATCATTATTTAAGAGCGACTAGACAGTTTTCATCTTGGTTTTAAAACTGAAAGTCAAACAAAGCAGTAAAAGAGAATAGTGAATTTTTTTAAAGTTTTGAGGCTGTATCACATAACAGGATTTTAGGGAGACATCAGGTAGAGATATTTGATTTGATATCCCATTGTTTTCCTTTAAGGTCTCTGAATTATTTGGCACATTTTACCAGGCTTCAGAGGGATCTGGTCAAGGAGTTGTCAGATTCCCTCTCGGGTAACCTACCTGAGCAGCTAGCCCAGTCGGTTAGCTCTCAGTTGGCTATCCTTACGTCAATTTCTAACTCGTCCATGAGGCTCATTTCCTATGCGGCCGAAGGGCGGTAGAGCGCAGGCACAGGCGTGGCTCTCGTGAGACAAGCCTGGCTCCGCTTGTGTCAGTTTGCGGAGGCCTTCAAATCTTCCTTCGCCGACGCTCCCTTTGATGGGTCCTCATTGTTTGGACCCAAGGTGAAAGACACCCTTACCCGCTGTGAGCAAGAGGGAAAAACTTTATCTGCCGTAGGTGCCCGTTATTCCACTCCCTTTCGCCTTACCCCAAGGCTAAAGGAGGGGGAAAATGTGGTTCCGCAAATCTCGCAAGTTTTTCTCCCAACAGTAGGAAGATTCCCGGCCCAGAGGCAGAGGACGGGAAATTTTCAGGGAGACGCCGTCCCAGAGGCGGCAGAGGGCCCGCAATTCTGGAGACCGCGAGTCCTTTCGTGGCTCTTCAGCCTCCCACACGCCATGAGGGATTGCCCGGCTGTGCTGCTCGGAGCCAGTCGGGTGTCGTTGCCAAGCACCTAAAAGCCTGGGAGTCAATCACTCAGGACAGATGGGTGCCGGATCATTGCCGGAGGTTACACCATCCCATTCACATACTCACCCCCACCGTCCAAGAGAATCCCGGACCCACCACCCAGTCAAAGGGAAATAGCAGCCGCAGAAGCTTTAAAGCTGCTAGAAAAAGGAGTCATCCAACCGGTCCCCACAGACCAGATCGGATCAGAAATTACTCCAGGTTCTTTTAGTGCCAAAAGACAGGGGACCTGAGGCCAATACTGGATCCCAGCACACTGAACCAATCCACGAAATCCAAATTCGAATGGTCACGTTACAATCCATTCTCCCATTATTGGAGAAGGATGTTTGGATGTGCTCCATAGACCTCAAGGACGCCTATTATCACATACCGATACATCAGGCGTCCAGAAGGTATCTGCGCTTCAGCCTGGGAGTCAGTCATTACCAATTTTGCGCTCTGCCCTTTGGTCTCACCACAGCCCCAGGGTGTTCACCAAGTGTTTGGCAGTAGTGACGGCTCACCTGAGAAGTCTTGGATTCCAAGTGTTTCCCTATCTCGACGACTGGCTCCTGACTGCCACCACCAGGCATCTACTAATGGACAACCTCAAAGCCACCATATCCCTGGGTGTTTCCCTGGGGATTACATTCAATTGGTCAAAGTCTGTCTTGCTGCCCTCTCAACGCATAAAGTTTATAGGAGCAGAGATAGACTCAAGATTGATGCGTCTTTCTTCCTGCGAAAGGATCCGAACTTTACAGGGCCAAGTTCAAGCTCTGATCTCGAGATCCAAAGCCCCAGCCAGGATGGTTCTACAGGTTTTAGGCTCAATGTCTGCCACAGTTCTTTTAGTTCCTCTAGCAAGATTACACATGAGGATTCTTCAGTGGCTCTTGTCAACTCAATGGTCTTTTCAGGATCTTCCCCTCAATCATCACATCATGATTACGGAAATATGCAAAGGGACCTGCGCTGGTGGCTTCAGACATCCAACTTGGATCAAGGGAAACCCTTTGTCCTCCCCCCTCCAGTGGTTACCCTGACGACAGATGCCTCCCAGATAGGGTGGGGGCATTGTCTGGGCAGGCTAGTTCAGGGCTCCTGGCTTCCAGAAGCTCTTCTCCACATCAACGTGTTGGAGATGAGGGCTGTACTTCTATCCCTACAGGCCTTACACAAGTTTCTTCCTCAGGGCATCATCGCCATCCACACAGACAACATGTCGGTGGTCTGGTATCTGAACAAACAAGGAGGGACCAGATCGTACACCCTGTGCAGAGAGGCCATGAGAGTGTGGGAATGGGCTGTAGCTACCAACCGTTTCTTGGTAGCGACCCACATCCCGGAAAGTCAAATGTATTGGCGGACAAATTAAGCAGGACAATTCTCTCTCCTCACGAATGGTCTCTAAACCGCACAGTAGCAGCCCAGGTTTTCAAGAGATGGGGGACGCCGTGCTGCGACCTATTTGCAACTCCACAAAACGCCAAGTGCCAAAGGTTCTTCTCCTTGATTCCACATCAGGAAGTACCAGCCATGGATGCTCTAGCACAACCTTGGCCAACAGGGCTACTTTATGCCTTTCCTCCAATTCCACTCCTTCCCAAAGTTATTCAAAAAGCTTCTCAACTGGGGTCTTTAATGATTCTGATTGCCCCATACTGGCCTCGTCAGATATGGTTTCCTTACCTGAAGAAGCATGCAGTGGACGATCCGTGGACCTTAGACCTGATTCGGACTTGCTAATCCATCAGTCGGGACATTGGCATCAGTCCCTTCAATCCTTGAAATTGACAGCTTGGCTCCTCCACTTCCGACCTTAGTTAGAAGGCACACACTAGATCCGAAGTTGTTCACATTTTATCTTCGCCCACAAACCCACCACTAACAAATTGTACCTCAGTAAGTGGAAGAGGTTTGCTATCTGGGCTCAACTCAAGGGCTTAGACCCTATCACTGCTCCTGTCCCAGAGGTTTTGAAATTCTTAACATCCCTGTTTAATCAGGGATCTTCTGTCTCAACCATTAAAGTCCAACTAGCGGCTATCTCTAAATTCCACGAATCCATGGATCCTCCTTTGATGAGCAGCAGACTATGCAAAACGTTCATTAAAGGTGCGAGTCTATTAAGACCACCAGTTTTTCATCCTGCACCTCCGTGGGATCTTGATTTAGTGCTTCGCGCATTAACATCTCCCCCTTTCGAACCGGCTGTTACATGCGAGTTAAAATATCTGTCTTGGAAAACGGCATTCTTAGTGGCTATTACTTCTGCAAGAAGAGTTTCAGAGCTTCAAGCCCTGTCTATTAAACCACCGTACTTGATTTTCCACAAGGATAGAGTATCACTTAGGCCTAATCCATCCTTTGTCCCAAAGGTCTGTTCTAGTTTCTGTCTTCAACAATCTCTAGAGCTACCAGTTTTCTTTCCAAAATTCTCCAATGAAGCAGAATACACTCTCCATAAATTGGATGTTCACAGGCAATTACGCTTCTATTTAGACAGGACTCAGCAACCGTAAGTCAGACCAGTTGTTTGTGTCCTTCTCAGATAATAAATTGGGCCAAACCATCACAAAAGCCACTATCTCAAAATGGATCAGAGATTGCATAGCTCAGGCCTATTCTTCTTGAATAAGCAACTTACAACATCTATCAAAGCTCATTCTACCAGAGCTATGGCTACTTCTATAGCCTTTCATTCCAAGCTCGCTATATCGGAAATTTGTGCTGCGGCTACTTGGTCCAACCCGCACACTTTCATTTCCCACTACAAATTAGATGTGGCATCTAAAGGACGAGCATCATTTGGTTCCACGGTACTCAGGAGTGTTTTCCAGTGAGCCACCCAGGATTCAGGTGCTAGGGACGCTGTCCCATCATTCAGAATGTAGGCGAGATAGGATCACATAACATCTTTTAGTTATGTACTCACCATAACTTCAGATGTTTGGGATCCATCTACTACATTCCTGATACCCACCCTCCTTCCCCCTGCCTTGGAGATCAGAAGAGATTGAACGGTTTTGGGTTCTACTATTTTTATCTTGTTTCATCTGACGATGTTATATAAGCAGGGCGTGCATGTGTGCATGTATGCGGACAAACTAGATCTGGGGGACTGGTAGTGGTGCATCCTGGGATATAGTAAGCTCAGCCAATAAGAGACTTCGCTCTTTGGCATAAGCGTGCCGAGTCGGAGCCGAGGGATCGGCTCCGAACCCATCATTCAGAATGTAGGCGGATGGGGATCAAACATCTGAAGTTATGGTGAGTACATAACTAAAAGTTTCTTATTATGGAATGGAACTGAGTCTGAGTTGAAAGCATTTCTGACGTACTTGAATGATAGCACCAATTTTTTAAAATTTAAAATGGAAGCTTCTAGGGAGAAGATAGTGTTCCTAGATTTATTGTTGAGTAAAACTGTAGATTCTTTTGAAACTAGTATACATCAAAAAGAAGTACATTCAGGACGATACTTGAATTCGGACAGTATGCATGCTCCTCATGTATTCAAAAGTATAGTAGGAACACAACTAGGTAGAGTAAGTAAATTAAATACTAATGATGTTATGTTTAATATACAACTTGAATCCACAGTACAGGAATTACTCTCAAGTGGCTATAATAGTAGATTAATATCGGAATGTAAGAATAGAATTATAGCCTTAAGAAATACCATACTTAAACCCATATACAGTGAGGGCATAGCAATGAGTAGAGAGAGGGAACCTGATAATAAAGTAAGATTTGTGGACCTCTACAATTTGTGACCTCTACACCCAACACACACCTAGTACAAAAGGTTGTAGAAAAAAAAAATTGGCTTATACTTATGGCATGTATGGAAGTAAGGAAAATATTGGATGACAAACCATATTTCTCCTTTAGAAACATGAGAACGCTAAAGCACCAATTATGTTATAAAGATTTTTATATGTTGCAAGTTAATAACATCACAAAACCAGGAACATATAAATGTTATAACTGCACATGTTGTATAGATATTCATGAAACTGATAGTCATTTATTTAAACATCCTGTCACTAAGAAAGTTTATAAGTTTCAAGTCAAAGCTACTTGTAATACCATCTCAGTAGTATATATGGCTACATGCTCAGAGTGTTCATCATTCTATATAGGTAAAACTATAAGAAAACTAAAAAATAGAATAATAGAACACAAGTCAGAGATTAGTAGGGCAGTGAGAACTAACTCCCTATATAAACACATAGAAATATGGAGTTCATCATAGGTTTACATTTCGTGGTCATACAGGTAGTTGAGACAACATTAAGAGGGGGTGATATAAATAATAAACTGGAATTGAAGGAATATGACTGGATACTGAGGTTACAGGCAGACAAACCACCAGGAATTAATGATATGATAACATTAAAACCTGTTTTAAAGTTTTTACAACAAACTAAATTAAAGTAAGAATATTATGTTTTATTAGATATATGTCATATGACTACTTGGCTGCAAGTCATGTGATGCTGACCCACACTATATAAATATTCTGTTTTTAACTGTTGAAATGTATGCACTGAAGAAAGGTTTTACCTGAAAGCTTTGCCGTGTGTTTTATATAAAGAGTTTATCTTCCAGTACTTGTGTTTTCATTTTCTCATTGTTGCCTCCTATTTCTACAAGTAATCTATTTCAAGCCAGCATGAGACCAGTAAAACCTGGTGCCATGGGATAGTTACCTGCAAGCAAAATTCTAAGCTTTGCAGGGCAAGAAATGTGAGACCTTAACTGCACAACTACTCTCTGATGTAAGGATTTACCAAACAAAATTCTCTTTAAATACACCAATCCTAAAACTCAACACCCCACTGAAATCAGCAGAAGCTGTTAATTCTTTAAAAATGCAAAAACAAAGCAGCAACAATTTAATTTTCAAAAATGCAATTCCTGTGTAGAAATTTTCTGCACAAGGTCCTTAACACCTATCAAGTACCTTTCTCCATGAAGTCCCCAAAATACACAAAACATCCTGGAGAAAATGTTCTAACCGAATCAGAATGAATATAAAGCAGTCAGACATTTCTCTCACTTCAAGGTACTGGTCTCTTACCTGTCAGAGAGGCATACTGCTTGAAAACATCAAAAGGGAAGGTCCCAGCAGCACAAGACATCAATAATACCACTCTCAGACATCCATCGTGACATCCGTTTGAGGATTTCATTAGCACACCTGTACACAAAATCAAGCATCTTCCCAAACAGTGTCTGCAAAACAGTAAGTCAGCAGTACAAGTTACAAAAATTTTGTACAGATGCATGCAAATGTATTTATACAGTATTCTTTGGAATTCGCAGCAGTGACCCAAAAAGTACAGAAATTATGTAAATGGAGTAAAAACAAAACAAGTAATTAGACTTTGCAAACCACAACAGGGGAAACAAATCACTATTTATTGCATGTATGCGGACAAACTAGATCTGGGGACTGGTAGTGGTGCATCCTGGGATATAGTAAGCTCAGCCAATAAGAGACTTCGCTCTTTGGCATAAAGCGTGAGTCGGAGCCGAGGGATCGGCTCCGAACCCATCATTCAGAATGTAGGCGAGATGGATCCCAAACATCTGAAGTTATGGTGAGTACATAACTAAAAGTTTCTTATTATGGAATGGAACTGAGTCTGAGTTGAAAGCATTTCTGACGTACTTGAATGATAGCACCAATTTTTTAAAATTTAAAATGGAAGCTTCTAGGGAGAAGATAGTGTTCCTAGATTTATTGTTGAGTAAAACTGTAGATTCTTTTGAAACTAGTATACATCAAAAAGAAGTACATTCAGGACGATACTTGAATTCAGACAGTATGCATGCCCCTCATGTATTCAAAAGTATAGTAGGATCACAACTAGATAGAGTAAGTAAATTAAATACTAATGATGTTATGTTTAATATACAACTTGAATCCACAGTACAGGAATTACTTTCAAGTGGCTATAATAGTAGATTAATATCGGAATGTAAGAATAGAACCATAGCCTTAAGAAATACCATACTTAAACCCATATACAGTGAGGGCATAGCAATGAATAGAGAGAGGGAACCTGACAATAAAGTAAGATTTGTGACCTCTTACAATTCCAACACACACCTAGTACAAAAGGTTGTAGAAAAAAAAAATTGGCTTATACTTATGGCATGTATGGAAGTAAGGAAAATATTGGATGACAAACCATATTTCTCCTTTAGAAACATGAGAACGCTAAAGCACCAATTATGTTATAAAGATTTTTATATGTTGCAAGTTAATAACATCACAAAACCAGGAACATATAAATGTTATAACTGCACATGTTGTATAGATATTCATGAAACTGATAGTCATTTATTTAAACATCCTGTCACTAAGAAAGTTTATAAGTTTCAAGTCAAAGCTACTTGTAATACCATCTCAGTAGTATATATGGCTACATGCTCAGAGTGTTCATCATTCTATATAGGTAAAACTATAAGAAAACTAAAAAATAGAATAATAGAACACAAGTCAGAGATTAGTAGGGCAGTGAGAACTAACTCCTTATATAAACACATAGAGAAATATGGAGTTCATCATAGGTTTACATTTCGTGTCATACAGGTAGTTGAGACAACATTAAGAGGGGGTGATATAAATAATAAACTGGAATTGAAGGAATATGACTGGATACTGAGGTTACAGGCAGACAAACCACCAGGAATTAATGATATGATAACATTAAAACCTGTTTTAAAGTTTTTACAACAAACTAAATTAAAGTAAGAATATTATGTTTTATTAGATATATGTCATATGACTACTTGGCTGCAAGTCATGTGATGCTGACCCACACTATATAAATATTCTGTTTTTAACTGTTGAAATGTATGCACTGAAGAAAGGTTTTTTACCTGAAAGCTTTGCCGTGTGTTTTATATAAAGAGTTTATCTTCCAGTACTTGTGTTTTCATTTTCTCATTGTTGCCTCCTATTTCTACAAGTAATCTATTTCAAGCCAGCATGAGACCAGTAAAACCTGGTGCCATGGGATAGTTACCTGCAAGCAAAATTCTAAGCTTTGCAGGGCAAGAAATGTGAGACCTTAACTGCACAACTACTCTCTGATGTAAGGATTTACCAAACAAAATTCTCTTTAAATACACCAATCCTAAAACTCAACACCCCACTGAAATCAGCAGAAGCTGTTAATTCTTTAAAAATGCAAAAACAAAGCAGCAACAATTTAATTTTCAAAAATGCAATTCCTGTGTAGAAATTTTCTGCACAAGGTCCTTAACACCTATCAAGTACCTTTCTCCATGAAGTCCCCCAAAATACACAAAACATCCTGGAGAAAATGTTCTAACCGAATCAGAATGAATATAAAGCAGTCAGACATTTCTCTCACTTCAAGGTACTGGTCTCTTACCTGTCAGAGAGGCATACTGCTTGAAAACATCAAAAGGGGAAGGTCCCAGCAGCACAAAGACATCAATAATACCACTCTCAGACATCCATCGTACATCCGTTTGAGGGATTTCATTAGCACCTTGCACAAAATCAAGCATCTTCCCAAACAGTGTCTGCAAAACAGTAAGTCAGCAGTACAAGTTACAAAAATTTTGTACAGATGCATGCAAATGTATTTATACAGTATTCTTTGGAATTCGCAGCAGTGACCCTAAAGTACAGAAATTATGTAAATGGAGTAAAAACAAAACAAGTAATTAGACTTTGCAAACCACAACAGGGGGGAAACAAATCACTATTTATAAAAAAAAAAAATGATGTACTGTATTCACCATTACAATGGAGTTAACGACACATTCAGCAGGATCCCTCAAAACAATATCAAGTGTTACAGATACGAGTACACTTCTGCAAATTAAACATTCTTCCACGAGGACACTCTCACCAACTTCATTACTTGCATATACATGGGAAAAGCAAGATATCCATTAATGGCAAACCACCTCTGCTTTTGCTCAGAAATATTACAACCCTAACCCCTCTCAACTTGCTGGTAGACTACCTGAAGCATCCATATATTATCCCCTTCACCCACATGCTAACAATCCAACAGTACTAAAAAAATCTACAGTATGCAACAGTACAGACCATGCCTCATCAGTACAAGGGCCCAACACTTGGGACAATGCACTAGACAGAACTGTTTACAAACACCACCACAGCTAGATGCAGCTTCCCCTATTAGGCACAGCCAAGCACCATCACTTCAATCCACCAAGAAACATTTTCCTTTATCGCATACTGCCCCAACCATTAGCCATCCTCCTACCAATTAGACTCACTTAGTCTTCTTCCTAGAGTCATGAGTTGATCACAAGAAATCCAGTCAGCTAAAGGTTTTCTGACAGCCCAGCTTTCAAACCATTGTTGCTGACATGCAAACAAAGGCCCTGCAAGGACTCCCTTTTATCAAAAAGGTATATGCGTTTCTACCATACAACCTCGACAAAAAGTTACAAGCATAGCAGGACGAAGTGTACTTCCCTAATCAATGTGCAGCACACAGCACAGTCCATCTGTCTCCATTTTTAAGGAGGCCAGTACTGCAGCATACTGGACTACTACCTAATGACACAGGCTACTCACTCCCACCACACCAACCCACCTCCTCTAGTGCCCAAGTCACTAATCACATTAGTGGCATTGGGTTCAGCATCACATTAGTGGCATTGGGTTCAGCATCAAGTAACTCAACACACTTCTATAATGAAAGGCTCTCCTTACTTAAAAAACTATAATCATTCAGCTCCCAAACCACAGTTCTTACCTGCCCAGCAAGCTGTCGCCCAATTTCACAATCCCATCTCCCACCTCCACCCCCCCCCCGAGCAATGCTTCATGTCATCTCTAATGTATAAAGTTCTTAATGCTCTACTTTTTCACCTTAGCCTGTACTGTGAAATTAGAATGCATGTCTATAATACAGTACAGAAATATCCAAGATGCTTTATGTTCATGATGTGTTCTTGGACCGGATGTCTGTAGCCATCCAAAACTTTAGTTTTCGAGACATACAATGTCAATGCTATTCTTTCTGACCTGCTATCTTAACATTACTACTACTGTATGATGTCTTTGCTACTAGTCACGTCTTTTCTTGTAAAGAGGCAGAACAGTCTGCATGTCATCCTTGAGCTGATGTGTTCTCTCCAGGAAATCTGGTTTTCCCCTAAATCCCACAAACATATGAAAGGTGGACTGGCAACTCTAAATTGTCCACTGTGTGAGTGCAAGCATGCATACATGAGATAAATGGCAAAGGCTTAGCAACCCACCTACTTTTGTTCCTTACTTGCCTAGTGGCTGGCAGCAGGTGCACAGGGGATCACCAAGTACCAGATGCAACTTATGTACTGGATGAATAGGCATCAGTGCATCAACTGGTTAAAACTCAAACTGTCCCTGATCTTCTAGTTTTCCACTGCATTGTGTGCAATATGTTTAAAATGAAAATCTCAGGAATATTAAAGGGCTATGGAAAGGACTGGCAGACGACTACTACATTAAACTACCTTATACTCTCCACCAAATTGCCCTCTCACTCTCCTATGACATCCATCCCAACCCCGGGCCCACTACCACCAAATAAACCACTAACTCCCCTCCCACACACCCTCAAACTCTCAAATCTATTTGCCTCACTACATTCAATACTCAAAGCCTTCAAACTAAAATCCCTAACCTCCATACCTGGCTTTTCCACAACCACCCTGACACAGTAGCCATCTAAGAGACCTGGCTTAAACCCTTGAAAAAAGGCAACAAAATTATTCTGCCAGGCTACCAAATGATTTGCACTGACCGACTTAAGAAAGGTGGTGGTGTAGCCATTATCTACTCCTCCTATACCATTACCCCATACACCAATCATATCCCAAACTTTGCCAACGCCGACATAACTATAGCTCTACTAAAAATCAACAATCACAAGTCAATATGCATAGCTGCCCTCTATATTCCCCCCAGGCAATAATGCCCCAGCAGTAGAAGATATCCTTTCCTGGTTTTCCTCAAACATTAAAAATGAAACCTATATCCTAAGTGACACGAACATTAACTGGGCCACTATAAACTCAAGCCCTATCTCACATAATCAACCTCTTCAACTTCACCCAACTAATAAACTCTTCTACCAGGCCAAACAAAGATGGGGCCTCTAGCACCATCATAGACTGATCTTAACATCTTATCACAACCTTATGAAATACTGGAATCCTTCTAGACTCTCTGTGACCACCTGCCAGTCTTCGCAGACCGTCACCACTCTATTCTTCAAAAGCTACATCATTACATTCAAAATTGTAACTTCTCCTACTTCAACCCTCAAACGTTTTCCAAATGTCTAAAACTTGGTAAATGGTCCCTCCTAAGAACCCTGCCCTTTGACAATGCCAGCACCTGCTTCAATAAAACTTTCTTAAACCTACTCAACAACCATGCTCCTCTAAGAACCAAACGTGTCAAGGCTAAAGCCTCTTCCTGGCTATCAAAAGAAACTAAACTAACCATGTTCCAAAGACAGGCAAAAAAATGGAAGCAATACAAAAGAAACAAAGCACCTAACTCCCTACTTGAATTCAAACTCCAAAACTCCATAAAGAAACTGAGAGATCGCAAAGCATACTACTACAAACTTCAATCCGAACACTCAACCTTAGAAAATTCTGGGACATCATCTCCTCCCTCCAGGAAATAAAGATAACCCGTCCCAACCCTGATCTTGAAACTGCCACCCTATTCAACTCCTCCTTTGTGGATTGTATAGCTAAACTGTAATCCTCTATCCCTCACCCCCCAATCCAAACCTTGCAGCCCCCCCCCCATCCCTCTGATCACATACCTCCTTTCTCTCCCTTCAACCTAAAACCTATCCCCACAGGTAGAATAAAAAACTACTACAACTTGAACCTTGCCATAATGCACCTGATAATCTACCATCAGCCCTCCTCAAAATATCTGCTGAAAGCATTGCTTTTCCCATTTCCATCTTAATATAAAGATCCATGCAAGAAGCCTATATCTCCTTCTATCTGGTGACATGCATCATCCCACTCCATAAGGGAGGTAAATAACACTGACACCACCAATTTTGGGCCTATTGCATACTTTCCTCACTTTATAAAATTGTGGAAAAATGTATCCATTCACAACTGATGCCATATCTAACACACAATAACCTTCTCATCCCCACTCAACACGGCTTCCACCCTGGCCATAGTACCATGACTGCCCTCCTTTTCCTTTCTCAAGACCATTAACCAAGCACGTGATTCTGGCAAACTCGTATCTACCCTGTTCATAGACCTATCCAAAGTTTTTGACACAGTCTCCCACCGCTTACTCAACTCTCCTCTCTCAACCACTCTCCTCCCACCACAAGTCATACAATGGAAATCCTCAACCTCTCCCTTCCTACACACCCCCACTGGTGTGCTCCAAGGTTCTGTTCTACATCCTTTACTCTCCAATATATTTATCAATAACTATCACTACACCATCCCGGATTCCTCAGTAATCCAGTATGCAGATGACTCCGCAATCATCTGCTCAGCATACTCCCCCTCCAACCCACTCCTAAAAACCCAATCAGCCTTCTCTAAAACTGAAACCTAGATGCAAAACAATCACTTTGCCCTAAACTCAAATAAAACTAAACTGATTATCTTTTCTCCTTCTAGAAACTCCCCTATCAACAAAAACTCCTTCTCTATACTCAGCCAGAATAACATCCCCATGGAAACTGTATCAAATACTAAACTGCTCTGCTATTGATGAACATCTAAAATTTGACACCCATAGCCAAACTACCATCAAAAAATGCACCAAAAACTAGGACTCCTGTATAAACGGCTAACTCACCCCCTCCACCAGAAAAACCCTAGCCTCTTCCTACCTTCTCACCTCTCTTATGTACGGCACTCCTCTGCTAACCAATCTCCAACTCTGCCTACAATCCAAACTAGAATCCTGCTACAATAAAATAAGCAAATTTGCTACCAATTCAAAAAATTCCACTGCCACACTCCATACTCTGCAATGGCTCGAACTACCTAATTACCTTTACATCCTTAAACATACCACTGCCCACAAGTTCATGTTCAAACCTTCCAGCTGTTCCTCTCTCACTACCACCTTAACCGCCTACATTCCTAACCACTCACTCAGATCAGAAAACCAAAACCTCCTACATATCTACAAACCCTCACGATCCCCTGGCCACTTCCTGCTATCCTGCTCCATATCTAAACTATGGAATTCTCCCTACTTCCTATCGCAATACTCCAAACCAGATCAACTTCAAATCTCTCTTGTTCTCCTACCTATCTTTAAAATGGACATGCCCATGCTACTCTCTAACAACCTCCCCCTCTAGCTATTCTCATTTCAATCCCTTGCTACACAGACTTCTCATAGCATTACTTTGCCTACTACTACAATCCATTAAACCAATACTAGACAGTCTCCTGTTGCACTCTGGCTAACCTTGTTAGATTTTCTTATATCAGAAAATGTATCTAACTTTGTACATACAAAATTTTCCACCGATGTCCTATTACCTGTATTTCTTTACATAACTATTATACCTCATATGTACTATGCTGTATTCTCAGCCTGATGTAAAATGATTATACTGCTTTGTGTACGCTTGTAATTGTCATTGGAACTTTTCTCCCTGGGCCTCCACTGAAAACTGGCTCCTCGTTGCCCAGTGGACTTCCCCGTTCACCAAACTGAAATTAAATTAAATAAATAAATACAGTGTGTAGAACATCACAAGAAAAATTACAGCCACTCAGATACTTTAGTAAGGGAAATGACAAGAAGATTCAGTCAGTTACAAAAGTACAGATTCAAAGACTCGGACCGAACCACAAAAGGAGGGGGGAGTATCCATATTTATCAAAGAAACCCACACCTCCAGGCTAGTGGCACTGCACGAAGCTTCGGAGACCATCTATGTGCAACAGTGGGCAAAACTGCCTTTCAGTTTGTAGCCTGCTACAGACCACCCTCCCAAACACAGGAACCTCACTTGGCATTCCTGAGAACACTGGAGAATATGAAGGTCTCTCCAAACACTATTATATTGGGTGACTTCAACTACCCAAACATTGATTGGGAAAACTACTCAAGCCCAAACACCCTCCTCGCCAACGGTTCCTAGAATTTATAAACTCAAATGCTATGGAACAACTGGTCACCACTCCCACAAGAGGGGAAAACATACTGGATCTGGTCATCACCAACATGGGGTCTCTATGTTCCACACCAGAGGTATACCCCTTATTGGTAAGATCAGACCATACACAAATATCACTGGACATCCATATTCCGTCCCCACCCCTAGCCAAGGAAACCACGGTGAAGAACTTCTCAAAAGCAAACTTCACACTTCTCAAAACTGAGGTGGAATCCTTCAAAGCCCCCGGGCCAGTGGACAATACGGCCCAAAATGCAGAATCCTTTACAAAAGCATTCTATGGACGCCTACATGAATACATGGAGCATGCTATCCCAAATAAAACCAAGACTCACTCCTCCAAAGGCAGGAGACCTGTCTGGTGGACCCCGGCCATAAATAAGCTATACAACAGAAGGAGAAAACTGCTACATGACAGAGCAAAATCCCAAAAAGGGAAGGCATCACTGATCAGTACTAGCAAGAAACTACGATCCCTCATAAAATCTTCTAAGGCCAGCTTTGAAAGAAAAATTGCATAAGACACTAAAGATAATCACAAGGCCTTCTTAGTTATGTCAGAAACCTGGGAGGCAACTCCCAGATATGCTCTGAGTTAGTGCAAAATGACAAAAAATTGACTGAACCCACAGACATTGCCAACATCCTGGCAGAAAAGTTCAGTGCAAACCTCTCCCCCCCCTTCCCCCCCAAAAGAGCAAATGTCTATCCCAACAGAGTGTAGCCTTCCTGAGATCACAGATGCACAGGTGAGAGCTGCCCTCTCCAAAGCTAAAAACACAGCATCAATGTGACCAGACAGTGTCCCGGGCTGCGTCTTACATGAGTTCCAAGAAGAACTAAACCCTCATATAAAGTCACTATTCAATCTCAGCCTTACTACAGGATATGTTCCCAAGGAATGGCGTACAGCAACAGTGGTCCCACTCCACAAAGGTGGTGCCACAACAGACCCCGGAAACTATCACCCTATAAGCCTGACTAGCCTGGTCTGCAAAGCTATGGAATGTATCATCATGGAAATCATAAACAAAGACACTGGGAACCTCCAGACACTGGATCCTACCCAATTCGGCTTCGTTAAGGGCAGATCTTGCCTCTTGAACCTGGTCGACTTCTTTGAAAGAGTTACCAAAGCCATAGATGAAGGGAAGGTAGTCCACACAGCCTACCTGGACCTAGGAAAGGCCTTTGACACAATACCTCACTCGGGCATCATAAATAAGCTCACCAGCTTAAATATCAACCTCTATATGTCACAAGATGGGTTGTAAACTGGCTCAGGGATAAAACCCACATGGTCAGAATAGCAGGTGCCATGTCAAACTCTAAACCAGTTACAAGTGGTGTCCCACAAGGCTCAGTCCTGAGACCTCTCTTGTTCGGTATATATTTCTCAGAGGTACAGGCTAACACGGGTGGACTATGGCTGACCCAAGTTCGCAGATGATTGCAAACTGGGTGCTATAATCGACTCTCCGACTGACACAAGCATCCTCCAAAAGGGTCTCACAGAAAGGGATAACTGGTGCCAGAGCCATGGCCTAAAGCTAAATGCCAAAAAGTGCATAGTCATCCCCTTTGGAAAAAAACAAAGTGCCCACAAATTACCACATAGGTGGTAATCCATTAAGTACGGAAGAAGTAATTAGGGACTTGGGGACACAAGTAGATAGCAATCTCTCCTTCGACAATCACTTTGCCAAAGTGGTTAGAAAGACCTTCTATATAGCCCACCTTATCATGAAAGGGTTCACATCTAGATCAAGAGGTCATTGTGCCCCTCCACTCATCACTTATCAGGCCCCATAATTGAGTACAATGCCCCGTTTGGGATGTACCTTACCAGATACCTTCAGCAACTGGAATGACCCCAAGAGTATCTCACCAAGAGGATCAAGGGGCTCAAACAGATGCCCTATGCAGTTCGGCTAAAGAAACTCCAGCTCTACTCAGTTGCGTACCGCCTACTCAGAGGTGATCTGTGTCAGACGTATAAAGCCATGTCCAACCCAGAATTAATGGACATGCTTCACCTCAGGAAATCTAAATCCCTTAGAGCTACACACTCCTAGAGCTACACACTCCAGGGACCTGAACCTCAGTACAGAAATAAATAGGACATGCTGGAGGGACAGATTCATACCCCAGAGGCTCCCCTCACTCTGTAACAAAATCCCAATCCATGTCAGGCAGAGCCCCTCACTGACCCTCAAGAGAAATCTTGAGGAATGGATGGGAGATCGTAAGTTTACCACTGGGATCTCTTCTGTGTTGCTGCTTGACAGAGGTACAGTAAATAAACCTTAAAAGGGCTACCTTCTGTGACCTACTATACAGAGGCAAAGTCAACTAATCTAAAAGGGTGGTGAAAGCCAAACATACTCTGGCTAGGCTTATAAATGCCCTAGGGCAGATAGCCTAGTATCAACCTATGAACAAATATGAGGAGTACTGCTTATCTGTACTATGCTACTGCAAGATGTTCTTGCCACAGAACACAGTAACAGATATAAAACTGGTCATCAACTATTCAGGTGATCTTTGTGAGGATGGCGCAGTGGATAATAGCTGGGGAATCCAGAAGTAACCATTTGGCTCAAATCAATTTTTTAACTACCACATTGGGTGGCATTACGTGCCACAGAAAGGCTTATGTATTAGGTCTACAAAACCAAGCCCTGCTCCACCTTCACCAGTTCTGCTACCATGGAACTTAAGCCACCACTCCTGAAAAAAGACCAGATAAGTTAAAACCTGTAATACTAAAGTCACTCCCACCCCCAGGCAGGTAAAAAATACTGTCCAGGACTGGAAGGATGGCAGAAATGCATTAGCTATCCACTACTAATGGCCATTTCAAAGATATCCTCAGGTGAGTAACCACGTATTTGTCACATCATACAATAAACGGCACTATGCAGTAACAACTGACAAAAAAGCATTACAAAAACAGACAGGGAGGCAAAAGCCTGGAAGGCCTAAAAAGCAGAACAAAAACAAATTGTAGCCATGAAGTATTCCACACCCAAGTTACGATAACCGCTACAATTCTGTTACTTGCATCACACCTCCTCCATGTCACCCTGATCAAGACCAGATGACAAATGTGCAAACTCTCTCCACAAAGGAACACACTTCTCTAGTCTGCAAAGTCTGTAACCAGAATTGTCTCTACACTTGATCTTAGCCAAACTACAGAAGGAACACTCAAATGACTGCTTCTATATACTGTTCCCTCCCCAACAACCTAATAGTGAATCATTCATGGCCCTCTGACACACACTGCACTGACAATTTCACAGTAACCTTAACAGTGAGTCACAAAATTAAAAACATTTTTAAAACAAAAGAGCATTTGAAGTCATCCGACTCGACGTAACCCAATCCAATGCAAAGTACAGTTTTGTACCTACCATAAATGTAGATGTTCGAGTGCTAATACAGCTGCAGTCATAACAGATGGGTTCTCCTGCCGTCAGGCGGGTCCTCGGGTCGGCCGAATTCCAAAGTCTAGGTCCGGCGTCGGTTGTCGTCGCTTCTTCCCTGACGTCAGAGTGACAGGGGTAAAAAGGAACCAGTCGACGCCATTTTCTTCAGTTTTTCTTGCCCCAGATGTCAGGTGCCCCCAGAAGGAAGGCAATACATAAATTTGTGCAATAAAGCAATGCAATATAATCAAAATACAGTAGTTGCAAGCAAATACACCATAAATGAATACCCCAATCAGGTTGTATGAGGATGTGTTAGCCAATAGGCCTGTCCCAAGAGAGGAAACCTGGACTTTGGTAGGTACAAAACTGTACTATGTTCATCGTGCATACAGCTGCAGTCATAACAGATGGGTAGAATCCCAAAGCTAAGAAAAAGGTGGTAGGCACTAGGTGGAACTAGGAGGAGCCAGGATGCCCTGCAAGACTGCAGTGGCAAAGCCTGCTCTAGTTTTGGAGTATAATGGTAGGTGGTAGTGCTTGGAGAAGGTATGCACAGAACTCCAAGTGGCTGCTTCCAAAATATCTTTGGTAGGAACTCCTCTGAGGAAAGCTGCAGAGGTAGCTGTGGCCCTTGTGGAGTGAGATCTGATACCTGTAGGTACAGTTTTGCCATGAAAAGAATAGCAAAAGCTTATGCAGTGGGCTATCCATTTTGAGATTGTCTGTTTGGAAATCGGCTTTCCTTGAGCTCCTACAGCATAGGACACAAAGAGCTGTTCTGATTTTCTGAAAGGCTTTGTTCTGTCCAAATAATAACACAGTTGTCTGTGGATGTCCAAGGAATGTAGTAATCTCTCCCCTTTGTTTTGAGGATTAGGATAAAAGGTAGGTAAGTGTATGGCCTGATTCAAAGCTACCCTGGATACCACTTTAGGCATAAAGGACGGGTTGGTTCATAAGGCAACTCTGTCCTGATGGAAGATGATAAAAGGCTGCACAGCCATGAGAGCTTGTAGTTCTGAAACTCTACAAGCTGAGGTAATAGCCAGAAGGAAAGCTGTTTTCCAGGACAAATATTGCAAATCTGATGAGGCAGCTGGCTCAAAGGGAGGCAAGGTCAGTTTTTCCAGGATGAAATTGAGATCCCAAGCAGGTATTGGTCGTTTCCTTGGGGGTCTTAGATTCTTAGCCCCTCTGAGGAACTGTCTTAAGAGAGGGTGAGAGAATAAGGGTGGATCAGTGTTGTATTCTGCAGAAATGGCTGAGGTATGGATTTTGATGGAGGAGAATGAAAGTCCACTGCTTAGCAGCTCAGCTACATACTGTAGTATTTGAGGCCCTTTTTCTCATTCCAGACACAAAACCGTTTCCATTTTGCAGAGTAAGCTTTTCTAGTTGACGGCCTTCTGACCTCCAAAATGACATCCTGCACCTCCTTGGAGAGTAGGGTCTGTTGTGATGCTAAGAAATCTTCCATGCGGCTAGATTGAGTGTTTTTAGCTGGCTGTAAAGAGTTTTGAAGCTGTGCTGAGTCAGGAGAAGAGGCATTAGAGGCAGGGTCCATGGTGTGGAATGCGTCAGACTCCTCAGGAGTGGGTACCAGTGTTGTCTTGGCCAGTCTGGAGCAATGAGAATCATCTTTGGTCTGTCTGCTCTGGTTTTCAATAGAACTTTGGGCAGCAGAGGAAGAGGTGGGAAGGCATAAAAGTACAGTTTTGTACCTACCATAAATGTAGATGTTCGAAGATCCACATTGCTGCATTCCTTACACTTGGGTAGTCCGCTGTCCTCGGTCGGCCCGAATATCAAAGTATACGGCTGACGTCGGTCAAGGCGCATTTGACTGACATCAGGACGTCAGGGTACAAATGCGCATGACCGACATCATATCCTCAGTCTTTTCTTGCCCCAGATGTCAGAAGACCCTACAAATAAAGGTCAAAACTAAAAGACAGCAAACAACCAACCAACCACCCTTGCACTAATCATATGTACAATATATACAATATACACAATATGTACAACCCAACCCACACAACCACCTCTAATTACAGAGGGGAAGGAGGGAGGGTAAATTGGACTGCAGCAATGTGGATCTTCGAACATCTACATTTATGGTAGGTACAAAACTGTACTATGTTCTTCATCTCACATTGCTGCAGTCCTTACACTTGGGTAGAATCCCAAAGCAGAGGTAAGGGAGGATGGCTAACTACAAGGAAGCAGGAGCTGCCAAAATGCCCTGCAAAACAGCAGTGGCAAACCCAGCCCTGGATTTAGAGTAAAGTGGCAGGTGATAATGCCTAGAGAAAGTATGCACTGAACTCCAAGTAGCTGCCTCCAAAATATCCTTGGTTGCCACTCCCCTCAAAAAAGCTGTTGAAGTGGCAGTAGCCCTAGTGGAATGAGGCCTAATCCCAGCTGGAACCTCCTTGCCATGATGTGAACAGAAAGCAATGCAAAACCCAATCCACTTAGAAATAGTTTGTTTTGACACAGGCTTGCCCTGAGAACTCAAAGCAAAAGAAACAAACAACTGCTGAGACTGCCTGAACCCTTTAGTCCTGTCCAAATAATAACGCAACTGCCTGTGTACATCTAAAGTGTGCAAAATCTTTTCCCCTTTATTTTGGGGATTTGCATAAAAAGTAGGCAAATGAATAGTTTGGTTTAAAGCCACACTAGAAACCACCTTAGGCATAAAGGAAGGATTACTACGTAATGATACCCTATCCTTATGAAAAATCAAGAAAGGCTCAACCGCCATAAGGGCCTGCAATTCAGAAACCCTTCTTGCAGAGGTAATGGCCAACAAAAAAGCAGTCTTCCATGACAAATATTTCAACTCAGAAGTAGCTGCAGGCTCAAAAGGTTGTAGAGTGAGTTTCTCCAACACAAAATTGAGATCCCAAGCAGGAGTAGGAGCTCTTCGTGGGGGTCTTGTATTCTTTGCCCCTCTAAGAAATTGCTTGAACGAAGGATGAGAAAACAATGGTGGGTCGCAATCATAGTGAACCGAAATTGCTGCAGCATGAACTTTAATAGAAGAGAAAGACAAACCTTTGTCTAGTAACTCAGTAAGATATTGAAGAGCCACACACAAATTAGGCTCAGAAACATCAAAATCTTTTGCTGCACTCCAAAATAAAAATCTCTTCCATTTGTCTGCGTACACTTTCCTTGTACTAGGCCTTCTGGCTTCCAAAATAACATTCAAAACTTGCTGAGGAAGTGGAGGCCCACTATGGTTCAAAACAGAATATGCCAGGCTGTTAGGTGCAGAGAGTGAAGCTTGACATTGAGCAAATGGCTGTCCTCCTGTGACAACAGATGTGGAATCGGAGGCAAAGGCCATGGAGGCTTCCGTACCAGACTTCTCAGTAATGGGTACCAGTGCTGTCGAGGCCAATCCGGAGCTATTAAAATCATCCTTGGCTTGTTCTGTCTGACCTTTAGAAGTACCTTTGGGAGGAGAGGCAGAGGTGGAAAGGCATACACTTCTGCTTAAGTCGTCTGCCAATGTACTTAGTTTTCCTGGCAGGAATTGAGCTTGTAGATGCACTAAGTAGCTCAAGGCTGTGTTCCACAATGCCATGGCTAGTCTGCAGAGGGGGTAAGAATGTGTTACCCCCCTGCTTGTTTATGTACCACATAACAGTGGTGTTTGTCCATCTTTACCATTAATTGTCCTGGAAGGATGTGGTCCTTGAAGGCTGTTAGAGCATTCTGTACAGCTATCATTTCTATATGATTGATGTGAAGCAGCATTTGACTTGGGTTCCATTTGCCCTGAACACACTTCCCTGCCAGGTGCGCCCCCCCATGCATAGTCTGATGCGTCTGTTAGGGTTTGAGCAGCAGGGGGTAGTGTGAATGGTAGTCCCTTGTTTTGGTTGCAGGCCTCCACCCACCAAAGGAACTCTAGGCATAAGAAAGGAATGATAGGAATAATTGCTTCGAGATTTTGAGCATGTTGACACCATAGGCTTTTTAGATACCACTGTAATTTCCTCATATGCAGTCTTACATATGGAATAAGAAGAATGCAGGAGGCCATGAACCCCAAGGCTTGTAGAATTTGCCTTGCAGATAGCAGGGTTTTTGTGGCTACTTGTGTGAAGTAGGTTTTAAAGTGAATTTATTTCTCTGGCATGAGGAAAGCCATCTGAGAAGTTGTATTCAAGCTTGCTCCCAGGAATATAATTTGTTGACAGGGTACCAGGAGTGATTACGTTTCATTTATGGTGTACCCCAGACAAGTTAGCACCCTTTGTACAAAAGCCAGATGATTGAAAAGTATGTCCTGGTTTTCTGCCTGAATTAGACAATCGTCCAGGAATGGGTATATTTGAATATTTCTTTGCCTGCAAAATGCAATGACTGGAGCTAAGCACTTTGTGAATACCCTGGGCGCAGTAGATAAGCCAAAGGGCAGTGCAGAGAACTGACAGTGTGTGTAGCCTGCTTTGAAGCGTAGGTATCTTCGGTGAGATTCCCTGATTGGGATGTGCAGATATGCTTCCTTTAAATCTAGTGTTGCCAACCAGGCATCTTTGCTTAGCATAGGAAGCAACTGGTGAAGAGTCAACATCTTGAATTTTGGAATCACGAAAAAGGTGTTTAGAGTAGACATGTCTAGGATAGTTCGCCATGAATTGTCTTTTCTGGGTACCAGGAAAAATCTTGAGCAGAAACCTAGTCCCTTTTCCTCTTCTGGTACCAAGTGAATAGCCCCTATGCTTGAGAGAGTACTTGCTTTTGGGCCTCTTCTCACTGCTTTGGAGGTAGATCCGGCCAAACGCTTGGAGTTGGTAACGTGTGGAAGTGAAATCTGTATCCTTGGGACACTATTTAAAACCCACTTGTCCTGGGTAATGAGTCCCCAGTTCTTTGCATGAAGTGCAATCTTTTCCCCCCAAAGGGGCAGTCAGTTGAGAAGTGCTTGGAAGTTTTAAAAAAAAGACGACCTTGAAACAGTTTACCATAGGGGGGAGTTCTACTACTCCCAGATGTGGAAGCGGAGGCCCCCCACTGCTTAGTCCTGTGCGTCCCCTAGGACTGAACTCTGGGTGCTCTGCTGGATCTGAGTGTGGGCTGAGGTGGTGTGGAAGAGGCAGGAAAAGACCAATTCTTAGAAGGCCAATGCCTACTAAATCTTGGAGTTGTACTTGTAAAAAAATCTTTAACAGTTTGCATAGATTTAGCTTTTTCCTCCACCTTTTTAAGAAATTCTTCTGCCTTGTTGCCAAACAGGTGGTCCTGATTTAAGGGAGCATCCAGTAATTTTGCTTTAACATGATCTGGCAAGAATTGCTCCTTAAGCCAAGCATGCCTTCTAAATACAGACCCAGTTACCGCAGCCCTGCAAGATGCCTCTAGTGAATCAAAACCACATTGCAATGTATGTTTGTCAACTTGTTCAGCAGAATGCAATAAATCCTGTAAATCCTTATTTTCAGCACAATCAGGAATCAACATCATTTTCTGTTTAAGCAATCCAATAATATGCTGCTGATACTTTAACATATGAAACTGGCAATTCAAGGCCCTAATGGTCAAGGCTGCAGAAGTGTATACCTTCTTACCCCATCTATCCAGCGCCCTGGAGTCTCTAGCAGAAGGGGTAGGATTTTTGGTCGTAGTAGCTTTAATGCCCGTGGGTCCCTGCGAAAAAGTTTCAGGATCCGCAGTAGAATTTTTGAAAAGGAACTTGCGAGAGTCAGGAACCCTGTAATATCTACCGCGTTTTCTGGAAGCAGGAGGTAAAGAGTCAGGGGCCATGCTATATTCCGAAAAGGCATCAAACAATGTCCAGTACAGGAGGTAGAGCTAAAGGCCTGTACTGGGGCAGAAGTAAGAAAATCCCTAAGCCCCTTTTTAGAATCTGAGAAATCCTGACTTTCCCAACAAAAATGCTCCCCGAGAGTATGCAAGGTTTCACCAAAAGAGAAATTCTCTGGGGGGGAGACAGAGGGAATAGAGTCCTCAGCATCAGAATCCTCACAGGTATTACACATGGGTAAATCCTGGTCAGAGGAAACAGAAATTTCAGAATCCTGGTCAGAAGTATCATAAGCAAACTCAGTCCTAGGTCTCAGAGGGGGGAAGGTTGGCTTCCCCTGATTAAAGTAATAAGGTCTTCAGCCATTCTTCTCATTTATTTTGTAGGCATAGAGGCCTGACCATGCGGTCTGGGCGTCAGTTTTCTAGGCATGGTTTGAGTTTTAGGCCTTGAAGAAGATGGCGTTGGTTTAATATGCAAGTCAGTAGGCCTGAATGCACCCTCAGAAGCCGGTGCCTGCACAGCAGCTCCGGACCCATCCAATGTAGAGACATCTGCAGGTTCCACAGTTGAAGCATCTCGCGGCATACCGGACTCCGAATGGATCTCAGTAGAGGCCTGCGAATCTGAAGTAGCGTGTATCATGGGCTGTGAAAGCACCTGAGTACCGGCAAATTGGGCAGCCTATCTGTCTTTATCTTTGCATTTTTTTCAGAATGTCGTTAGTCGGATGGCTTACCGAAGACATATCAGGATAATTGAACAGAGCACCAAAATATTTAAACGTGCAAATAAACAGACAACGGATAGTTTGCGGTTTAAATAAGGCACAAAACAGACAGCGAGATATGTCATGGTCACGGCCTAGGCAAGGAATACAGTACGAATGAAAATCTTTACGAGGTATTTGCTTTCCACAAGAAATGCAATTATTTACTTTTACTGACATCGGTTTAGAGCAAGAAAAAGTTTCCCAAACGGGATACTTAGCTTTTTTGGAAGACTTCGGTTCTGAAACTCGAAAATGAAAATTTCAGGAGTCGGTCAACCGGCACGTGCGAACTGCTTCTGCTTCGGGCACCGCAAGGGAAGAAAGACTGATGTAATGATGTCGGATGCATGTTTTATACCCCTGACGACATGATGTTATGTCCGACGTAGGACCCAAGACTTTGTTCATCAGGCCGACTGAGGGCTACTGCAAGCAGATAACCCAAATGTGATGACTAACAGTGAAACACGAAGAACATGGTTAACAGTCACTTTCAATAGTAACATTTACTACACTCTGAAAACCGCCTAGGCTAATTAGCTTCTAGCATAACCAGGAACTAGCAACACAGGTACCAAACCAAGCAAAGGTCGAACAGGAGGACACCAAAAGCCAGGAACCAATAAATAATTCTTTATTTTACAGATTAAGCACTTTCGTCAGGTTGTATCAAAAAGACTTCACCAGAATCTGTAAATCCAATCAATTAAAACACTTAAATAGCACTAATCACAAACCACCTGACACGACTACTAAGAACGTTTAAAGAAACATCATGCCCTATTTTTTTAACAAGTTTTAAACAAAAATATAAATACAAATACATAAAAGTGGTCTTAAAGCACAACTTAAAAATGAAACACACCTATACATTTATTTGAAGGTTCTTATACTGTACAGGACCGCAACCTTAAAACACTACTGATAGAACAGCTTTCATTTAACCCGAGAGGGGGGGGGGTATATGCAGCAATTTAATTTGCCAAAGCAATTCTTTAAACTCTAAAATATCCTTCAAAGGTATTCTGTGCAACATGCTCAATACCAAAAAACAAAAACTCATGGTCTAAAAATTTACTCACATGTTTAGCCAGGGCATTGGTCTTTTTAAAATTCCTTATATCCAGTGTGTGTTCATACACCCTGTTCCTAAAACGTCTCTGGGTTTTTCCCACATAAAACTTGGGACTTTTTATTACACTTGGCTATGTATACAATTCCCCTGGTGTTACAATTACAATAACTACAATATTTCACTGTTTAGTTGTGGATCACAATGGAATCTCCTTCCAACATGAAGGGACACTGGGGGCAAGCACCACACTGCACAGTGCCTCTCCTGAGACCAATCCCAGTATTAAGACCAGCCTCAGTCTCCAAAAGATTCTTGAAGGATTTCCCTTTTCTGTATACCATCTTAAGTTCTTTCCCTAAGAAGTCTGAAATCCCTTCAAAACACTCAAAAACATGCCAATTCCTCCTTAATATTTCACGAATACCCATAAAATCAAGGGTGTAGGTAGCAATAAAAGCCTATGCATGAGCCACCTGTGTTACATTATATTCATTGGCCAACCTCTGAATTTGCTCAAGTTCCCCCAAGAATGGGTTGGTAAAATCCCTGTTGACAGAAACTTCTCCAAATATCTGTGTAATCAATGGACAAGGGTACCCCCCTTGCCATAAACATCTACGCTAGTTTATTCCCTTCAGCTTCAAAGGTATCATCTTCAGATATCATTCGGGCTAATCTAACAATCCTTCAAGAATTTGTTGGAGACTGAGGCTGGTTTTAATACTGGAATTGGTCTCAGAAGGAGCAGCACTGTAGTGTGATGCTTGCCCCCAGTGACCCTTCATGTTGGAAAAGGATTCCATTGTGATCCACAACCAAACAGTGAAATCTTATGGTTATTGTAACACCAGGGGAAATGTATACATAGCCAATTGTAAAACATGTCCCAGTTTTTATGTGGGAAAAACAGAGATGTTTTAGGAACAGGGTGTATGAGCACACATTGGATATGAGGAATTTTAAAAAGACCAATGCCCTGGCTAAACATGCGAGTCAATTCTTAGACCATGAGCTTTTGTTTTTTGGTATTGAGCATGTTACACAGAATCCAAGGGGTGGGTCTTGGAATTGCTTTGGCAAATTAAATTGCAAGCATATACCCCCCCCCCCCCCGGTTTAAATGAAAGCTGTTCTATCAGTAGTGTTTTAAAGTTACGGTCCTATACAGTGCAAGGTCCTTCAACACAATGTACAGGTGTATTTGCTTCATTTTTAAGTTGTACTTTAAGACAACTTTATGTATTTGTATTTATATTTTTGTTTAAAACTTTTTTAAAAAAATAGGGCATTATATTTCTTTAAATGTTCTTAGCAGTCATGTCAGGCGGTGTGTGATTAGTGCTACTTAAGTGTTTTAATTGATTGGATTTATTGATTGGATTTACAGATTCTGATGAAGTCTTTCTGATACAAACTGACGAAAGTGCTTAATCTGTAAAAATAAAGGATTATTTATTGGTTCCTGGCTTTTAGTGTCCTTCTGTTCAACTTTTGGACCTTTGCTTGGTTAATTAGCTTCTAGCACCAAACTTGTTAGTAAGTATTGTTTAAGAACTTACCATAACCTTAAATGTCCTTCTCTTTTATATGCTGCTGTATTCCTGACATCAGGAAAGTTTGCTTCTGGTGAGCTCTCTACGTTTGGCTATCATACAAAAGTTAAATGCTACTGCTAGGATGCACCTCTCTCTCGGAAGTCAGTCGTAAATGGACGTCCGGTATAAAGTGAACGTCGGCACGCACCTTCAGAACTGAATGCTGCTGGAATCAGCGACTAGGGAGTGGGTACTCCAGGAGTCCGGAATCAGGCAAGGGGGAAAGGCTGGGTGGGAAACTATACAGCAGCATATAAAACAAGCCATCTAAGGTTATAGTAAATTTTTACACAATACTATGTCCTTCTATTCATATGCTGCTGTATCCATGACAATCAGGGAGTGTGCAAAAGCTCCTGTCCTAAGAAAGGGGAGGAAGACCAGAAGCACTTTCCACAAACCCATGCAAGATGGCTCTGGCAAATCCTGCCCTGGCTCTAGAGGCCATGTCCAGTTTTGTAGTATCTAGTGAATGTGTGACTGGAGGACCATGTAGCTGCTTCAAGGATAGCAGCTGTGTCCAATCGTTTAAGAAATGCCCTATAGGAGGACACTGCCCTGGTGGAGTGTGCTCTTACTGGGGCTGGGAGTGACCTACCATGGTTAATGTAACAAAAAAAATGGTTTTAGATATCCAAGAGGATATGGTTTGCTTGGAAACAGGATAACCCAGAGCTCTTGGGTGGTAAGAGATGAAGAGCCCCGTCAGATTTGCTGAGGGATTTGGTTTTGGCCAGGTAATACCAGAGCTGTCTGTAAACATCTAGGGAATGAAGTATCCGCTCTGCCTTGTTCTGCGGAGAGGGGAAAAAGGTTAAGAGATTGACAGTCTGATTCAAGGACAGTTCATGGACCACGTTCAGCATGAAGGTAGGGTTAGTATGCAAACATACCCTGTCCTTGTGGAAGATGGTGAAGGGGGGGGGGGGGTCCTGCCATAAGGGCCTGGAGTTCTGAGACTCCTCTGGCTGAGGTGATGGTCACCAAGAGTAGTCTTCCAAGTGCAGTGTTGGAGGGCACAGTCTTTGGCTGGTTCAAAGGGTAGTAGTGTCAATTTTTCTAGGATAAAGTTTAGATCCCAAGGAAGAGGAGGAGGAACGGGCTTCCTTGGAGGCCCGAGATGCACTACCCATCTCAGAAAGTGACGTTAAACCCACCCACCTCCAGGCTAGTTGCTCAGCATAATGCATCCGAGGTTATCCAAGTTCAACTGGGCAAAACTGCAATCCAAATTGTAGCTTGCTACAGACCCCCCCCCCCCCCCCCCCACCATGCCCTAGGATTCCCACTCCTCTTTTCTTGATGTACTGGAAAATATTAGGGTTCAACCAAACACCCTAATAATGGGCGACTTCAACTACCCCACCATTAACTGGAAAACTAATCGTGCACCAACTCCTTAGCTCAACGCTTTCTGAAATTCAAACTCCAATGCCCTGGATAAACTTATCCACACCCCCACCAGGTGCAACAATATTCTAGACCTAGTCATTACCAACATGAGTGACTGGTGTTCCACACCTGAAGTCAACTCCTCGTTGGTCCAATCTGACCATAAACTAATCACCCTTGATATCCACATCCCTTCCCCACCCACCATTAAGGAAACTACAGTAAATAATTTCTCCAAAGCCAACTTCATGCTTTTTAAGACAGAAGTGGTGAACTTCATGACACCCACGCAGATGGACAATACAGTTACAACTGCTGAATCCTACACAAATGCACTCTATAAGCACTTACACTAGTGCACGGCTCGTGCTATCCCAAACAGAGCCAAGATGCTACCCTCCAAAAAAAGGAAGCCAATCTGGTGTTCCCCTGCCATAAACAAACTGTACAAAAGAAGGAAGAAACTGTTGCAAAAGACAGCAAAATCCCATGAGTGGAGGAGCTCCCTGGTCAGCCTCAGTAAGAAGATGAGATCCCTTATAAGATCCTCCAAAGCTAGCTACGAAAACAAAACTGCCACTAATTCTAAGGACAACCACAAAGCATTCTATAGCTATGTCAAGAATCTCGATGGCAACACCCAGATCTGCTCTGAGTTACAGCACAAAGGCACGAAAATTACAGAACCTACCGATATTGCCAACATCCTGGCAGACAGGTTCAGTGCTAATTTTATCCCCCCCCAACCCCCTAAAGGGCCCATATCTATACATGAAGAATGCAGAGTCCCTGTAATCACAACTACGCAGGTAAAAGCTGCACTCTCTAAAGCCAAAAGCATCCATAGGACTGGACAGCATCCCAGGCTGCATTTTACATGAACTTCAGAACGAACTGGCTCCCCACTTAAGCACCATGTTCAATAGCAGCCTCGCATCAGGCTTTGTGCCCACTGAATGGCGCACAGCAACAGTTATCCCACTCCACAAAGGGGGAGCCACCACTGATCCCGGGAACTATCGACCTATTAGCCTGACTAGCCTGGTCTGCAAGGCCATGGAACGTATCATCATGGAACTCAAAGACATTGGTAACCTCCAAACTCTGGATCCCACCCAGTTCGGGTTTGTGAAGGGCAGATCATGCCTCCTGAACCTGATCGACGTCTTTGAGGCAGTCACCAAAGCCATAGATGAGGGTAAGGTGGTTCACACAGCCTATCTTGACCTTGACAAGGCTTTCGACACCATCCCCCATTCTGAAATTATAGCTAAACTCACTAAACTAGGTATAAAACCCTACGTCACAAGATGGGTTGCCAACTGGCTCACTGACCAAACCCACACTGCAAAAGTTGCAGACTCCAAATCTGACCTCAAAGCAGTGACAACTGGAGTACCACAGGGTTCCATCCTGGGGCCTCTCCTGTTTGGTATCTACTTCTCTGAAGTACAGGCTAACACAGAAGGCCTCTAGCTAACTAAGTTTGCAGATGTCTGCAAACTCGGAGCCATAGTCAAGTCCCCAAATGATGTGGGCATCCTACAGAAGGGCCTTGCTTTGACAGATGCCTGGTGTCAGAGCCATGGCCTCAAGCTCAATGCTAAAAAGTGCAATGTCATCTCCTTTGGTAAAAAGTCTGTACCCATGAACTACCACACAGGCAGCAATCTACTTAACACTGAATGTGTGATAAGAGACCTTAGGACCCAGGTGGACAGTAGTCTCTCCTTTGATAGTCACATCGCCACAGTAGTCAGGAAGTCCTTCTATGTGGCACACCTCATCATAAAAGGGTTCTCATCCAGGAAAAAAGAGGTCATTGTTCCCCTCTACTCGACACTCATTAGGCCCATTATAGAGTACAACGCCCCTTTTGGAATGTACCTCACAAGACATCTGCAGCAGCTGGAAAGGCCACAGAAGTACCTCAAAAAGAGGATTACTGGCCTCAAAGAAATGCCTTACACTGACCGCCTCAAAAAAACTCAAGCGTTACTCCGTAGCATATCGCTTACTCTGAGGTGATCTCTGCCTAACATATAAAGCTATGTCAAACCCAGAGCTATTGGACATGCTACACCTAAAGAAATCCCAATCCCTCCGAGCTACACACTCTAGGGACCTAAACCTTGTCACCACAATAAACAGGACATGGCGGAGGGATAGATTCTTGTCCCAGAGACTTCCCTTACTCTGGAACAGGCTACCCATCTATGTCAAGCAAAGTTCTTAAGTAGCACTCTTCAAGAAAAATCTTGATGAGTTCATGGGAAATAGGAAACACACCCTGAGGATCACTTCTGTGTCTGCTCAACAGTAGCACAGGAAAATAACTTTCTTGGGTGGCGTAAGCCAGGGAACCTTGTTGGCTAAGTTTACGTATGCCCTTGGACTGATAGCCCAGTACCTACCTATGAATGCTAGAGGTGGTAACCAAGGGCAGGCATGCTGATATGGCTGATAGGTGAATTTTAATGGAGAAATAGGATAGTTAAGACTTCATAAGGTCACACAGGTAAGACAAGACCACTGGTGGCTCTGCCATCTGTGGTTCTAAGTTGTTTCTCTGACACCATAGGAAAATCTCTTCCATTCTGACAGGTAAGACTTTCTGGTAGCTGGTTTTCTGGCCTCCTGCAAAACCTGGGTCACTTCCTCTGTGTATAGGTGTCTGAAGGGAATCAATGCCCTATCACCCACAATGTGAGATTCAGTGTGGACAGTTGGGGGTGTAAGAGTGTTACCTTGTCCTGTGTGAGCAGGTCCATTTGCTGTGGTAACTTGTGGGGATTGCCCTTGGCTAGGTGAAATAGTAGGGGTAACAAATGCTGCCCTGGCCAAAAGGGAGTCACCAGCAAGATTTCAGGCTGTTCCTTCTGAATTTTCAGGAGGATTCTGTATAAGAAAGAAGGGGGGAATGCATAGGCATACATCCCTTTCTAGGGTATGTAGAGCGCGGCCACCTTCTAAGCCTCTGGGTGAGATGCCCTGGAGCAGAAGGTCGGGAGCTGTCTGTTCATAGGGGAGGCAGAGAGATCCACATCCGGAATAACCCATAAATGGACCTGGTCCAGAAACATGCCCCTGTTCAGCATCCATTTGTGAGACAAGGTCATAGTCCTGCTTAATGAATCTGCCATCACATTGTCTACAAAATTAATACATACTGTTTGGAATAAGATCGGTTTCTCCAATGCGATTTCCCAAGCCTGCAGTGTTAGTCTGCACAGACAGTACTGTCCCTCCCAGTTTGTTGATGTACCCACAGCATAGTGGTATTGCCTGTGTACCACCTCAGGGTGCCTGGTAGAAGTTGACCCTTGAAAATTTCCAAGGCCAACATCAAGGCTCACTTCCTTGATACTGATGTGTTCTGTTGAGTGGGGTCCATGTGTTCCTCACTCTCCATTTTCTTAAAGTCGCACCCATGTCAGACATCTGTTAAGATATCCTCGTTAGGGGGTATGGGCAAGACAGGATTTGACTGAATCTGAGAAATCCATTTCAGCTCCCTGGTCAGGCATGGCAGCATAGAAGTCATGAACTCTAGAGGATGCAAGTGTTGTTTCCAAATTGTTCTCAGATACCACTGGACCTTCCTCATGTGTAGCCTTGCCAGGGGAACCATGAAGATAGTCAAGGCCATTAATCCAAGGATTCCGAGGAATTCCCTGTTTGAGATGGCTTTGACAGGAAGGATTTCCTTGAAGATGTGAGCATCACAGTCACTTCTGGTGGGAGGCAGCCATTATTTCCCTTGTCAGAATCGGACATCCTAGGAACACCTGATCTTGAGAGGGAATCAGCGAGGATTTAAGATCAATGGTAAATCCCAGGCCTGTTAGGAGGGAGATGGTGAAGTGCAGGTTTTATAAGGGCATGCAGCTTGAAGGAACTTGGATAAGGATTTCGTCTAGGTAGGGGAAAAGTTGTATTCCCTTAGTTCTGGCTAACGCCATGACTGGTGACAAACATTTTGTAAATACTCTTGTGGCTGTAGAGAGACCAAAGGGTAAAGCACAGAACTGAAAGTGTGCAAAATCCAATGAGAAGCAGAGGTACAGTCTGAAAAGTGGATAAATTGGAATGTGTAAATAGGCGTTCTTTATATCCAAGGACACTAGGAAAGCCTGAGGAAGGATCATGGGTAGAACAGTAGGAAGAGAAAGCATCCTGAAGGAGGGAACTCGGAAGAAGGTGTTGAGGTGGGATAGGTCCAGGATAGGCCTCCAGGGACTTTCATTTCTGGGGACCAAGAAGATTCCTGAATAAAAAACCTTTCCTCTTACAATAGGCAGGACCTCCTAAATGGTTCCTTGAGCAAGAAGTTCTTGCAGGACTGGGGGGAAGAGAGGGATTTAGTCTTGGGTTGGATGAGAGATGCCTTCAGGAGTGTGTCTGACCTCCCAGGTCATGACATATCCCTGCTTTATGATAGAAAGGACCCAGGGGTCTTGGGTAACCTGCTTCCAAGCAGGAAGGAAGAGGGAGAGGTGCATGGAAGGAGGGGTATCTGGGTGAGGAGTCTGGGTAGTGACAGACTACCAGATTTTCCCTGTAAGGACTGCTTAGAGGAGGGAGTAGAGGAAACAGACCTAGCTGGGGGGCCATTTCCCGTGGTCCTTTCTAGGCTTAGCTTGCGTTTTCTTACCAGAGGATCTCACAAAGAAAGTTTTTGCAGGATAATGTCGGTCTCCCCACTTCCATGTTTTCAAAGATATGTCAGTTCCCTCCCTTTGGTTTGGAGGGCCTTAAAGAGCTCAGCAGCTGCTAAACCAAACAGGTCTTTGCTGTTTAGAGGCGCACCCAGGAGCTTGGATTTTATGTCATCAGGGAGGTGCTGCAATCTTAGCCAAGAGTACCTCCTGACAACAGATCCAGAAGCAACAGCCCTTGCTGAGGCTTCTACAGCATCGTAGCTGCACTTGAAGTGTTTAGTTACTTGAGTGCAAGAGTTCACGAGAGAGGAAATCTTGGCCTTAGCAGGGGTGTCACGGAGCTCTCCCAATTGTTTGACATCTGTCATGACAGCCAAGGAATATTTAGTCATGTGCGTCTGGTAGATTGCTCTTACTGAGAGGGTGGCAGAAGTATAAACTTTCTGCCTCAGACATTCCACCATTCTGCTCTCTATCAGAGAGCAGTAGAGATGTGGAGGGAAGCAACTTGGGAGGTTTTGTCCATGGTCAGCATAACTGCAGGATCTGCAGATGGGGCTTTGTATAGGAAGGTTGCTTCCTCAAAGCACCTTATAGAAACCATCTGGAAGCTTGGGTGCTGGGTGCTGTGAATCAGAGTTTTTAGATGTAGCCATGAATGCATCCAGAAAGGCAGGGTGTACAGGGGGCACAGCAGAAGGGCTAGGAGACTACAACTGGAGTAGTTCACAGTATCTCTTTTGGGTCTCAGTGACTTGACTGCTGTTCTACTTGGTCTTGCATTTTTGTGATGGTCTCACCAAAGGCGAGATCCTCATATGGGGAGTCTGCGCCACTGGACTCCTCTGGGGAGGCATATCCCAGAGGAGAAGCAAGTTTGGAAGAGTAGGTAAGGGATACATCTTCAGATTAATTTTCTTCTGCTGAGAAGACATCGGGGGTAGGTCCCTTGGGGGTAGAGTCTGTAGGGGCCTGGGAAGGAGTTGGACCCTGACGCAAGGCAAGGAAGGCATTAAAGCCTTGGGTGAAGGCCTGCCAATCCAAAGGCTGTTCGAAGGCCAGAAAAGACGGGCAGAGAAATTTTTTTTTGTTTGTGTTTTTTTTTTTTTTTTTAAGTCTTATGGGTTTCCAGTGGAGAAGATTCCGATATGCGGTAGACGGTAGAAGGGCCGGATGCCGACAGACACTCCACAAAGTCAGAATCTATGTCCTCTCCTACGATGACTTGAGAGATCGCACGCAGACCCTCTGAAATAATGAGCCTAGGTTCCTCCTCACGACTGAATCAGATGCCTGAGACTCCATCCGGGACGTGACCTTGGGCAAAAGGTATTTCCTATGGGCTTTCCGGCAAAGGAAGATACAAGGACTCTGGCTTGGAGAGGTACGGCTGGAATGGAGGGCACAGCAGTCGGTTCAGGCCTAGTCGTTTCACCTTCTTGACTGGGGGCACATCCGAGTGTTCAAACGTCGGATCCATCCTGAAAACTAAACGTTTAATTATCTGATTCTTGAGATATAATTTTAATGCTGCTAGACTGCTAAGGGTTTTGGGAAAAAGGCCTGACAAATACTACAGGTGTTGTGGTCATTATCTCAGCCTAGGCAGAATAGGCAAAGCTCATGTGAATGCTTGTGTGGAATTTGCCATTCACACTTGACATGTAACCCAAAGCATTAGCAAACAAAACCCCTATGGGGTACTTATCTAAAGTCAGGTGTTAGAAAATGCTTCTTCCGAAATAGCAATGATCGGAGCTGGCAGTCACACAGGCGGCAGAAAAGTTTTGAAGGCGCATGCTCACATCCACTTTATACCAAACATCCACTTATGACAGACGTTCGAGAGAGAAACAGAACATCATGCACACCTTAGCAGTAGCATTTAACTTTTGTACAATGGTCGGACGTACAAGAGTCCACCAGAGGCAAACTCCCTGATGTCATGAATACAGGAGCATATAAATAGGACATGCATATTTTTTCTACATTTGTACTAAACTATGCATGTCCATATAATGCAAAATATACTCCTTTACTGCAGTAAATTGAGAAAAATTACAGCCAAATTACTGACTGGTTCAAGTTTGATTCACTGGTCAATTCGGGCATAAAAGTGGATTTCTGCACAAAACCAATCTATTCTCTGATGACCAGGTAAAGTGTTTAACACGTCCTGAAATTTTTTTGCAGAAATAAATACCTCAAGAGTTTTCCATAAAAACCTTTCAGGTCAGCTACAGATGAATAAGCTTTAAAAAGAAGTTATGTACTTACATAATGCTCGATCCCAGTTGCTGGTTTGTATTTGTCTTCAACCAGTGGGGTTCAGCTCAGACATCAGATCCTACTCAACCAAATACTACAGCTCTAGGATACAAAAATCTGAGCTCCTCCCCTACCCACAATGCCCTGCTCGCTCCTCATCCCCTCACAGCGTGTTTGCTGTTAATCTACCATTTACAAAAGGCTTTTAAATATATGTTCTTGAACTGTAGAGAGAAAGAGTACTTCAGGAGCCCAAACAGGTAAAGGGATATCCATATACATATTAGTCAGGTCTTAAAAAAAAATTTGGAAAGGGGATAGAGAGAGGGAAGCTCGAAGACAAATGAAAAACCAACTCCGATGGAACATTATGGCAAGTACACCACTTTATCTGAAGTTGTTTTTCATTTGGTCTTCAACCTATGGGACATGGTCCCCAGGTACAGAATTCTTGAAAGCCCCTCACAGAAGGATATTCCTAAGCACAGCCGAGCCAAAGGAGGCCCTGTTCCTGGAAATAATGTCCAATGTGTAATGAGATATAAAGGTATGCGAATTAGACCAGGTAGCTGCAGAGCACATATCAATATGAACTCTAGACAAAAAAGTGGAAGTGGAAACAAACCTGGTAGAATAAGTCTATCAAGTACAGGTAAGGGTATTCCTTTAATGGAATAAACAACTGAAATGCAGCTTGTAAGCCAATTTGCCAGTCACTTTGGAAAAAAGTTTCCCCAAGTTAGTGTGTGTGTTGGATACAAAGAGCCGGTCAGATTTCCTGAAATGTTTAGTTTTGTCCAAATAAAGCTGTAATTGTCTATGGACATCTAACATATGGAGCTCATACTCACCTTTGGTTGAAAACTGGGGAAGAAAACTGGGAGACTGATGACCTGATTGATGATGTACTCAGATGAAACCTTGGGCAGGAAGGATTGGTAAGCAAAGTTACTTTGTCCTTGTGGAAGACCAAATAAGGTGGCTTAATATCTAAAGCTTGTAGTTCAAACATTCTTAGCTGAAGTGATTGATAAGTCAAGTCAGTCTTCCATGACAAAAACTTCAAGTCAACCTTATCTGCCAGTTCAAATGGAGGCGAAACCACCACTTGCAAAACCATAGTGAGGAGTGGGATCCTTGACAGGTGGGGAAAAGAAAGGTCTTACACAACTTAGATGAGGCCAAAGGTAATGAATTTACACCAATATGAAAATTAGAAATGGCTGCTAACTGTACCTTCACAGTACAAAAACTAGCCTCATTATGAAAAACAGATTATACAAAGTCTAAAACAGCAGGAATGGGAGTCGTAAAGGAATCCCCCGATTCTGGTGAGCCTAAATGGAAAACCATCAGGAAAATATATAACAGTAAGTGAAAGAGTAAGCTTTATGCTCTCCAACCAAAACTTTTCTAAATAGAGAAGACAGCCCTGGGTTTCTAGCCATCACTGGAATTGGAGCAACCAAGCGCTTAATTCTAGGCTGGAGAGAGCTGGGTGAGAGCCTTGACTGGTGGGACAGAAGGTCTGGAATGGGATCCACAGTCCATGGTAGACAAATCAGGTGAGACCAAAGGAAGGGAAACAACACTTGCCAAGGCCAAAAAAGAAGTAACGAGGATTACTTTGCACTTTATCCTCTGAGCTTTCTGGAGGAATTTGGGTATGAAAGGA
The DNA here is from genome assembly GCF_019279795.1 of Protopterus annectens. NCBI lineage: Eukaryota > Metazoa > Chordata > Ceratodontiformes > Protopteridae > Protopterus > Protopterus annectens. Next base: position 342,192,688 of record NC_056738.1, on the reverse strand, counting down.
ATAGGAGGGTAGGCATAAAGACCAGGGCAGGGGACAAACAGACTACAGCATCTCTTGGTGACTGTCCCCAAGGAGGGATTAGGCCAAAAAATCTTGCTGCATTTGTTTTTAGGAGACGTGAAGAGATTGTAGCAAGGTTGACCCTATTCCTGTGGGATCATGTTTGCCACTGAAGGATTCAGAGACCACTCGTGAGGCATCAGAACGGTCTTGCTGAGCCTGTCCACTAGAATGTCTGACTTTCGCAGCAAATGCGTTTCCACTAGAAAGTGGTTGGAAGAGATCGCCCTTGCCATAACATCATCGCCTTTCAACATAAAGGATAAGACTTGGTTCGTTCTCTGCTTGCTGATGTATCAAACTAACATGTTTTCGGTCTGAATTGCAATCATCCCTATGGGGAGAGAGATTTGAATGGCTTGAATACTAGATACACTGCTCTCATCTCCAGGACATTTATATGCAAACTGGTCTTTAATGGGGACCCTGTGTCCCAGGTAATGCCCACCCCCATCTGAACTGGGAAGCGCCTGTGGTCACAGTGGCCTTCAACGGAGGAAAGATAAAGGAACGACCTTGCTCAAGAACCCGTGATTGAAGCCACCAATAGAAGAGATTCCTTGCATACTCTAGATCCTTTAAATCATCGGATAAGACAAATATTGACAAATATAGAAGATCCCATTTTACTGCTAGTGTCCACTGAAGTATTCTCATATGGAGATAAGCAGTAGGAACGAGGGTTATGTTGGCAGCCATGGAGCCCAATGCTCTTAGAACAAGACATGCTGGGGGCCAAGGGATGTGTAGAAACTGCTTGACATGAGTCAGAGTGGAGACTGTCTGGAGGGAGAAGAGCTACACAATGTGTTGTGTCCGGACAGGCACTGATGAAAACTGATCACCTAGGCCAGATGGAGATGCAATTTCTTTAGATTGATAGATATACCCAATGTTGAGACTAGCCGAAAGCGACAGTCTCTGGCCTGGAGAAGTCAATGCCTGGTGGAAGCAGTGAGGAGCCAATCATCCAGATAGGGAAATGCACAGAATCCTTGCAGTCTCAGGTGGGCTGCCACTAATGCCATGCATTTGATGAACACCGTAGGGGCTGTGCTGAGACCAAAAGGGAGTACTCTGAACTGGTAATGACTGGCTCCCAGCCAAAAGCACAGAAACGTTCTGGAGCACAGGTTCATTTTGATGTGATAGTACGCATCCTGAAGGTCTACAGAGCACATCAGACATCCTTCTTCGGGAAGGGCAAAATGGACTGAATTGTGACCTACCGGAACTTTGAACTGGCAACAGACTTGTTCAGGGTTGTAAGTTCCAAAATGGGTCTGAGGTCCCCTGTTTTCTTGGGCACTAAAGAATCTTGAATAAATGCCAGATCTGAGCTTGTCTTGGCAGATGGGCTTGAAGACTTTTTGCGAGTGGTTTTAAAATTTCTAATGTTGTAGCCTCCCTCTGAGTGGAGGTGCATTTTGGGAAAAGGGTATAACATGTAGCCTCTAGATAACAACCAACAGTCACCAGTGATAAATTCCCAGGTTGTGGGGTGTAGAGATAAATGTTCCTCGATTGCCTCCCGAGAGAAGCAGTCCTTAAGGATCACCGATTCGGCCTGTTCAAGAAGGTACCTCGAGAACATTGGTTCATCAGACCCCCCGACCCCCCCCCCCGCCATCTGCACCATTTCCCCCTCTGCCTCTGGAGGAAAAATCTCCCTGCAATTCCTGAAAATGAACACCAGCCCAAGGAGTAGAGGGGTAAGCCATTTTTGGAAAACAGCTTCTCTTGCATGCTTCTTCAGAAAGTAATAGGGGAGCAGAAGTTGTGTTTTGTGCAGGCAGGAATGCAAAAACATCTCCAGCAAAGCTTCTTCTGGTGGAAGCTTCCATGCCATTAACAAGTGTACAGAAGTCTCATGCACTTAAGAATAGAGCTTGTCCATGAGGACGTTTCTTCCCAGGAACATGGCAGGCAATCAAAAGACATCTGGTTGGCACAGCCTCCATTCCAAAACCCTTAGCTCTACCCCATCTTATTTAGGTAAGATGGTACACATTGTCAGTGTGAGCAGCAACTGCATCTCGAAGAAGGGCATCCTGCAATGCCTGCGAAGTGAGTACCTCCCTCATCTTGAGGATGCTGGTGTGCAAGATGGCCTTGGACTGTGACTAGACACCTTTGACTGTCCTTCCTTGGTAATATCCTCCAACCCTAGGGCTAACGCAGCCTAGACAACAGTTATTATCAGTGTGCAAAGTGCAAGGAGCTACCCATAATTCAACTGGGACTATGTGAACACCTTATGATGAATCACCCCAGCGTTCGAAATCCTAATCTGACAAGTCTGACCATCAAGTTTTGAATGTCCACTGTAGAACCTTGTCAAATCTGGCATGGGTGACCAAATGGTAGCAATCATTGATTCCACGAGGTTCTGCTACAGAGCTCTCCTGAAACTGCACTGAAGAAAAGCAAACAATACAATGCCTGCTGAAGTAGAAGTAGCCTCTCTACAGGTAAACTGGGCTTGCAGGATAATGCAACTCTGTGCTGCCTCTAGCTTACTGCAACCATGGCTCTGCATTTGGTGAACACATTCCAAGCAGAAGAGAATCCACAGGAAGAGCTCAAAAAGTACAATTGTGTACACTTACCTTAAATGTAGATGTTAAGAGTGTATTCACTGTTGCAGTCATCACATTTGGGTTATCCCTGCCAGGGTAGCCCTTGGCTTGCTCAAATACCAGAGACTCGCTTCAGGACTGACCTTTCGTAGACAGAAGTATAAAGTAAGGCAGCCAATGCCATTACATCAGTTTTTCTTGCCCTAACCTGTCAGGCGCCACCAAGTAGGAGCCAGGTTCTGGTGGAAGAACCCCACCAGTAGAAAGTAAATACCAATATGTCCCTTGTAAGGAAAGAGAAGAAAGGGGGATGGAGGGAGGGTAACCTGGACTGCAACAGTGAATACACTCGAACAGCTACATTTATGGTAAGTGTGCACAACTGTACTATGTTCTTCGTGTTTCACTGTTGCAGTCATCACATTTGGGGGCTAGCTAGGATGACCTGCAAGACTGCAGAGGCAAACCCTGCCCTGGATTTGAAAAAAAAGAGAGGCAGGTGGTAAAGCTTGGTAAAAGTGTGAACAGATGTCCAGGTGGCAGCCTCCGGGATGTCCCTGGTGGGGTCTCTGAGGAAAGCTGCAGAGGTGGAGGCTGCTCTGTTGGAGTGTGTCCTGACCCCCTTGGGGGGAGGCTTTCTATGTTTTTTGTAGAAGAAATGGATGCAGTGTGCTATCCATTTGGAGATTAATTGATTGGAGATGGCTTTGTCGTCTGCCCCTGTAAGCAAAGCTAACCAGCAATTGATCAGACTTTCTGAAGGATTTAGTCCTGTCTAGATAGAATCTGAGCTGTCTGTGCACATATAGAGTGCAGAATCATTTCCCCCTTGTTCTGGGGATTAGGAAAAAAAGGTGGGCAAATGAAAGGATTGGTTGAGAGTTACACTGGACACCACCTTGGGCATGAAGGATCGGTTATTTCTGAGGAATACCCTGTCAGCATGGAAGATGACGAAGCGTTCCACAGCCATAAGAGCTTGCATCTCAGACACTCTTCCGGCTGAAATGATGGCCAGGAGTAATGCTGTCTTCCAGGAGAGAAATTTTAGCTCTGCAAAAGAAGTTGGTTCGAAAGGGGGCAGGGTGAGCTTTTCCAATATAAAGTTAAGGTCCCAAGCTGGGGTTGGTGCCCTTCTGGGTGGCCTCAAGTTGCTAGCCTCTCGTAGGAACTGTTTGATCAAAGGGTGTAAGGAAAGGGACTGCTCAGTGGGAAAATGAGCAGAAATAGCAGAGGGATGAATTTTTACAGAGGAGAAGGAGAAGCCACTGTGTAGTAGGTCAGCTAAGTAATCAAGGATGAGAGGGAGGGAGGGCTTTGCCACATCAGCTCCCTTGCCCTGGATCCAGTCTAAGAACATTTTCCATCTGTCATCATAGAAACTTTCTGGTGCTAGGGCATCTGGCCTCACGGATAACATCTAGCACCCGTTTACTGAGGTTGGCAGCTTGGCTTATTTTCTAATCCTGAACCACATTGAGAGTCTGCAACTGGAGATGCATGAATTCCCCTTCCCTCTGGGTCAGGAGGTTTGCAATGTGAGGAAGATGCCATGAGGGCAGTGGGGACAGGCTGCGCAGCAAGGGGTACCAGTGCTGTCAAAGCCAGTCTGGAACTATAAGAATGGTCCTTGTTTTTTCCTCCTTTATTTTGAGCAGTGCCCGGAGGATTGGAGGTAGTGGAGGGAAGGCATAGACCGATAGATTGACCAAGGGGAAGGAAAGGGCATCCACTTTCCAAACCATGTAGTGATGCTCTATGGTGTAGAAATTGCTGAGCTGATGGTTGGTGTGGGAGGCAAAGAGGTCGACCTTTGGGGTGCCCCATTTCTGAGTAATTAGAGTGAAGGTTCTTCTGTTGAGCTGCCACTCGTGTGGGTTCAGAAGATTTCTGCAGAGGGTTGAGAGAGCCTAGTATGAATTGCGCTAACAGGTGTAGTTGCATGGCAGATGCTATGTGCCAAAGCGTCATGGTCAGCCTGCATAGAGGGTAGGATTGAGTCCCTCCCTGCTTGTTGATATACTACATCACAGTGGTGGTGTCTGATTTGAGCAGGAGAGCCCCTTCTCTGCTGGACAGCCATCATGTTTTTGGTTGATGTGCAGAGGGCTTTGGTGCGGGCTCCATTGGCCTTGTATGCACCTGCTGTCCAGGTGTGTACCCCAAGCATAGTCTGACACGTCTGTGGTGAGGGTCTGGGCAGCGAGGGGTGGTGAGAAAGGCAGTCCCTTGTTGTGGGAGCATGCTGTTGCCCACCAAAGAAAATCTTTTCTGAGGCAAGGAATTCTAGGTAGAAGAGTTTCCACATCTTGACAGTGATGACACCAAAGGCTTTTTAGGTACCACTGAAGTTTCCTCATATGCAGTCTGGCATATGGAATGAATAGTATGCAAGATGCCATGAACCCCAGAGATTGCAGGATTTTTCCTTGCAGATAGCTGGGGGCTGGTGGCTAGTTGAGAGAAGTAGACTGTCAAGAAAATTTCTCTCTCTCTGGTGTAAGGTATGCCATCTGGGATGCTGTGTCCAGGCTTGCTCCCAGGAAGATAATCCTTTCTGTGGGTACCTGTCTGGATTTCCTCTCGTTGATTGCGTACCCTAGGGAGGTTAGTAGGGTCTTTACAAAGGCCAGGTGGTTGAGCAGCATTTCCTGGCTGTCTGCCTAAATAACACAGTCATCTAAGTAGGAGTAAATCTGAATATTTCTTTGTCTGCAAAAGGCAATGACCGGAGCCAGACATTTTGTGAAGACTATGGGAGCAGTAAAAAAGCCAAAGGGAAGCAGAGAGAACTGAAAGTGTTGAGATCCTGCCCTGAAATGAAGATATTCCCTGATAGGAATGTGGAGGTAGGCCTCTTTTAGATCTAGGGTGGCTAGCCAAGTGTCCTTGGACAGCATGGGTAGCAGCTGCTGGAAGGTGAGCATTTTGAATTTTGGGCTCACCAGGAAGGTGTTTAGAATGGATAGATTGAAGATGGGGAGCCAGGTACCCTCTTTTCTGGGTACCAGAAAAAGTCTGGAGTAGAAAGCTTGGCCTATCTGTTCTGTAAGAATGTGCTTTACTGCCCTCAGACAGCAGGGAAAGGATTTGCTTTTGTGCCTCTACCCACTGGTTTGGTGGTAATTCTGGGAACCCTTTTGGGGTTGGAAGGGTGTGGAATGAAAACCTGTATCCCTGAGACACTATGTTCAGAACCCAGTGGTTGTTGGCAACGGTGATCCAGGTGCTTGCGTGAAAGGGGAGTTTTCCTCCTAGAAGTAAGAGAAGGTGGGCAGAGGGAGGGGGTGGAGGAGGTGAGTCATTGAGAGTTCTTACCATAAGGGGGTGGCTTAGAACTCCCTGGTTTTGAAGTGGAGGAAGTCCACTGCTTAGATCTCTGCATTCCCTGTGGCTACTGCCTGGGGCATCTGGTTCCACAGAGCCTAGGCTGAACTGGCTTAGTGGGAGCAGGAAAGGACCAGTGCTTGGTAGGACAATGCCTGCTGAACCTGGGTGACTGGACCTGCAAGAAATCCTTAACTGTTTGCATAGATTTTGCTTTTTCTTCCATCTTTTTTAAGACCTCTTCTGCCTCAGTGCCAAATAAGTTGTCTTTGTGCAAGGGGGCACCCAACAATTTGGACTTGACATGATCTGGCAGGGGCTGTTCCTTACGCCATGCATGCTTTCTAATGACAGAACCTGTGACTGCTGCCCTGGCAAGCAGCTTCTAGGGTGTCAAAACTACAGTGCAAGGTGTGTTTAGTTACTTGACTTGCAGAATGCATTAACTCTTGTAATTCTTTAAATTCTGCCCAAGCAGGAAAGGAATACATTGTTTGTTTGAGGAGTTCCAGAGTATGTTGCTGAAATTTCAGCATATGGAACTGACAATTTAGTGCCCTGACAGCAAGAGTAGCTGAGGTGTATACTTTTTTGCCCAGTCTGTCTAGTGCTCGAGAATCCCTATTTAAGGGGACGGGATTCTTAGCAGAGGTTGCTTTAATCCCTTTAGGCCCTTGAGAAATTCTCAGGATCAGCAGTAGGATTTTTAAAAAGAAATGTGTGCGAGTCATGGACTCTATAGTACCTGTCCGGTTTTCTGGGTGCAGGAGGAAGGGTGTCAGGAGTCAAGCTGATTCCAGGAAAACACCCTCCACAACCATCCAGGACTGGGGGGATGGCCAAGGGTCTGTGCTGTGGAAGATCTAGGAATTCAGAATCTCTTTTCAGACGGACTGGTAGTCTTGACTCTTCCATTTGAAATGCTCCCTTAAAGTATGCAGGATTTCCCCAAAGGAAAAATCCTCTGGGGGTGAGGCTGAAGGAATGGAATCCTCTGCATCAGAATCCTCATAAGTAGAGAGGGGTTGCATGTCATATTCACATGCATCAGAGTCATCTGACGCTTGTTCAGAAAAAAATTACAGGGGACAGATCTCTTTTCCTTTTGGAGGGGGTAGCTTGGCTTACCCCTGATCAGCATAATGTCTTCCACCATTTTAAGCATTTGAGACTAAGGCAAGGAAGCAAGCGCCTGAGAGTGGGTCATCGGTTTCTTGAGTGTGGTTCATACCCTGGGCTTTAGAAACTGTAATTTTTGAAAGAACGGTAGTCATGAAAGACTTCAGTTTGTGACAGTTGTGTACACTTACCATAAATGTAGATGTTAGAGTGTATTCACTGTTGCAGTCATTACATTTGGGTAATCCTGCTGGCAGGTTGCCCTCAGTTGGCCTGAATTCCAAAGTCTTGGGCCCTGCGTCAGTTGCTGTCGCCCCTTCCCTGACGTCAGGTTGTCAGGGGTATAAAAGATGCAGCAGACGCCATTTTCTTTAGGTTTTTCTTGCCCCAGATGTCAGGTGCCCCCAAAAGGGTAGGCTAGGTATATAGATATATAGATAGTTAGATATAACATACATGCAGCAAAATAAACTTTCCCTTCATCTACAAGCAAATACACCACATAGGTTGCATAGGTCAGAGAAGTAAAGATAAGTTCCAGCAGAAATAAGGGGGATGGCGGGTGGGTAACCTGGACTGCAACAGTGAATACACTAATATCTACATTTATGGTAAGTGTACACAAAGTACAGTTTTGTACCCACTATAAATGTAGATGTTGGAGTGTCTTCACTGCTACAGTCATTACACTTGGGTTATCCTGCCATCAGTCTTGGTCCGGCGTCGGTTGCTGTCGCTTCTTCCCTGACGTCAGTGCGCCAGGGGTATATAAGATGCAGCAGACGCCATTTTCTTCAGTTTTTCTTGCCCCAGATGTCAGGTGCCCCCAAATAGGTAGGCAATACATATTGCTAATAAAACATACAGTAAAGGTAAAAACAAAACCTTCAAGTACCAGCAAATACACCACATAGGTAGTATAGGGGTGAAAGGTATAGATAAGTCCCAGCTAAGAAAGAGGGGATGGCAGGTGGGTTACCTGGACTGCAGCAGTGAAGACACTCTAACATCTACATTTATGGTAGGTACAAAACTGTACTATGTTCATCGTGTTTTACTGCTGCAGTCATTACAGTTGGGTTGAACCCCAAAGCTGAGTCAGGGTGGCTGGTTCTATAGAGGATTTGGGATGGCTATGAAGCCCTGCAGGACTGCAGTGGCAAAGCCAGCTCTGGATCTAGAATGAAGAGGCAAGTGAAAATGCTTGGTAAAGGTATGCACTGAACTCCAAGTTGCAGCTTCCAAGATATCTTTGGTAGGTACTTCTCTAAGGTAGGCAGTTGAAGTGGCTGTTGCCCTGGTGAAATGAGGCCTAATGTCACTAGGTACTGGTTTCCCATGCTGTGTGTAGCAGAACCGGATACAGTGTCCTATCCACTTTGAAATGGTCTGCTTTGAAATAGCCTTTCCCTGTGATCCTGCAGCATATGCTACAAACAATTGCTCAGTTTTTTTGAAAGCTTTTGTTTTGTCCAAATAGAAACGTAATTGCCTGTGCATGTCCAAGGAATGTAGAAGTCTCTCCCCTTTATTCTGGGGACTTGGATAAAAGGTTGGCAGGTGAATAGTTTGGTTAAGAGCCACACTGCATACCACCTTAGGCATAAATGAAGGGTTTGTTCTTAAAGAAACCCTGTCCTGGTGAAAAATGATAAAAGGTTCCACTGCCATTAGTGCCTGTAACTCTGAGACTCTTCATGCTGAGGTTATTGCCAGAAGCAGAGCAGTTTTCCATGATACATATTTTAATTCTGCTGAATTGGCTAGCTCAAAAGGAGGTAAAGTTAGTTTTTCCAAGACAAAATTGAGGTCCCAAGTTGGTGTTGGTGCTCTCTGGGGCGATCTTATGTTTTTAGCCCCTCTGAGGTATCATCTGTGGTTTTTCTTGTCTGGCTTTTAGGAGTATCTTTGAAAGGAGAGGCAGTGGTGGGAAGGCATAAACTTTTAGGCTTTTCCAGCTGAACGAGAGAGCATCCACTTTCCATGTTTGTGTATGATAAATCCTTGTGCAGAATTTTTGCAGTTGGCAATTCATTGGGGAGGCAAAAAGATCTATGTCTGGGCACCCCCATTTTTGCATTATCATGTTGAATACTTGTGTATTTAATTTCCACTCGTGAGGATCCATGAGGTTTCTGCTTAAGTCATCTGCCAGAGTATTTTTCTTTCCTGGCAGGAATTGTGCTTGTAGATGAACTTGATAGGTTAGAGCTGTGTTCCACAAAGTCATGGCTTGTCTGCATAGGGGGTAAGAATGAGTGCCCCCTTGCTTGTTTATGTACCACATAACTGTGGTGTTGTCTGTCTTTAATAATAGATGTCCTGGATGCAGACGGTCCTCGACAGCTTTTAGGGCATTTTGTACAGCCAACATCTCTTTTGATTAATGTGAAGATGCATTTGGTCTGCGGTTCACTTGCCCTGAATACATTTTCCTGCCATGTGTGCTCCCCAGGCGTAATCCGAAGCATCTGTTGTCATTGTCTGCCTGGCTGTGGGTAGAGTGAAAGGCTGTCCCTTGTCGAGGTGACATGCCTGTGCCCACCATCGAAACTCCTGTTGTAGGCAGGGAATTAGTGGTATTACTGCTTCCAAACTGTGACAATGTTGAGTCCAAACACTCTTTAGGTACCATTGTAATTTCATCGTATGCAGTCTGGCATATGGAATTAGTAGTATGCAGGATGCCAAGAATCCCAAAGCCTGCAGAATTTTTCTTGCAGGGAGTTAGGTTTTTTGCCATCAATTGAAAGTACTGAGTCAGTTGTCCTTGCTTGTCTGGCGTGAGATAAGCCATCTGGGCAGTTGTATTTAAGCTAGCACCCAGGAATATTCTCTCTTGTAAGGGTATTAGTTTTGACTTCTTTTCATTTACTGTGTACCCTAGGGAAATTAGCAACCTTTTTACAAATGCCAGATGCTTTAGAAGAATGTCCTTGCTCTCTGCTTGAATAAGGCAGTCGTCCAGGTATGGATATATTTGAATTCCTTTTTGTCTGCAAAATGCAATTACGGGTGCCAGGCACTTTGTGAAGACCCTGGGTGCAGTAGATAAGCCAAAGGGCAGTGCAGAGAATTGGTAATGCATTGAACCAGCTATGAATCTGAGCTATCTTCTGCCCAGCATGGGAAGAAGCTGTTGTAATGTCAACATTTTGAATTTCGGAACATCCAGATAAGTATTTAGAGTGGAAAGGTCTAAAATGGGTCTCCAGGCTTTGTCCTTTCTGGGGACCAGGAAATGCCTAGAGTAAAATCATTGTCCTTGTTCCTATTGTGGCACTTTTTGAATAGCTCTCATGTCCATGAGGGCTGTAATTTGTTTTTGTGCCTCGGCCCATTGATTTTGTGGCAGGTCTGGCATTCTTTTTAGCCTTGGTAGAGTGTGAAAGTGTAACCTGTAACCTTGACACAACATTCAGAACCCATTTGTCTTGGGATTCGTAGGGGGAAGTCATTGGGACGGTTTCCTGTAAGGTTGTGACTTGTCTTCACCTCCTTTTGGGGTTGAAGCACCTCACTGTCGTGGTCTGTAAGCGCCTTGGGGCTGACCTCTGCCTCTTTGTGGTCTGTGACACTGGAAAGGACCAATTCTTTGAAGGCCAATTTCTGCTAAATCGAGGTGGCTGTACCTGTAAGAAATCCTTCACTGTTTGCATAGATTATGCCTTATCCTACATTTTCTTTAATACCTCTTCTGCCTTAACACCAAATAAAATATCCTGCTGTAAAGGAGCATCCAATAATTTAGCCTTAACATGATCAGGTAAACCTTGTTCTTTTAACCAAGCATGTCTTCGAATGACAGATCCTGTAACTGCTGCTCTACAAGAAACCTCTAATGAATCAAAACCACATTGCAGAGTATTGTTTTCACACTTGTTCAGCTGCATGTAATAAATCCTGCATTTCCTTATAGTCAGGATGTTCTGAAATTGTAATCATTTTCGGTTTTAAGAGAGACATTAAGTATTGCTGGTATTTAAGCATGTGAAACTGGCAATTTAAAGCTCTCACTGTTAAAGTTGCAGAAGTGCAAACTTTCTTCCCCCATCTGTCTAATGCTCTGGAATCCCTGTCAGAGGGAACTGGATTTTTAGCCGTGGAAGCCTTTACCCCTTTGGGACCCTAGGAAATAGTTTCTTGGTCAGCAACAGGGTTTTTATATAGAAATTTGTGAGAGTCAGGGACTCTGTAGTACCTGTCTGGCTTGACCGGAGCAGGGGGCAAAGAATCAGGATTTAAACTGGATTCAGAGAACACATCATCCACAATATCAAACAGTGGCGGAATAGCAAGGGGCCTATGTTGAGGGAATAAAAGAAAGTCTCTTGAGCCTTTTCTTGGATTCTGAGTAATCCTGGCCCTCCCAATGGAAATGTTCCCTCATGGTATGTAAAGTTTCCCCAAAAGAAAAATCCTCAGGAGGAGAGGCTGAAGGAATAGATTTTTCAGCATCAGAGTCCTCATAGGGGGTAAAGAGTATCCCTGGTCTGAAGAGGAATCAGAAGAAATGGAAACCTGGTCAGAGGAATCATAATCTGTATCCTGCCTAGGCCTTTTATCAGGAGTGGGATGGGTACCCCTGATCAGAGTAATTAAGTCTTCGGCCATTTTGAGCATCTGTTTTTTTAGGCATGGAGGCCTGTTCCAGGTGAATGCTGTACTTGCTTCTTTGTTTTTAATGGAGTTTTAGACTTGGCTGTAGTTTTTATGGTAAGCTGTGAAGGTCTGAAAACACCCTCAGAAGCCGATGCCTGCTCAGCGGCTCCGGACCCATCTGAAGGGTTAGTTTCCGTAGGCCCAACACCTTGAGTATCCAGAGGCCTAGACATCTCCACGTGGGAGTCGGAGGCGACCTGTGGCTCTGAGGTAGCAGGAGTCACGGGCTGCGAAAGCGCCTCACTGAGAACTGGTGAACCAGCGACTGGCCTAGAAGAGGCTTCATCGTCAGTTTTGGGCCTCGGATGCCTGTCCTTATCCCTGTCTTTGTGTTTTTTTGTGTATTCCGGTCATCGGTTGTTCCGACGGCATGGTACAATTAAACCTTCGGACAAAGTAATGGCGAGCAAAATCAAACATACGTTTAATAGTGTGTTTGTTAAATCTAGCACAAAACCGACAACTAGTGATGTCGCGGTCTGGGCCTAGGCATAGAATACATTAAGAATGAAAATCCTTATGAGGTATTTGCTTCCCACAAGAAATACAATTATTAACTTTTACTGACATCGGTCTGAGGCAAGAAAAAGTATCCCCAACAGGGTACTTAGCTTTATTGAAGACTTCGGTTCTGAAATTCGAATTGAAAATGTCAGGAGTCGGCCGACTGGGCACTTGCAAACTGCTTTTGCTTCAGGCACCGCGCGGCAAGAAAGACTGAAGAAAATGGCATTGGTTGCATCTTATATACCCCTGGCGCACCGTCAGGGAAGAAGAGACAGCAACAGACGCCGGACCAAGACTTTGGAACTCTGGCCTACTGCGGGACCGCCTGACGCCAGGATAACCCAAGTGTAATGACTGCAGCAGTGAAACACGATGAACATCTGTACTATGTTCTTAGTGTTTTACTGTTGCAGTCATTACATTTGGGTACAGTCCATAAGCTATGGTTGGGGGGGCTGGAGCTAAACAATATTAGGAGCGGCTATGAGGCCCTGCAGAACTGCAGTGGCAAAGCCTGCTCTGGATTTAGAGTAAAGTGGTAGATTGTAATGCTTTGTAAAGGTGTGCACTGAACTCCAAGTAGCAGCCTCTAAAATGTCTTTGGTTGGTACTCCCCTGAGAAAGGCTGCCGAAGTGGCTGCCGCTCTGTTTGAATGTGGCTTAATGCCCTTAGGCACTGGCTTGCCATGTTGAGAGTAGCAGAAACGAATGCAGTGACCCAGCCACTTTGAAATAGACTGCTTGGAGATGGCCTTTCCTTGTGATCCTGCAGCACATGCCAATAGTAACTGTTCTGTCTTTCTGAAAACTTTAGTTTTGTCCAAATAGAATCTAAGTTGTCTGTGTACGTCCAAAGAATGCAGAATTATCTCCCCCTTGTTCTGAGGATTTGGATAAAAAGTTGGCAAATGAATAGTTTGGTTAAGGGCTACACTGGACACCACCTTAGGCATAAATGTAGGGTTTGTCCTCAGAGAGACCATGTCTGTATAAAAAATGATAAAAGGTTCCACAGCCATGAGAGCCTGTAGCTCTGACACTCATCTTGCAGAAGTTATTGCTAGGAGCAGAGCTGTTTTCCAAGATAAGAACTTTATATCCACAGTAGCAGCTGGCTCAAAAGGAAGTAAGGTGAGTTTTTCCAATACATAATTGAGGTCCCATGCAGGCATTGGCAGTCTCCTTGGAGGCCTTAAATTTTTGGCTCCTCTGAGGTACTGCCTTAATAAAGGATGTGAAAAGAGTGGTGGCTCTGTATTGTAATGAACTGAAATGGCAGAGGCATGAATTTTAATTGATGAAAAAGATAGGCCTTTGTCCAGCATCTCAGTTAAGAAGTGCAAAATCTGAGGAATATTTGGTACAGCTGTGTCAGTTCCTTGAGCTTGGTTCCAAGCACAAAATCTCTTCCATTTTCCAGCACAGGATTTTCTAGTACTAGGGCTTCTGGCTTCCAAAATGACATCCATCACAGCTTTACTGAGAAGTGTGCTTTGTATGGCTACATTATCCGCCATGCTGCCAGGTTTAGAGTCCTGAGGTGGCTGTGCAGAATCTGACTGTTTTGTTGGGACAGTAGGTGAGATATTTCAGGTAAGGTCCAGGCTGGGCATTGAGACAAGTTCCTTAAGATTGGATACCAGTACTGATGGGGCCAGTCTGGGGCAATCAGAATAATTTTTGGTTTTTCCTGTCTCACCTTTAGGAGTACCTTGGGGAGGAGAGGCAGTGGAGGAAAGGCATATACTGATAGGTTTTTACAGTTGAAAGATAAGGCGTCCACTTTCCATGCTTGTCTGTGATAAGTCCTTGTGCAGAATCTTTTTAGTTGATAGTTGTGGGGGGAGGCAAACAGAGCTATGTCTGGGCATCCTCATTTCTTTGTTATCATGCCGAAGACTTGTGGATCCAGGTGTCACTCGGGGGGATCCATGAGGTTTCTGCTTAGTCTCACAGAGGATTGTCCTTTCCTGGCAGGAATTGTGCCTGCAGATGAACTTGGCAAGTCAATGCTGTGTCCCATAAAGTCATGGCTAGTCTACAATGGGGGTAAGAATGCATGCCCTATTGCTTGTTTATGTACCACATGACCGTGGTATTGTCTGTCTATCAGTAGTTGCCCCGGATGAATTAGGTCCTTGAAGGCTGTCAGGGCATTTTGAACAGCTAGCATCTCTTTTTGATTTATATGTAGATGTATTTGACTTGAGGACCAGGTGCCCTGAATGCCTCTTCCTGCCATGTGGGCCCCCCAGGCACAATCAGATGCATCCGTTGTTAGGTTCTGCCTGGCTGGGGGAAATGAGAATGGCTGTCCCTTGTTTTGGTGACAAGCCTTTGCCCACCATCGAAACTCCTGTTGCAGGCAGGGAATGACAGTAATCTTTGTTTCCAGGCTGTGGCAATGTTGTGTCCAGACAGTACCATTGAAGTTTCCTCATATGTAGTCTTGCATATGGAATTAGTAGGATGCAGGATGCCATGAAGCCCAAAGCCTACAGAATTTTTCTTGCAGATAACTGGGCTTTTGTCGCCATTTCCTTGAAATAGGTTGTCAGTTGCCTTTGTCTGGCATGAGATAAGCCATCTGGGCAGTTGTATTTAAGCTTGCACCCAGGAATATTATCTCTTGAGAGGGTACTAGCGCTGATTTCTTTTCGTTGACTGTATACCCTAGGCATGGTAAAAGTCTTTTCACAAACGCCAGATGCTGTAGTAGGATGTCCTTGTTCTCTGCTTGAATGAGGCAGTCGTCCAAGTAAGGATATATTTGTATTCCTCTGTCTACAGAAAGCAATTACTGGTGCCAGGCACTTTGTGAAGACCCTGGGCGCAGTAGATAAGCCGAAGGGCAGTGAAGAATTGGTAATGCTTTGAAGCAGCCTTGAATCTGAGGTATCTTCTGCATGATTGTCTGATTGGGACATGCAGGTATGCCTCTTTTAGGTCTAAAGTGACCAGCCAAGCCTTGCTGCCCAGCATGGGCAGAAGCTGCTGTAAGGTCAACATCTTGAATTTTGGTATATCCAGGAAAGTGTTTAGAATAGATAGGTCCAGTATTGGTCTCCATGTTTTGTCCTTTCCGGGTGCCAAGAACAGTCTTGAGTAAAATCCTAGTCCCTGCTCTTGCTGTGGCACTTGTTGAATAGCCCCCATGTCCAGGAGGGATGCGATTTGTTTTTGAGCCTCTGCGCATTGATTTTTTGGCAGGTCTGGCCAACCGTGTGCCCCTGGCAGGGTAAGGATGTGAATCTTGTAGCCTTGTGACACTCTGTTTAGAACCAATTTGTCCTGGGTTACAATGTGCCAGTTTTGAGAAAAAAGTGCTAATTTTCCCCCTAAGGGTGCTGCCAGTAGGTAAGTGCTTGGTGCTGGCAGGGGGAAGTCATTGGGACCGCTTCCTGTATGGTTGTGATTTACCTTCTCCACCTTTGGAGGTAGAAGCTCCCCATTGCTTAGACCTGTACGAACCTTGCGGCTGGGATCTGCCTCTAGGGCACCTGGATCTGTCCCTTTTAGGTCTGTCTGACACTGGAAAGGACCAATTCTTTGTAGGCCAGTGTCTGCTAAACCTAGGTGGCTGTACTTGTAAAAAAAATCTTTGACCGTTTGCATAGATTTAGCTTTGCCCTCCATTTTAGCACCTCTTCTGCCTTAACACCAAACAAGATATCATGCTGTAATGGTGCATCTAATAATTTAGCTTTGACATGATCAGGCAGATTTTGTTCCTTTAACCCAACATGCCTCCTAATTACAGAACCCGTAACAGCGGCCCTGCAGGAGGCTTCCAGATAATCAAAACCACATTGCAAAGTATGCTTTCCAACTAGTTCAGCTGCATGCAATAAATCCTGAATTTCTTTGTTATCTGCACATTCAGAATTTACCAACATCTTCTGTTTAACCAGGGTCACGATATATTGCTGATATTTGAGCATATGAAATTAGCAGTTTAAAGCCCTTATAGCCAAGGTAGCAGATGTGTAAATATTTTTTCCCCATCTATCCAATGCCCTAGAATCTTTGTCAGAGGGGGAAGGGTTTTTTGCAGTGGAAGTCTTAACCCCTTTGGGACCCTGAGAAATAGTTTCTGGGTCTGCAGCAGGGTTTTTTTACAGGAATTTGAGTCAGGAACCCTGTAGTATCTGTCAGGCTTAACAGGAGCTGGAGGTAAGGAGTCAGGGGTCAGACTAGACTCTGAAAACACATCTACAATTTCTAACACAGGTGGAATAGCTAGAGGCCTGTGTTGAGGCAGTAGAAGGAAGTCCCTGAGCCTCCTCTTAGATTCTGAAAAATCTTGGCTCTCCCAGTGGAAATGCTCCATCATGGTATGCAAGGTTTCCCCAAAGGAATAGTCCCTCAGGAGGAGGAGAAGCTGAAGGAATAGATTATTCTTCAGCATCAGAATCCTCATGGGGGGAAAGAGAACATTTCTGATCAGAAGAATCATCAGAGGAAATGGAAACCTGATCTGAAGATTCATAGTCCGTCTCTTGCCAAGGCTTCTTATCAGGAGGGAGATGGGAACCCCTGATCAAGGTAATTAAGTCTTCGGCCATTTTGAGCATCTGTTTTTTGGGCATGGAGGCCTGTCCATGTGGTTGGTGAACTTGTTTCTTTGCTTTTAATGGTGCTTTAGTCTTTGCCTTTGAAGCTGAATTTTGTTTAAATGTATAATTGTTTAGGTCTGACTACACCCTCAGAAGCCGATGCCTGCTCAGCGGCTCAGGACCCATCTGAGGGAATAGTCTCAGAGGCACAATACCTTGAGTTTCAAGCGGCTTGACCGACTCCACGTGGGTGTCGGTAGCGGCCTGCAACTCTAAAGTAGAGGGTGCCAGGGGCTGCGAAAGTGCCTCACTGAGAACCGGCGACTGGCTTAGGAGAAGTTTTGCCGGTTTTGGACCTCAGTTGAATGTCTTTTTTTTTCTTTGCGCTTTTTGTGAACTCTGGTAGTCAAATGGCTATCCGACAACATTGTATAATTAAATTTGCGCCCAAAATAGCTTAGTGCAAAATTGTACTGATGCTTAATAGTGCGTTGCTCAAATATGGCACAAAATCAACAACTAGAAAGGTCGTGGTCAGGGCCTAGGCAAGGAATACAGTAAGAATTAAAGTCCTTATGAGGTATTTGGTTCCGACAAGAAATACAATTATTAACTTTTTCTGACATTGGTCTGGAGCAAGAAAAAAAAGTTTCCCCAACGGGGTACTTAGCTTTTAATTTAGACTTCAGAACTGAAATTAGAGAACGAAAATCTCAAGAGTCGGCCGACCGGCACTTGCGAACTGCTTCTGCTTCGAACACCACGCGGCAAGAAAGACTGAATAAAATGGCGTCGGCTGCATCTTTTATACCCCTGACGACCCGACGTCAGGGAAGGGGCGACAGCAACTGACACAAGACCCAAGACTTTGGAATTCAGGCCGACTGAGGGCAACCTGCCAGCAGGATTACCCAAATGTAATGACTGCAACAGTGAAACACGAAAAACATTTGGTAGTGTGAAGGGCTTCCTTGGAAGCTGGTGTCTGCTCAGCAGCTCTGGACCCATCCAAGGTAGACACAACCACAGGATCTTTAGTCGAAGAGGACTGCGACATACTGGACTCCAAAAAGGTCTCTGCAGCAGTCTGCGAATCCACAGAAGCAGGCATCAGGAGCTGCAAAAGCACCTCAATGAGGAGTGGAGAACAGACAACGAGCTTAACGGAAGCGTCGTCAGTAGGTTAGGATCTGTGCAGTCTGTCTCTATCTACTTTTTTTGGAAGATCTATTGTCGGATGGCTTACCAAAGCCATATTGGAATTCAAGGACTGTATGCGAAAATATCTGGCTACAATAAGAGCCCGACGACGGATAGCTCTGGCATTGAACAAAGCACAGAAGTGACAACAAGGGATGTCATGGTCTGGGCCTAAACAAGAGATGCAGTAAGAATGGACGTTTTGGTGTGGTATTTGCTTTCCACAGGTGAGACAATTTGTGACCATTTGCAAAGGAATGTAATCCTTTGGTCACTGAAATCAGGAAGAGCTCCTTTGCCTTTTTTAGACCTAAAAAGAACATGGAGTAACATTTAGCCCCACCTCTGGTATGGAGGAACATTTCTTTTTGCAGGCGATTTAAAACTTTTTGGACCGCACTTCTGATTAGGGGATATCAGATAAGAGAAGGGACTGCAATTTAAAAGGGATATAAAGCTTATAGACTTGACGGTCAAAAATCTAACAACCTTGTGCAATCATCAACCACACAAACAAAAGGACTAACAGCCCACAAAAGGAAAGCCTTCTGGAAGTTTGCTACTGCTGCCTTGCAGACAAAAGAATTGTGGTATCCTTAATTCTGCTTTGAATTTTTACCACCACTCTGTAAACTGCTTGTGGCAGAATGGTTCAGCCCACACTGATTTTTCTGCTGCTGTTGGGAACATCTTAGTACGGCTGACATGCACACAGCAGCTAAGTTTATCATTTTTCACTAACCTCCAATTTCGGACTTTAGGACTGAACACTTCTGTTCCATTAACTAGGATATTAATGAAAGACACCTTAAATTCTTGGAAAAACTGGTACAGTGCAACTAGGCAAGACAGCATATGGCAATGCTAACACCCACTCCACACCATCCATGGAACTACATGTCAGACACATGGCAAGGCTGAAAATGGATAAATGTTTTTGCCACACAAGAAGTCTGGACTGTAGTTTCCCATCCAGAAATGTTAATTTGCAACAACAATACCGAATAAACAATACTACAATCAATCTACTGTACACCACATACATTCACCCTACTGAGCATGAGGATTATCAAAACTTGAGGATATGCAAGTACAATAAGATGACGACCCTGGGAATCTTCCTACACTCCACCCATGGTTCTACTCTAATTCACGCACAGCAAGGCACAGGAAGAGTAAAATCAAATGTGGTCATAAAACATCTCCACCAGGTCAATGTAAACTATGTTGCAGCTGATGACAAAATAGACTGGGATACTATCCTTATTGACCCAAGCAAGCATGTTCTGTATTTTATTAGTTTACCAGCAATACAAAACTTTCAGGTAAACAATAAAATTACCCGTGTGAAACCGTACAGTAAGACATACAACAGGAAGTACTAAGCTTTCAAAAAAGTTATCCTACTCACAGAAACATTAAGTAAAATGCAAACAACTTCAGTCTAGTCTTCTAGATCTTAATATAAACTGATCTCAAAATGCTAAAAACAATAATGAAATGTTCTTTATACTAGAAAAACGAAGAGGAACAAACTACGAATGCAATGTTACCAATAATCCAATTATCCACAGAACACAGCAAATGTACTTGCAGAACCATGTGCAAAGTTCAGCAATGAAAGACATCCATATTAGACTGCAAGACAAGTACGGAAACTGAAGCTCAGTTGTCCATGGGCCAAAGACAACATTAGCGGTAGTTTTCTGTACAGGATCAAAGAAAACTTAATCAAATCCCTGCCAATCACATTAGAAAAATGTCAGCATGTGGGACATATTTCTGAACTGTGTCAAACTGACGTGCTCAGTTTACAGTGGGGAGATCACACAACACTCAATTTCAGACAGATCAACCGGTGTATGTAAAATCATGAAGAGAATCATGCTGGAGCTTTAATGGTCAGAAAGGAGGTAACATCAGCATTGGTGATGCAAGATACATCTTAAGAGGATTTGCCACAGGACAATGCTTTGGAATCTCCTGGAAGAGAGATGCATGAAACTCCAGATTAATTTGTACAACAAGAGAAAGGGCAAGAAAAGTACAGTTGTGTACACTTACCATAAATGCAGATGTTCAAGTGTATTCACTGTTGTAGTCACCGCACTTGAGTTATCCTGCCAGGGGTAGTCCTCAGTAGGCCCAAATACCAGAGGCTTAGTATTTCTGCATCGGTTGCTGTCGCTCCAGGACTGATGTCAGGTCGTCAGTGGTATAAAAACAGGAAGCCAAAGCCATTACATCAGTTTTTCTTGCCCCAAATGTCAGGAGGCCCCAAATAGGGAGCTAGGTTATGGTGGAACACCACCACCAGTAGAAAGTAAATACCAACTAGCCCTCTAAAGAGTGAGGAAGGAAGAGAGAGAGAGAAACAAGGAGGATGGAAGGTGGGAAACCAGGACTGCAACAGTGAATACTCTCGAACATCTACATTTATGGTAAGTGTACACAACTGTACTATGTTTTGTGTTTCACTTTGCAGTCATCACACTTGGGTTGATTCCCAAAGCTAAAGAACGGTTGGAGGCAGTCAAAAATAGTTGGGGCTGGCTAGTATGCCCTGCAGGACTGCGGTTGCAAAGCCTGCCCTGGATTTGAAAAAGATAGGCAGATGGTAATGTTTGGTGAAGGTATGAACAGAGCTCCATGCTGCAGCTTCCAGGATGTCCCTGGTAGGGACCCCTCTGTGGAAGGCTTCAGAAGTGGAAGATGCCCTAGTGGAATGCATTCTGACCCCCTGTGGGGGTGGTTTCCCATGGTGTCTTAACAGATACAGTGTGCTATCCATTTGGAAATGGTTTGTTTTGATATGGCCTTGCACTCTACCCCTGGTACAAAGCTGACTAGTAACTGGTCAGGATTTCATAAAGGGCTTAGTCCTATCCAGGTAGAATCTGAGCTGTCTGTGCACATCTAAAGAGTGCAGTATCCTTCCCCCCTTATTTTGAGGTTTAGGGAAAAAGGTGGGCAAATGAATAGATTGGTTGAGAGCCATACTGGACACCACTTTAGGCATGAAAGTAGGGTTAGTCCTGAGGGAGACCCTGTCAGCATGAAAAATGATGGGTTCCACAGCCATGACTGCTTGTAGCTCAGACACTCTTCTAGCTGAAGTGATTGCCAGAAGCAAGGCTGTTTTTCAAGAGAGGAATTTTAACTCTGCTGAAGCTGCATGCTCAAAAGGGGGTAGCGTAACCTTTTCCAACAAAAAGCTAAGATCCCAAGCAGGGGTAGGGACTCTTCTGGATGGCCTTAAGTTGTTGGCTCCTCTAAGGAACTGCCTGGTGGGTGGGTGTGAAAAGAGGCGGCTCTGTGCTGTAATGAGCAGAGATGGCCGGAGTCATGGATTTTAATACAAGAGAAGGATAGGCCTCTATGAAGTAGGACTGCTAGGTAATCCAGGATGAGAGAGAGGGTAAGGAGGGCTGTGCTGGTTCAGCTCCTTTAGCCAAGATCCAGCAACAATACCTTTTCCACTCGTCAGCATAGGATTTTCTAGTGCTGGGTCATCTGGCTTCACATAACGTCCAGGACCTGCTTGCTTAGGCTGGCCACTGGAGGAGAAGTCAAGGAATAAGCCAGGCCTGCCAGGTTCAGGGTCTGCAATTGTGGATGCAAGAACTCTCCATCCTGCTGAGTCGGGAGAGTTGGAATCTGACTGAGGTGCCATGGAGGCAATAGTGACAGACTGCTCAGTAGTTGGTACCAGTGCTGCCCTGGCCAGTCTGGGGCAATCACGATTGCCCTTGGTCTTTACTCCCTTATTTTGAGTAATACCCTTGTAAGAAGAGGTAGAGGGGGAAATGCATGCATGGATCAAGAGGTTTACCCATTAGAAGAACAAGGCATCCACTTTCCAGGCCTTGCTGTGAGGTTCAATGGTGCAAAATTTGCTGAGCTGGTGGTGGTTGTGGAAGGCAAATAGGTCCACCTTCGGAGTACCCCATTTCTGGGTTATGAGGCTGAAGGTGGTGTTGTTTAAATGCCACTCATGTGGGTCTAGGAGATTTCTGCTTAAGTTGTCTTGAGTTTTGGTTGCCCGGCAGGAATTGTGCTAGCAGGTGAATATGCATGGCTGAGGCTGTGTTCCAAAGGGTCATGGCTAGAATGCAGAGTGGGTAAGAGTGATGACTGCAACAGTGAAACACAAAGAACATAGTACAGCTGGGTACACTTAACATAAATGTAGATGTTCAAGTGCATTCACTGTTGCAGTCCTGGTTTTGTGCCTCTGCCCACTGGTTTGGAGGAAGATCTGGGAACCTTTTTGGGGTTGGCAGTGTGTGGAATTAAAATTTGTTCCCCTGGGACACTATGTTGAGGACCCAATGATCGTTGGTGATGGAGGCCCAGTTTTTTTGCACGGGAGGCAAGTTTTCCTCTTAGGGGTACAAGCAGGTAGGCTGAGGTAAGAGGTGGATTAGAAAAGTCATTGTGAATTCTTTCCATTAGGGGGTGGCTTAACACTTCCTGTTTTAGAAGTGGAGGTAACTCCACTGTTTAGATCTCTGCACACCATGGGACTGCTGTCTGGGGGGGGGGGGGTCTGCTTCCCCTAAGGTCTAGTCTGAGGCGGCCTTGAGGGGGCTGGAAAGGACCAACGTTTGAGGGGTAATGCCTACTGAATCTCTGAGGCTGGACCAAGTCTGTCTGCAAAGACAGCTTTGTCTTCCATCTTTTGTAAAACTTCCTCGGCTTTGGTGCCAGATTGTCTTTGTTCAGTGGTGCTCCCAATAGTTTTGATTTGACATTGTCAGGCAAGGTCTGTTCCTTAAACCAAGCATGCCTTCTAATTACAGAACCTGTGACTGCTGCCCTGCAGGATGCTTCTAGGGCGTCAAACCCACATTGCAGGGTATACTTAGAAGCTTGGCATGCAGAATGCATAAGCTCCTGTAATTCTTTATTTTCTGTACAGTCTGGGAAGGAAGATAATTTTTGTTTAATAACTTCCATTGTATGTCGCTGGTATTTCAGCATGTGGATCTGACAATTTAATGCTCTGAAGGCAAGAGTTACAGATGTGTACCTTTTTACCCCACCTGTCTAAAGTTCGGGAATCCCTGCCCGAAGGGGTGGGATTCTTACTGTTGTTACTTTTATTCCTTTAGGTCCTTGGGAGATGACCTCTGGGTCAGCAGAAGGATTTTTGAAAACAAATTTGTGCGAGTCAGGGACTCTAATACCGGTCAGGTTTCCTGGGAGCAGGAGGTAAGAGTATCAGGAGTTAGACTGGATTCCGTAAAAACATCATCCACAACATTCAGCACAGGAGGAATAGCTAAGGTTCTGTGCTGTGGTAAATCTAAAAAATTCCCTGAATCTCTTTTTGGACAGAGGATAATCCTGGCATTCCCAATGGAAATGCTCTATCAAGGTATGTAAGGTTTCACCAAAAGAAAAATCCTCTAGAGAAGAGGCAGAAGGAATGGATTCCTCTGCATCTGAATCCTCATAAGCAGATAAGGGCATGTCTTCATATTCAGAAACCTCAGAGTTGTACTCTTGGTCGGATAAAGCTGCAGGGGACAATTCTCTTTTAGCAGGGGTAGGCTGACTTCCCCCAAATCAGCATAAGGTCTTCTGCCATTTTAAGCATTTGAGATTGAGGCCTGGAAGCAGGCGCTTGAGCTTGGGTCATTTATTTTAGGCGTAGCTCGTACCATGGGCCTTAAAAACTCAGTAGTTTTAGAAAGAACTGAAGATGCAAAAGTAGTCTGTGTCAAAAATCTGTAGTGCGAAGAACATCCTTGGAAGCCAGTGGCTGCACAGCGGCTCCAGACCCATCCAAGGCAGAGAGAGTCAACTTCATGTTACTCAAGTCAGAAGTTACAAATTTCATGAAACCCATGCAAACAGGAACTGAAAGTTTGACTGCAGAGTCCTACACTAAGGCAATGTACGAGCAGATCCACTCATGCATAAATCGTGCCATCCCAAATAGATCCAAGATGCTCTCCTCCAAAAAAAAGAAGCCAATCTGGTGGTCCCCTGTCATAAACAAACTTTACAACAAAAGGAAGAAACTGTTGCAGAAGAGAGGAAAATCCCAGGATGCAAAAACCTCCCTTACCAGCCTCAGTAAGAAGCTGAGATCCCTCAAAATCCTCCAAAGCTAGTTACGAAAATAAAATTGCCAAAGATTCTAAAGACGATCACAAGGCATTCTATAATTATGTCAAGAATCTACATGTCAATGCTCAGATCTGCTCTGAGCTACAACAGAATGGCATTAAATATATTGATCTCAAGGATATTGCCAATATCCTGGCAGATTGATTTAGTGCCAACTTCACCCCCTAAATGGCCCATCTCAATACTGGAAGATTGCCAAAGTCTGGCAATAACGGCCACACAGGTAAAAAACGCACTCTCCAAAGTTAAGAATACAGCATCCATGGGGCCAGATGACATCCCGGGCTGTGTACTACATGAACTACAAAATGAACTGGCACCTCACCTAAGTGTCATCTTTAATCATATCCTCACCTCAAGCTTCGTGCCCACTGAGTGGCGCACAGCTAGTCATCCCACTCCACAAGGGGGATGCACCTTGGATCCTGGGAACCATCGCCCCATCAGTCTGATGAGCCTGATCTGCAAGGCCATGGAACGTATTATCATGGAACTTACAAAGACATTGGAATCCTTCAAACACTGAACCCCACCCAGTTTGGGTTCGTGAAGGGCTGATCTTGTCTCCTGAAAGTACAGTTGTGTACACTTACCCCATAAATGTAGATGTTCAAGTGTATTCATTGTTGCAGTCATTACATTTGGGTAATCTGCTGGCAGGTTGCCCTCAGTCAAGCCTGAATTCCAAAGTCTTGGGTCCTGCGTCGGTTGCTATCTTCTCTTCCATGACGTCAGGGGTATAAAACATGAAGCAGACGACATTTTCTTTAGTTTTTCTTGCCCCCAAAAAGGTAGCAATATTTATTTATATATATAATATATATATATATATATATATATATATATATATATATATATATATATATGTATATATATTATATATACATGCATCAAAATAAATGTTACCTTCATCTACAAGCAAATAAACCATATAGGTTGTAAAAGATAGAGAAGGAAAGATAAACTGTAGAATGACAGGGGGATGGCGGGAGGGTAACTTGGACTGCAACAGTGAATACACTCGAACATCTACATTTATGGTAAGTGTACACAACTGTACTATGTTCTTCGTGTTTCACTGTTGCAGTCATTACATTTGGGTAGAGTCCCAAAGCTATGGATGGGAGGCTGGAGCTAAACAGCATTAGGGGAATCTATAAGGCCCTGCAGAACTGCAGTGGCAAAGCCTGCCCTGGACTGAGAGAGGCAAATGCTTTGTAAAGGTGTGAACAGAACTCCAAGCAGCAGCCTCTAGAATGTCTTTGGTTGGTACTCCTCTGAGAAAGGCTGCCGAAGTAGCTGCAGCTCTGGTAGAAAGAGACCTAATGCCCTTGGGCACAGTTTTACCATGGTGTAAGTAGCAGAAACGGATGCAGTGGCTTTATCCACTTTGAAACTGTCTGCTTTGAAATGGCCTTTCCCTCTGATCATGCAGCATATGACACTAGTAATTGCTCAGTTTTTCTTAAGAGCTTTTGTCCTGTTCAAGTAAAATCTTAGCAGTCTGTGTACATCCAAGGAATGCAGAATTCTCTCCCCTTTGTTCTGTGGATTTGGATAAAA
This sequence comes from Protopterus annectens, assembly GCF_019279795.1. Lineage (NCBI taxonomy): Eukaryota > Metazoa > Chordata > Ceratodontiformes > Protopteridae > Protopterus > Protopterus annectens. The sequence goes on along the minus strand of NC_056738.1, from coordinate 342,166,977 downwards.
AGTTGGCAGATGATTTGTTTGGTTAAGAGCCACACTGGAAACCACCTTAGGCATAAAAGTAGGATTTGTCCTCAGAGACACCCTGTCTGGGTAAAATATGATAAATGGCTCTACAGCCATGAGGGCCTGTAGCTCTGAAACTCTTCTTGCTGAAGTAATTCCTAGTAGCAGAGCTGTCTTCCATGATAACATTATATCAGCGGTAGTAGCTGGTTCAAATGGAGGCAGGGTGAGCTTTTCCAACACATAATTGAGGTCCCATGCAGGTAATGGTGATCTACTAGGAGGCCTCAGGTTTTTGCCTCCTCTAAGATACTGCTTTAGTAAAGGATGAGAAAAGATTGGTGGCTCTGTATTGTAATGAGCTGAAATGGCAGAGGCATGGATTTTGATTGATGAGAAAGATAGGCCTTTGTCAAGCATCTCATGTAATATCCGAGGAATATGTGGTTCTGCTGCATCAGTTCCTTGTGCTTGATTCCAAGTACAGAATCTCTTCCATTTGTCAGCATAAGATTTTCTAGTACTAGGCCTTCTGGCTTCCAAAATGACATCCATCACAGCTTTACTGAGAGGTGCCGTTTGTATGATTACATGATTAGCCATGCTGCCAGGTTCACAGTCTGTAGTTGATTGTGCAGGATCTGATTGTTTTGCTGGCACAGTAGCTGTGGTCTTCGAGGCAAGGTCCAAGGTGGGTATTGAGACAAATTCCTTAGGATTGGGTATTGGCAGGGCCAGTCGAGGGCAATTAATATCATCTTTGGCTCCTCTTGTTTGACTTTTAGGAGGACCTTGGGTAGAAGAGGCAGAGGAGGAAAGGTGTAAACTGACAGGTTTTTCCAACTGAAGGATAGGGCGTCCACTTTTCATGCTTGTCTGGGATAAGTCATTGTGCAGAATCTTTTCAATTGATAATTTTGAGGAGAGGTAAATAGATCTATGTCTGGGCTCCCCCATTTCTCCGTTATCATGCTGAATACTTGTGAATTTAGTTTCCACTCATGAGGATCCATAAGGTTTCTGCTTAAATCGTTTGCCAGAGAGTTCTGGTTCCCTGGCAGGAATTGAGCTTGAAGATTATTTGGTAGGTCAAAGCTGTGTCCCACAGTGCCATGGCTAATCTGCAAAGGGGGAATGAGTGTGTGCCCCCTTACATGTTTATATACCACACAACTGTGGTGTTGCCCGTCTTTATCAGTAGTTGTCCTGGATGAAGTAAGTCCTTGAAGGCTGTTAGGGCATTTTGAACAGCTAGCATCTCTTTCTGGTTGATATGTAGATGCATTTGATTTGGTGCCCATATGCCCTGAATGCATCTTCCTGCCATGTGGGTCCCCCAAGCATAATCTGATGCGTCCGTTAAGGTTTGGCTGGCAGGGGGTAGAGTGAAGGGCCGTCCCATGTTTTGGTGACAGGCCCTTGCCCACCACAGAAACTCCTGTTGCAGGCAGGGGATGAGAGGAATCATTGTTTCCAGACTGTGTGAATGTTGACTCCATAAACTTTTTAGGTACCGTTGAAGTTTCCTCATATGCAGTCTTGCATATGGAATTAGTAGGATGCAGGATGGCATGAAGCCCAGAGCCTGCAGAATTTGTCTTGCAGAAGACTGGGTTTTTGTTACCATCAGTTTGAAGTAAGTAGTCAGTTGCTTTGTTTGTCTGGCGTGAGGTAAGCCATATGGGCAGTTGTAAGCAAGCTTGCACCCAGGAATGTTATCTTTTGAGAGGGTACCAGTTGTGATTTCTTTTCGTTTATTGTGTACCCTAGGCCTGCTAGAAGCCTTTTCACAAATGCCAGGTGTCGTAGAAGACTGTCCTTGTTCTCCGCTTGAATGAGACAGTCATCCAATTAAGGATATATTTGAATACTTCCTGGTCTGCAAAATGCAATTACTGGTGCCAGGCACATTGTAAAGACCCTGTGTGTAGTAGATAAGCCAAAGGGCAGTGCCGAGAATTGGCAATACATTAAGCCAGCCTTGAATCTGAGGTATCTTCTGCACGACTGTCTTATTGGGACATGCAGGTATGCCTCAAGTCTAAAATCAACAGTCAAGCATTTTTGCCCAGCATGGGCAGAAGCTGTTGCAACGTGAGCATTTTGAATTTTGGAATGTCCAGGTATGTGTTCAAAATCGATAAATCTAGTATTGGCCACCAGGCCTTGTCCTTTCTGGGTACCAAGAACAGTCAAGTAAAAACCTTGTCCTTTTTCCTGTTCTGGTACAGTCTGAATGGCCCCCATATCCATGAGGGACATAACCCATTTCTGTGCCTCTGCCCATTGGTTTTTTGGCAGGTCTGGTCAACCATTTGTCATGGGCAGAGTGTGGAAATGGAATCTGTATCCCTGTGATACGATGTTCAGTACCCACTTGTCCTGAGTTATTAACTGCCAATTTTGGGCAAAAAGTGCAAATATTCCCCCTATGGGTGCTGACAAAAGATAAGTGCTTGGTGTAGGCAGAGGGAAGTCATTGGGATTGCTTTCTGTAGGTTTGCGCTTTATCTCCTCCAGATTTGGAGGTGGATGTGCCCCATTGCTTTGACCTGTATGAGTCTTGAGCCTGGTACCTGGAACCCTTAGGGCGTCTAGATTTTCCCCTTTGAGCTCTGTCTGACAAAGTAAAGGACCAATTTTTTGTAGGCCAGTGTCTACTGAATCTAGGTGGCTGCACTTGTAAGAAACTTTTAACAGTTTGCATAGACTCAGCTTTGTCTTTCATTTTCTTTAAAACCTCTTTTGCCTTAATACCAAACAGAGAATCATGCTGTAAAGGTGCATCTAGCAATTTAGCTTTAACATGATCAGGCAAATTTTGTTCCTTTAACCAGGCATGCCTCCTAATCACAGATCCAGAAACTGCGGCCCTGAAGGAGGCCTCTAAAGAATCAAAACCACATTGCAAAGTATGCTTTCCAACTTGTTCAGCTGCATGCAATAATTCCTGCAATTCCTTATTTTCTGCACATTCTGAAATCAACGTCCTTTTCTGTTTCAGCAATCCCATAACATGTTGTTGGCACATAAGCATATGAAACTGACAGTTTAAGGCCCTGAATGCCAAGGTTGCAGATGTATAAACCTTTTTCCCCATCTATCCAGTGTCCTTGAATCTCTGTCGGAAGGGGTAGGGTTTTTTGCTGTGGAAGCCTTAACTTCCTTTGGACCCTGTGAAATAGTTTCAGGATCAGCAGCAGGGCTTCTAAATAAAAATTTATGAGAGCCTGGGACCCTGTAATACCGGTCAGGCTTACTGGGAGCCGGAGGTAAAGGTCAGGGGTCAGGCCTGACTCAGAAAAATCAACCACAATGTCTAACACAGGAGGAATGGCTAAAGGCTTGTGGTAAGGGAGAAGGAGGAAATCCCAGAGCCTCTTTTGTGATTCTGAGAAGTCTTGACTCTCCCAGTGAAAATGCTCCCTCAAGGTATGCAAGGTTTCTCCAAATGAATAATCCACAGGAGGAGATGCAGATGGAATAGACTCCTCAGCATCAGAATCCTCATAGGGAGGTAAAGACAATACCTGATCAGAAGAGGAATCAGAAGAAATAGAAACCTGATCTGAAGATTCATAGTCAGCGTCTTGCCTAGACCTCTTATCTGGGGGGGGATGGGTACCCCTGATCAAGGTAATAAGGTCTTCAGCCATTCTGATCATCTGTTTAAGCACAGAGGCCTGTGCACATGGCTCAGGCGTCGTTTTTTTAGTTTTAGAAGGTGTCTTTGCCTTTGGTTTTGCAGCTTTCGGTTTGATATAAAAATGTTGAGGTCTGAATACACCCTCAGAAGCTGGTGCCTGTTCAGCGGCTCCGGACCCATCTGAGGGAGATGTATCCGTCGGTCCAATACCTAGAGTATCTTGCGGCATGCTTGACTCCACATGGGTGTCGGTAGAGGCCTGCGACTCAAAGATAACTGGTATCAGGGGCTGCGAAAGTGCCTCACTGAGTACCGTCGAACCGGCGACTGGCTTAGAAGCTTCGTTGTCAGTTTTGGATCTCGACTGCCTTTGTCTGTCCTTTTCTTTGCGTTTTTTATGTGCTCCGGTAGTTGGATTGCTATCAGACGACATCTCTGGGTAGTCAAATCTGTTTCCAAAATACTTAGATGCAAAAATATACAGACGCTTAATAGTGCGCGGGTTAAATCTAGTACAAAATGACAGCCAGGCATGTTGTGAACAGGGCCCAGGCAAGGAATACACTATAAATGGAAATCCTTATGAGGTATTTGCTTCCCACAAGTAATACAATTATTAACTTTTTCTGACATCGGTAAAAAGCAAGAAAAAAGTTTCCCCAACGGGGCGTTATTGAAGACTTCGGTTCTGAAACTCAAACGCAAATATTTCAGTAGTCGGCCAACCGGCACTTGCGAAATGCTTCTGCTTCGGGCACCGCGCAGCAAGAAATACTAAAGAAAATGGCGTCAGCTGCATGTTTTATACCCCTGACGTCATGGAAGAGAAGACAGCAACTGACACAGGACCCAAGACTTTGGAATTCAGGCTGACTGAGGGCAACCTGCCAGCAGATTACTCAAATGTAATGACTGCAACAGTGAAACACGAAGAACATCCCGATTGACTTCTCTGAATCAGACTCCAGAGCCGTGGATGAGGGTAAAGCAGTCCACACAGCCTACCAGGACCATGCCAAGGCCTTTGAAACCATCCCCCACTCTAGAATCATAGATTAACTTACCAAGCTGGGCATTAATCCTTATGTCACTCGATGGGTTGCCAACTGGCTTATTGACAGAATCCACACTGTAAAAGTAGCTGACACCCAAATCCAGCTCCAGACAAGTGGAGTACCTCCGGGTTCAGTCCGGGGACCTCTCTTGTTTGGCATCTACTTCTCTGAAGTACAGACCAACACTAAGGGACTCTGGCTAACAACGTTTGCAAATGACTGCAAACAGGGAGCCATTATTGAATCCCCAAATGATGTGGATACTCTACAAAAGGGCCTTACAGAAACAGATCCTTGGTGCCAGAGCTATGGGCTCAAGCTCAATGCTAAAAAATGTATAGTCATCCCCTTTGGGAAAACCATGCACCCGTGAATTACCACATAAGTGGCAGTACACTAAACACCAAAAGTGTGATAAGGGACTTGGGGACACAGGTGGACAGTGGTCTCACCTTCAACAACCACATCGCCACAACAGTCAGGAAATCCTTCTACGTGGCACACCTCATCCAGAAAAAAGGAGGCCATTGTCCCACTGTACTCATCCCTCATTAGACCCATTATAGTATACAATGCCCCATTTGGTATGCAACTCTCAAGACATCAGCAACTGGAAAGGCTGCATAAATACATCACTAAAAGAATCACAGGCCTAAAGTAGACACCCTATACTGACAGTCTTAAACTCCAGCTATACTCTGTCACATATCGTCCACTCCGAGGTGATCTCTGCTTAACATACAAGGCCATATCAAACCCAGAGTTGTTGGACATGCTACACTTAAAGAAATCCCAATTCCCTCAGAGCCACACACTCCAGGGATCTAAACCTTGTCATCACAATAAACAAAACATGATGGAGGGATAATGTTCCTGACCCAGACACTCCCCTGACTCTGGAATAGATTGCCCATACATGTCAAGCAGAGCACCTCTTTGGCCCGCTTCAAAAGGAACCTTGATGACTGGATGGGAGAAAGGAAATTCACCCCGGGATCACGTCAGTCGCCCTGCTGGACAGGGGTCCAAGGAAGTAAATAGTGTGGGAAGAAATAGCCAGGAAATTGTTATGGCTAGGCTTGTATAGGCCCCTAGGGCAGATAGCCTAGTACCAACCTATGAACCTATGACATCCGCAGGTTCTGTAGTCAAAGAGTCTTGCCCCATACTGGACTCCTAACGGGTCTTGGTAGGGGCCTGAGAATCCACGAAGCGGGCATCAGGGGCTGCGAAAGCACCTGAGTACTGGCGAAGTGGCAACTAGCTTAACGGAAGCATCAGCAGTTTTGGACCTGTGCAGTCTGTCTCGGTCTTTATCCTTACGTTTTTTCAGAAGATCGGTAGCCGGATGGCTTACTGAAGCCATTTCAGAATACGGAGATCAAGAGCGAAAGTATTTAGCTATGATAAGGTCCCGACTACGTATAGTTCTGGTGTTGAACAAAGCACAAAACTGACAGCGAGGTACGTCGTGGTCTGGGCGTAAACAGGTGACCCAGTAAGAAAGGAAATCTGTGTGGTACTTGCTTTCCACAGGCAAGACAAATGTTAACTTTTTCTGACATTGGTTAGAGCAAGAAAAAAGGATCCCCAACAGGGTACTTGGCTTTAGAAGACTTCAACTTCAACTGCTTCGGCTTCGGACTCCTAGGCAAGAAAGACTGATGTAATGGCGTCAGCTGCCTGTTTTTATACCATTGATGACCTGATGTCAGTCCTGGAGTGAAAGCAACCGATGCAGAAATACTACCCCCTGGCAGGATAACCCAAGTCTGATGACTGCAACAGTGAAACACGAAGATCAGCAGCAGTATCTAATGAAAGTTAACACAGCAGTGTGATAGGCCAGCAGGTCCTCATATGAAGGAAGAGCACATGAAGCAACATTTATCTGAAAAATGTTACAGGAAAATGTTCTGAAACTTTCTGTAGAAGACTTGCACAGTGCAAATATAATGCTCTCAGTACAGAAGATGATCTAAGGAAGACCAGTTTGATTTAACACAGATGTATAGACATATGAAAAGTAAATGAAAAAAACAAATTACAGAAAGCAAAGACTCAAAATGCTAGAACATAAACAGATTAACACAGTAATCAGGTAAAAATGCAAGTGACAACAGAACTAAGATATTAGTTTAGTTGCACAGTAATAATGGATAGTACTGTTGTGCAAAATCTTACCACAACAGTAGATGTCCTTTTTCACTGTTGCACTATTCATTACAATATAGGGATCCTCTGCCAAGGTTGACCCGACATCTGGCCAGTATATCACAGCCTTTACATTGCTCTGAGTTAGAGTACATCACAAGTATCCCCCTTGCATAGCAGAGGTCATAAAAGTGACATCCGGACAGAACACCCT